>NC_064617.1:497384393-497716476 GCF_023898315.1 Schistocerca nitens
CACCAAGACATGTTTAGCCACAGGGTGATCCTCATTACCAACAAACATTGTCTGCCTGTGTCCATTCATGCGAATGGACAGTTTGTTGCTGGTCATTCCCACATAGAATGCATCACAGTGTAGGCAGGTCAGTTGGTAAATCACGTGGGTGCTTTCACATGTGGCTCTGCCTTTGATCGTGTACACCTTCCGGGTTACAGGACTGGAGTAGGTGTTGGTAGGAGGGTGCATGGGACAGGTTTTACACCGGGGGCGGTTACAAGGATAGGAGCCAGAGGGTAGGGAAGGTGGTTTGGGGATTTCATAGGGATGAACTAACAGGTTATGACAGTTAGGTGGACGGCGGGAAGACACTCTTGGTGGAGTGGGGAGGATTTCATGAAGGATGGATCTCATTTCAGGGCAGGATTTGAGGAAGTCATATCCCTGCTGGAGAGCCACATTCAGAGTCTGGTCCAGTCCCGGAAAGTATCCTGTCACAAGTGGGGCACTTTTGTGGTTCTTCCGTGGGGGATTCTGGGTTCGAGGGGATGAGGAAGTGGCTCTGGTTATTTGCTTCTGTACCAGGTCGGGAGGGTAGTTGCGAGATGCGAAAGCTGTTGTCAGGTTGTTGGTGTAATGGTTCAGGGATTCCGGACTGGAGCAGATTTGTTTGCCACGAAGACCTAGGCTGTAGGGAAGGGACCGTTTGATGTGGAATGGGTGGCAGCTGTCATAATGCAGGTACTGTTGCTTGTTGGTGGGTTTGATGTGGACGGACGTGTGAAGCTGGCCATTGGACAGGTGGAGGTCAACGTCAAGGAAAGTGGCATGGGATTTGGAGTAGGACCAGGTGAATCTGATGGAACCAAAGGAATTGAGGTTGGAGAGGAAATTCTGAAGTTCTTCTTCACTGTGAGTCCAGATCATGAAGATGTCATCAATAAATCTGTACAAACTTTGGGTTGGCAGGCCTGGGTAACCAAGAAGGCTTCCTCTAAGCGACCCATGAATAGGTTGGCGTACGAGGGGGCCATCCTGGTACCCATGGTTGTTCCCTTTAATTGTTGGTATGTCTGGCCTTCAAAAGTGAAGAAGTTGTGGGTCAAGATGAAGCTGGCTAAGGTGATGAGGAAAGAGGTTGTAGGTAGGGTGGCAGGTGATCGGCGTGAAAGGAAGTGCTCCATCGCAGCGAGGCCCTAGACGTGCGGAATATTTGTGTATAAGGAAGTGGCATCAATGGTTACAAGGATGGTTTCCGGGGGTAACAGATTGGGTAAGGATTCCCCCTAAGGTAAGTCTTTCCGCTCCCGGGATTGGAATGACTCCTTACCCTCTCCCTTAAAACCCACATCCTTTCGTCTTTCCCTCTCCTTCCCCTCTTTCCTGATGAGGCAACAGTTTGTTGCGAAAGCTTGAATTTTGTGTGTGTGTTTGTGTTTGTTTGTGTGTCTATCGACCTGCCAGCACTTTCGTTCGGTAAGTCACATCATCTTTGTTTATATATATATATATATGTGTGTGTGTGTGTGTGTGTGTGTGTGTGTGTGTGTGTGTGTGTGTGTGTGTGTGTGTATACCTGTCCTTTTTCCCCCTAAGGTAAGTCTTTCCGCTCCCGGGATTGGAATGACTCCTTACCCTCTCCCTTAAAACCCACATCCTTTCGTCTTTCCCTCTCCTTCCCTCTTTCCTAATGAGGCAACAGTTTGTTGCGAAAGCTTGAATTTTGTGTGTATGTTTGTATTTGTTTGTGTGTCTGTCGACCTGCCAACACTTTCATTTGGTAAGTCACATCATCTTTGTATTTAGATATATTTTTCCTACGTGGAATGTTTCCCTCTATTATATATATAAAAACAAAGATGATGTGACTTACCAAATGAAAGTGCTGGCAGGTCGACAGACACACAAACAAACACAAACATACACACAAAATTCAAGCTTTCGCAACAAACTGTTGCCTCATCAGGAAAGAGGGAAGGAGAGGGAAAGACGAAAGGATGTGGGTTTTAAGGGAGAGGGTAAGGAGTCATTCCAATCCAGGGAGCGGAAAGACTTACCTTAGGGGGAAAAAAGGACGGGTATACACTCGCACACACACACATATCCATCCACACATATACAGACACAAGCAGACATATTTAAAGACAAATTTAAAGACTGGAAAGAGGGAAGGAGAGGGAAAGCTGAAAAATTTATGTTTTTCCCTCTCCTTCCCTCTTTCCTGATGAAGCAACCGTTGGTTGCGAAAGCTAGAATTTTGTGTGTATGATTGTGTTTCTTTGTGTGTCTATTGACCTGCCATTGCTTTTGTTTGGTAAGTCACATCATCTTTGTTTTTTCATATATAGTATTACTAGGCCCGTGTTGCTGGAAAACTCACTTCCGGTTGCGCAACAGGTGCCGCCATTGCGCCGCAGAGAGCGCTGACTTCCTGCCACACCCTTGTTGCTTGATAACACACTGCACAGGCAGCTGCACGCTCAGTTGACTCGAGGCAGTCACACGAATCATACAGCCATGCCTTACCGTCGTAGAAGATACTACAGGAGGCAAAGGATGCCAGTGAATAAAACCGTTGACACCTTTGGTTTTGTACCTAATAATGTTGTTCAAGAGGAGCTTCTGAGTGGTCCTATCACATTTGTAGGATGCAAGATTAATTTCTCCTGTACTACTACCGAGGTTGTTACTGGCGATTCTTGGTTAACTGTTGCAATAGTTGCTTTTTCTTTTGTTTATTCTAATTGTGTTTTCAGCTCATTCTTACTTACGTCACAATATCTTTTACTTTCTAAATGGGCTTTCTGACAGTTAGCACATTTTGCTTCCAATCCATCCTTACAAGCTGATATCACATTATCCTTACTTACTTTATACTAATTACTAATTTTATCCATACTTTTGTCTATGTCTATGCTAGCATCACTTAGTCTGTTTTTACAATTTTTCTTTACTTCATTAATAGTTTTTGTTAAATTGTCATTGACATCTCCCATCTCTCTTTTAAGCTCACTCATGTAAGCACCTTAACCACAAACCATTTAGCAGATATATCATACAATGGGGTAATACCAAACATTTTTGGTTGCTTTTTACTGATATTTACCCTGCCATTAAAACCATGGTTACATAATTTTATATTTAAAATGTATGACTTTTCCTCATCCATTTGATAATGACAGAAAATCAAAACAAGCAAATATATTGTGAGCATGGGAAAGAATTTGCTGATCAGTGATACCCCATGGTGTGGGGTAATTCTGATCAGGGGTTTGTTTTGCCTGATTATCAGTGTTACACTTTTCCATAGGTGACAATGACCAAAAATTTATGTTTTTAAAAAAGTACAAAAACTACTGTACTTACATATGTATTAACCACCTGATGCACTGTGTGTTGTTTATAACATTATGTCAAAGTTCTAAGCCACTTAAGATATAAATAGAACTTTTACATAATGTTTTAAACAACACACAGTGCATCAGGTCACTAACACATATCTCAACTGTGAACTATGAACAAATAATGTATAATATTTTACAATTATTCATTCACAATTGTAAACAGAAAAAGGTGTCTAGCATAAGACAGAATTTAACACACAACTCATTAGTCAGATTTGAGCATTTGTTTCATTACAATCAGTCCTACTCCACAGCAGTAACATCAGTGTCAGAAAATAAACTTCCCTTATTCATAAGATATTGGCTCCATCCCTGGGAAGATTTGTTCTTTTCCTACATCCATTGTGTCTGCAACATCTGGGAATACGAAAAGGGTTGTGGCTCCAGTGTTTCTTTTTCACATGAAACTAATGTCATCGAGTCCCGAAGTTGTCTTTCTTATCATCTGGTCAATGAAATTTCATTTTTTTTCTTTCCTTGTAAAGTGGCAAGTACAATAGCACCACTCAATAGCTGCTGTTCCTTTCCTGTTTCAAAGGAAGTTGAAATGGTATCTTTGAAGGAGAAGTGACACGATTCTAGCAATTCAGAACCTGAGTCACTTGTTTCCAGCATATTTTCATCTTCTTGTGATCCACACTTTCCTTACTATCCTCTGTGTCATGCTGTGACCACATTCTTAACCACAATTCCTTTTGTGGGAGGTACAGTCAGCTGCTCTGCATGACAGACAGGTGTGCTTGTATTAGGGTCACCACACTGGGCTCACTGTAGATGTTCTTCAAAGGATGCAGTCCAGCAAGGTTTATCACTGCAATGTCATTCTCATTTTGTGAAATCTGACGAAACATTTCTTCAGGACAGAATGGCACAATACCCATTTCTTTATACCCTGATATTATGTTGGTCACAGAATTCATACCTGTTTTCATCAGTTTCTTTCAACAGTTTAGGGAATACTGGCATCTCGATCATTCCTCTGTTGGATTTCTTCCACTCATCTAACACATATTGCCAGGCAATCTTTAGGGGGTGAAATAATGGCAAGTCTCAAGAGCCTGGCAACAGTGTATCACATCTGGAGGTGTGAGGACAAATCTAATGTCATATTCCTCACAAAGCTAAATGACACTTATTGAGAGGTGACTGGATAAGTCATCCCCGATCATAATCTTGGGTCCTTGCAATTTCTTGGCACAGGGCGACAAAATTTTCATGAACCATGAGTCAAGCACATTAAGATCGAACCAACCACTCTTCTTCCTGTTGTGACCAGCCCCATCGACACCTCCCTCAGCATAAGTATCGTACAGGTGCTTACTTTTGTGAACAGTAAATAGGGGTAACAACATTCCATCTCTAGTGGCTGCCATCATAACACTGATACTAGTTTTAGATATGTCTAAAATTCTCTCAGAAACTTCACAACTCTTTTGACAAGCACCTTCACCTGTCCTGAGCCATCAGAAAATTTTGTTTCATCATAGTTAACTACATTAGAGTCATGAACTCCAGCCAACATTTCCCTAAGGTTATCATAATTTTCCATTATGATCTCCCTCGAAACAACTGCTCTAACTCTTTCCGTGTTCTCTCTGATTTTCACTGTCTGTTTGGAGTTTCTTCCCATAAATGTATGAACCTATACTAATCCTGGATTGACTGTCTTTAAATCTCTTTTCCATTTTCTTTGTGTGTTTAAGGCTGTCCAGTATGATGTGATGTACACCTGTGTTTCTCAGTGAAAAACCACACTTTGCACATATCAGTAAACTCTCAACAAGTGTTGTCTCCTCTTACTTATTGCGTAACTTATCATTCAGGGTTGTGGACAGTACAGTCTTCTGATGCTCTGCTGATGCTCATTTTCTCCTGACACCTGGCCTTTACTGCATTTTCCAGGAAAATGGAGTTTTATTTGCACCTTCCTCTGGACCCAAGCTTCTTGGCATTTGTTCTCACAGTGATGATTATCATCCTATAACAAGACAACTTTCCATATAAAGCCTTATAACTTCACAACAGTATTACTTACAACAGTATTACTTACAACAGTATTGCTTAGGAATTTATGTAAATGTTCATATGATAACCAACTAACTAAGGAGTAATTAACAATATTAACTTACTCTATTAACTTTTTTTACATACAATAGACTGTTTCTCACAGCATTTACTGGCCAATTGTAGGTGACAACTGAGCAAATTCTTGCCATTCAGCCAAGTAAACAATAATGTTATCTTTAACACATTGTGTGCCAGTTCCATTATCATTGCAGTTTTGTGGGAGAGTTCAACTTACAAACTACAGGCCAAATAATGACTACTGCCTTGCTTTATCAGTATTACCCGATTCTATGGTACTTCTTACATATCTCACTTCTATCGTTTATAGCCATTATTATAGTAAAATAGTGTATAGATAAAGTTCTACATTTTTTTCCTCACAGTACCACTTATGACTAACTGTCATCACTTCTGATACCTACATGCTTGTGAAATGGTATAAAGTCTCTTGACTACTCTACTCACTGGCTCTTGTTATAACTACACTTCAGACAGAGGGATTTCAACAATCACCGAAGTTCCCTGAAATAATGGAAAAAATTTCTTATTGCTTTGTTTAACTTCAAACTTGTCCCATATGTCTGAACCAGTGTTAAAAGTAGGTACTATTGTATCTCGGTTATACTTTTGTAATTGCCATTCAGCATTATGTTCTAGATCACTCTCAACCAAAGTTGCAGAGATATCTGTATTACCTCTCCTGCCCCCTGGCCATTTTAACATGGTCAGTAAATGTTCTCCTGTTAACTCTGTCGCTGTAGCTTCTATGAGTGCTACACCTGTACTGGTGGGGGAGGGGGGGGGGGGGGCAGTTCATTCAATATAGTTACAAATTCACATACACAGTCTACCCAATGTGTATGCCTGTTTGAACAATATGTATGACAGAGTTTACCCAATTACTTCATAATCGGTTTAAGAGGATTTGAGGACATTATTTAGATATATTAACTTGTTTAATATCATATTTGTAGCTTTTAATAATTTTGCTTACAAATTCACTACCATTATCTGATAGCATCCTCATAGGAATACCTACATGCATAATGGGTACAATTTTACTAACTTCAGCCAGCATTCTACAGTATACGTATTATAGAGCTACCATCCCCAGAGGCATAGGTCTCAAAATATCCAATGATACCAGGTCCCATAATTCTTTGGTATGACTGGATCCATCTTATGTTCTATAGATCAAATCACCTCTTATACACAATGGAATATTTTACATGCTCTAATAGTATTTTCCATTGATGCTCCCATATTCTTAAAAGAGTAATATTTCAACATATGTTGCAAACATTTTTGTATTCCATAATGACTGCATCCCTGATATATATATATATATACTCCATAAGTGTAACCACGGCATGGCTGGGCATGCAAATCCTCCACATAGAATTTTGGGCAATACGTCTCCAGTATAGTATGTTATAACTTAACAACCCGCTACCCTGCTCCTCCTTTCCATCATCCACTGACAAGAGATGTAATAATATGACGTTAGTGGAGATCTAGCATTTGTTCCTTCATAATAAGGTTAGCTAGACATTTTTACCTGTCTCTTATGGGATCCCATTTTCAGAAAGTAAATTCTGATTTGTTCTGTTCTTCAAAGTCTGATTTGTTCTGTTCTTCAGAGTCTGATTTGTTCTGTTCTTCAAAGAATTAAGCTCATAATCGAATTCTATAAGCAATTGAGACAAGGCACCAGCTACTGTGTGCTTTGACCCTTCAATGTAGTTGGCTCTGAAATTGGGTTCCTGGAGAAACAAAACCCATCTCATCGATTTCTGGTGCATTAGTCTAACATTACTTAAACATGTTAGTGCCTGATGATCTGCATATAGTATAATTCTATTTCCAGTCAATAAATATTGAAATCTCTTACAGGTCCATACCACATCCAAAGCTTCCTATTCCATAACCAAATAACTCCACTCAGGTTTGTTTAATATTCTACTTGCAAAAGTAGTATTTCTGTGGTTGGCATTCTCACAAGTCAAATCATCCTGAAATATCTCACTGGCCACTGCATAATCTGAAACATCCGTGTGAAATAAATACTTCCTCAAACTGAGGATAATACAGAACCATATGCTAGACTGAACTAGATTATTTTAAATATCATCAAAGGCAATACAATCCCTTTCAAACCATTGCCACTTTAATTTTTGCTTGAACAATTGCATATCTCAGGCTGTGTAATAGTACTTGTCTTAAAAACTTTTCTAAGAAATTTCACTATTCTGAGAAAAGACTTCATCCGTTTTCTGTTTTGCCAGTATGGACACTTAGCAATAGATTTTATTCCTTGCAGACTTGGTCACACACTATCAGCATTAATAATGTGTTGTTGCTGTTGTTGTTGTTGTGGTCTTCAGTCCAGAGACTGGTTTGATGCAGCTCCCCATGCTACTCTATCCTGTGCAAGCTTCTCCATCTCCAAGTAACTACTGCAACCTACATCCTCCTGAATCTGCATAGTGTATTCATCTCTTGGTCTCCCTCTATGATTTTTACCCTCTACACTGCCTTCCAATACTAAATTGGTGAACCCTTGATGCCTCAGAACATGTCCTAGCAACCGATCCCTTCTTCTAGTCAAGTTGTGCCACAAACATCTCTGCTCCCCCAATTCTATTCAATAGCTCTTCATTGGTTATGTGGTCTACCCATCAAAGCTTCAGCATTCTTCTGTAGAACCACATTTCGAAAGCTTCTATTCTCTTCTTGTCTAAACTACTTATTGTCCATGTTTCACATCCGTACATGGATGTATGTATGTGGAGTGTACACTCCATACAAATACTTTAAGAGAAGTCTTCCAGACACTTATATCTATACTCGACGTTAACAAATTTCTCTTCTTCAAAAGCACTTTTCTTGCCATTGTCAGCCTACATTTTATATCCTCTCTACTTCGACCATCATCAGTTATTTTGCTTCCCAAATAGCAAAACTCATCTACTACTTCAAGTGTCTCATTTCCCAATCTAAATCCCTCAGCAACACCCGTTTTAATTCGACTACATTCCATTATCCTCGTTTTGCTTTTGTTGATGTTCATCTTATATCCTCCTTTCAAGACACTGTCCATTCCGTTCAACTGCCCTTCCAGGTCCTTTGCTGTCTCTGACAGACTTACAATGTCATCAGTGAACCTCAAAGTTCTTATTGTCTTTTGTTTCCTTTACTGCTTGCTCAATATACAGATTGAATAACATCGGGGATAGGCTACAACTCTGTCTCACTCCCTTCCCGACCACTGCTCCCCTTTCATGCCCCACAACTCTTATAACTGCCATCTGGTGTCTGTACAAATTGTAAATAGCCTTTTTCTCCCTGTATTTACCCCTACCACCTTAAGAATTTGAAAGAGAGTATTCCAGTCAACACTGCCAAAAGCTTTCTCTAAGTCTACAAATGCTAGAAATGTAGGTTTGCCTTTCCTTAATCTATTTTCTAAGATAAGTCGTAGGGTCAGTATTGCCTCACTTGTTCCAACATTTCTATCGAATCCAAACTGATCTTCCCCGAGGTTGGCTTCTATGTTTTTCCATTCATCTGTAAAGAATTCATTTAAGTATTTTGCAGCCCTGACTTATTAAACTGATAGTTCAGTAATTATCACATCTGTCAGCACCTGCTTTCTTTGGACTGGAATTATTATATTCTTCTTGAAGTCTGATGGTATTTCACCTGTCTCATACATCTTGCTCACCAGATGGTAGAGTTTTGTCAGGGCTGGCTCTCCCAAGGCTGTCAGTAGTTCTAATGAAATGTTGTCTACTCCCGGGGCTTGTTTCAACTTAGATCTTTCAGTGCTCTGTCAAACTCTTCAAGCAGTATCATATCTCCCATTTCATCTTCATCTACATGCTCTTCAATTTCCATAATATTGTCCTCAAGTATATCGCCCTCGTATAGACCCTCTATATACTCCTTCCACCTTTCTGCTTTCCCTTCTTTGCTTAGAAATGGGTTTCCATCTGAGCTCTTGAAGCCCATACAAGTGGTTCTCTTTACCCCAAAGGTCTCTTTAATTTTCCTGTAGGTAGTATCTATCTTACACCTAGTGATATATGCCTCTACATCCTTACATTTGTCCTCTAGCCATCCCTGCTTAGCAATTTTGCATTTCCTGTCAATCTCATTTTTGAGACGTTTGTATTCCTTTTTGCCTGCTTCATTTACTGCATTTTTATATTTTCTCCTTTCATCAATTAAATTCAATATTTCTTCTGTTACCCAAGGATTTCTACTAGCCCTCGTCTTTTTACCTACTTGATCCTCTGCTGCCTTCAGTAATTCATTTCTCAAAGCTACCCATTCTTCTTCTACTGTATTTCTTTCCCCCATTCTTGTCACTCACTCCCTAATGCTCTCCCTGAAGCTCTCTACAACCTCTGGTTCTTTCAGTTTATCCAGGTCCCATCTCCTCAATTTACCACCTCTTTGCAGTTTCTTCAGTTTTACTCTACAGTTCATAACCAATAGATTGTGGTCAGAGTCCACATCTGCCCCTGGAAATGTGTTGCAATTTAAAACCTGGTTCCTAAATCTCTGTCTTACCATTATATAATCTATCTGAAACCTTCCAGTGTCTCCAGGCATCTTCACTGTATACAGCCTTCTTTCATGATTCTTAAACCAAGTGTTCGCTATGGTCAAGTTATGCTTTGTGCAAAACTGTAGCAAGCAGCTTTCCCTTTCATTCCTTACCCCCTTTCCTTATTCACCTACTGTTTTTCCTTCTCTTCCTTTTCCTACTATCAAATTCCAGTCCCCCATGACTATTAAATTTTCATCTCCCTTCACTATCTGAATAATTTCTTTTATCTCATCATACATTTCATCACTCTATTTGTCATCTGCGGAGATAGTTGGCATATAAACTTGTACTACTGTGGTGGGCGTGGGCTTTGTGTCTATCTTGGCCACAATAATGCGTTCATTATGCTGTTTGTAGTAGCTTACCCGCTTTCCTATTTTTTTAATTCATTATTAAACCTACTCTTGCATTACCGCTATTTGATTTTGTATTTATACCCCTGTATTCTCCTGACCAGAAGTCTTGTTCCTCCTGCCATCGAACTTCACTAATTCCCACTATATCTAACTCTAACCTATCTGCTTCCCTTTTTAAATTTTTTAACCTACCTGCCCGATTAATGGATCTGACATTCCACGCTCCAATCCGTAGAAAGCCAGTTTTCTTTCTCCTGATAACGATGTCCTCCTGGGTAGTCCCCACCTGGAGATCCAAATGGGGGACTATTTTACCTCCGGAATATTTTACCCAAGAGGACGCCATCGTCATTTAACCATACAGTAAAGGTGCATACCCTCAGGAAAAATTACTTCTGTAGTTTCCCCTTGCTTTCAGCCGCAAGGTCGTTTTGGTTAGTGTTACAAGGCCAGATCAGTCAATCATCAAGACTGTTGCCCCTGCAACAACTGAAAAGGCTGCTGCCCCTCTTCAGGAACCACACATTTGTATGGCCTCTCCACAGATACCCCTCTGTTGAGATTGCAACTATGGTATGGTTATATGTATCGCTGAGGCACGCAAGCCTCCCCACCAACGGCAAGGTCCATGGTTCATGGGGGGGGGGGGGGGGGGGGGGGGGCATTAATAATATGTCTCTTCATTCTCTCCAGATGTTAACTTTGCTAACTTTACTGTAATATCCTTTTGTGTAAATTCATCAAAGACTTCTAAAACTAACATGCTATCCATCTATTCCTTAGAAATAATTAATATGACATCTGACATCTATATACAAAATTATTTTCTGTAACAATTCATCTCCTAAGGCCATATTCAAAAGTACACATAAAGACTCATACTGACATATTCAGGCCAGAAGGTAAGAGTTTGAACTGAAAGGCTCTACCTTCAAATAAGAAGGCTGTATACTTTCTGGAGTTTGGATGTAAGGTTATCTGCCAGTAACCAACAGACAGATCCAAGATACTGATTTACTTTGGCCCACAAAGCTTTGCCAGCACCTCCTCTTTCCAGCTCAATAATTTTATTTGAGGCGTGAGCATCTAAAACTAGGACGGGTCCATTCAGTTTTTTCACTACAAATAAAGGATTATCAATAAGCTCTGTGATGTTCCTATAATGACTTGTTAAATTATTTTTTGCATTTCCTATGTAATCACAGGTTCCAAACCATTGGACCATTGGGATCATGTATGGATCTTTTAAAGCTGCCAGCTGTGATGCCAGTAGGTCTCACAGCATAGCCATATATGGCTGTAAGTTGACTTCACGTTCACCATGTTCATTTCAGCCTTGCGATTGCTGAATCTCATGCCGCACTGAGCTGCAGGCTGCCATCTCTGTTGAGAGTGTTATTGGTGATTTTTATTTTGATGGCTCCTTTAATTACAGTCTCAGAAGACATTAGTGTGAGCCACAATGGAGGTTTCACCAAATTTGATCTGGTGACCATTTTCCAGATTGTGCTGGCTGGGATAGCATAGGCAATAAAACCTCTTATGCTCCTTTGCATATAAAACTGTTATCAAACAGTGAAAAGGAAATCTATAAATGACACCCATTCACTCACTCCCACCTCACTCACATTAACCACACATGCTCTCTGTATCAAATGCCTTAAGACAATGGAGAAAAGGTAAAAGGACTATACCTGGGATTAAAACAGAAATAAAATGACAGAGGAGCTATAAGAAAGGCACAGGGAAATGTAGCAAGTGACAACTTACTAAAAACATGGGACAGCCAGTCACTGTGTAAAAACCTTAAAAATCTCACTACATTTGTTTGAACATACTTAAAGTAGAGAGCAGATCTGTTGGCAATTCTGCCACTGCCTGCTGTTCAGAAAATAAAACACAGTCTGATAAAATGAGGTGCATAGTGATCTGTATCCCAAAAGCACCACACATTGGAGGGCTGGAGCAAGAAGCTATGTGGCATAGGGCTGCAGCCTAAGTGAAGATGAGTAAGGAGGATCTCATCCCACAAATATGGCTCAAAAGAGGTACGCCATGGCTGCATTGTGGGATTTACTAAATGGAGCTTATTGTCTGTCACTTCCAGCCACTCACTCATACTCCTATCAACACAAGACTCTGTATCTCAACAGCGAGATGATAGAATTCAAGGGAATGGCACACTGAACTAATTGAACATCGTGACATGCCTCCTTGGCTGCTACACCTGCCCTTTCATTCCCTGCAATACCCATGTTCACTGGCACCCAGCAGAAAGACACTTCCTTCCCCAGTCTTTGTAGTGTCCTACATGTTCTGGACTACTTTATCTGCTGGGTGCAAGTGTTGTAGAGAGTGAAGGATACTCAGAGAATCATAACAGACAAGGAAGTTAGTACTCAAATCACATCTCATCTGTTCCAGCGCCCACAAGATCACATATATTCCACATCAGAGACAGTACAGTCTTGAGGCAGTTGGACCTTGAGGTCATGATCTGGGAAAACAACAGAGCAACCAACAGAGTCCCCTCTTTCAACCTATCCATTAAGACAGCTATAAAGGTGTGGTGCTCAGTTAAATAATTTAAAAAGGTATGCAGGAGTGCATCCTCTCCTGTACTGCACTAAATCTAAAATTACTTTGCATCTCTGCAGTTACCAGGGTGACAGATGGTTAAACTCTAGATCTGGGGTTGTACTTGCTTGACACCAAGTCACTCCAGCATATGCTGTACGCAGATCCCAAATGGCCTTGTTACTCATGGACGATTGGAGAAAAGGCATCCCAGAGATGGACAAGCAACAGAATAGTATGCAAGTGAATTCGAATTTGGAGTTGCCATCAGACTGTAAGTGGCAGTTCACCAGTCTCAGCACAGAGACTGGGTACGGGGCTGGTCCTATAAGCACCCGTGGCCAGCCTAATCCCCTCGTGGTGGGTAACATCAGTGGTCTTCAGATAAGAAGGCCTTGCCTATCCATACACTGTGCATACATAGTCTAGCTGTGAATGCACAAAAGTGCTATAAACCTGGAGCAGATGTGTTCTATTTACTGCCCAAGACATGTGCCTAAGGCACTTTATGATATTCAGTGTCTTCAGGGTTCTGCCTTTCAGGCCTCTCAGGTGTGGCAACCATAACAATTTAGAGTCAAAAAGGAAGCCCAGAAACCTCAGACACTGAGTCTTTAACAAATAGAACACTGTCTCCCCTAAGCAAGACAGATAAATTGAAAGTATAGTGAGAATGGTTAAAATGAAAACACACACACACACACACACACACACACACACACACACACACACACACACACTTAGCTGCAGAAAACTGGAATCCAGTCTTTGCAGCCCATTCCTCTAATCTGCACAATAAGTTTCAACTGGTGAGTCTCTGTTGCAACACTAGAGAAAAAAGCAAAGTCGTCCACAAATAAGGAGCAATGTACACGACACTGTACCATAGACATGATACTGTTTATGGCTATGGCAAAAAGGGCATCACTTAAAACACTGCCCTGAGGGACACCATTCCCCTACTCAAAATGATATGACAGTGTTTCACCAATACAAGACATAAAAAAACTGCTTGGACAGAAAAGACTGTATGAAGATGGGGAGGTGGCCATGAAAGCTCCATTGATGAAGTTGTTCTAGAATACTGTGTCTTCAAGTAGTGTCATATGCCCTATTGATGTCAAAGAAAATACTGAGGCAGTGATGTTTATGTAGGAAAGTCTGCTGAATAGCTGCCTCTAGCAGGGTCAGGTTGTCGACAGAGGGCCAAAATTCCCAGAACCTACACTGGTAACTACTGTGGCATGTGTGGTCCTTTTCTGGTTTGAGAAGAGGGACCAAATTGTCCTCTCTCTAAGAGTTGGGAAAGTGACCTGTCTTCTGTACCAAATTAAAACATTCGAGGAGGATTTCCCTTGATGCTGTAGGCAAATGTCGAAGCAGTAGCTGATTTGGTTGTGACTGGGTGCAGTATCACAAGTCTCAGACAGTGCCAATTCCAGGTCCCACAAGGAGAAAGGGGAATTTTGGGACTCAGAACTGTTGTATCTGAAGTCTAACTTGCCCCTCCCTTCAGTCACACAGTAGCGGCAAAATGCCAGATCCTGGCTGGCATTGCCAATAGTCTTTGCAAAATGTTCTGCCATCATCTAAGCAATGTCTCCAGGCTTGAAGACACCCCTGTTTCAGCACTGATGCTATTGGTAAATGATTGTGTTTATCAAAAATCCTCCTGATGGCTCCTCTTTGTTTTTGTAGAATAAGTGGAATGGTTGATGGTGTCCAGAAATGCTTGTCATGATTTTCTTGCTCTCCTTAATCAAACATCATGCTTTGGCTCTCAAACCCCAAAAGGCTGAGAGGGTGGCTGCTGTTGTGCAGTACTTAAACCATCAAAGAGCCACACGCCTGTCCCAGATTGCTGAGTGGCACTCATCAGTTCACTAAGGTATAGGTTGCCTCCTATTATGGTCTGGAGACTTTAGGATGGATAAGTCAGCAGCAAGACGGATCACTCATGCAATATGGGCCACCCATTCCTGGATGCTGTCACAGCATTCAAACACAGCCAGCTGGCTGAACAGTGTCCAGTTAGCCCTGTTGAGCATCCATTTTAGTGACTTCTGTTCAGTTAATGCTCCATCCAGTAGGTAGATCCTCAATGGGAAGTGGCCACTGGAAAGAAAATCATCTGTTGCTCCCCACTGTGCTGAGTCTGCATGGGTGGGAGAGCAGAAAGAGAGGCTGATGGCCAAGGATGGTCCAGTAGCAGCCGAGAAATGAGTGAGACTGCCCGTATTGAGGACGCACAGCTCCTGAGACATCATGGCGTTCTCCGAGATTCAACATTATAGACATTATGGGCACTAAGGTCTCCCAGTAAGAGAAATGGTCAAGGTAGTTGTTCTATAAGATCTGTTAGAGCCTCTTAGTCAGTAACATCATGCAGAGGTAAATACAATGATCCTCTGACACACTTGAAGTTCAACTGCAACTGCTTGCAGGTCAATAGCTAGGGGGTGAAGAGATGAGTGGTACGCATATCGACAAAAAAAAGCAACCCTTCCCTTAGCCCTTTCCACAGTCAGGCCATCCTTGCAATAGAGTTTACAGTAGCATAATACAGGGGCATCAGACACTTCCAAATGCATTTTCTGCAAACACAAGCATAGAGGGCATTCCTGTACTAACAGCTTCAGTTCCTCCACATGTGTCCTGAACTCAACATTCCTCTGTAATTTGGGAGACATCTATCATGAGGATTGCACTTCCACCATGACTTTCTTAGGGGTAAGCCTTTAGGGGGTTGGGGTGGAATGTGTGCCTCAGGCTGACATCAGTGTCCATCGAAACTGAAGATGAGTCATGAGAGATGTCATAGAGAGGGATGTCTGAATCATCAGACTGCTTGCTCTCTGCCTCCATTGGCAGCTGATTTTTTTCTTAGACTTTGGTTTTTTTGCCTGGTGAGTTTTTGAAGCAACAGCAGTGGAGGTATAGTGGCAGAGCTGGATGGTGGACCAGCCTGAACCTGTGGAGAAGCAGGGAGCTCCACAACAGTGGCAACTACTGCAATTATGATATTCTGGGAGGAGGTACAAGCTTCTAAGTAACTGCAGCAGTACAAGTGCATTTATAAATGCAGACACTCGAGCTAACACAAAACCTCTGTTTGTGTAGCAGCAAGTCTTCTGAATTAACTGTTTAAGAAAAAACACAAAGGAGATAGCAAACTTCGGGGGCTGCATGGCCTTGGCCTCACCATACAAGATATGCTTAGTTGTTTTGATCACCTGTATCTTCCCTTCTTCAAGGGAAACACTGTAGTCCTTACTTTAGACAGGATGATCCCCAGAGCAGTTAACACACTTCAGAGGAGATGAACAACCAACTCCTTCGTCAGTGGATTTATCACATTTGCCACAAGCTCCTTTTCCCTTACAATCTAAGGTATTGTGTCCGAAGTGCTGGCATGCAAAACTGTACACTGGGTCAGGAAAATAAGGCCACATGCTGAGGTGAAGGAAACTGGCCTTAACATGCTCTGGAAATTTTGTGCTGCTGGAAGTCAGTCTGATTTCAGTAGATCACCATGCACCCTTTTCATTATGTTTTGCACATCAACAATGCTTATGCTTCCTGGGACCACTCAGCTTTCAGTTCTCAAGCACTGTCAACCAAGCCCCAGCAAGCTACAATACCTTTGCTGTAGTTCAAGGTGTTGTGCAATTCACCTTCTACTGCATACTCCCCAAGGCACTGAGATTTCGGGATGTTCTTCACTGGTTGGGAATTAGACATTTCTACTGGCAGGGTCCCATTTCACAAACATTTGACAGCTTTTAAATTACCAGCGAAGTCCTCTGAACCTTTTTGTATGCAGAAAGGTGAAACCTTCTAAAAAGGCTGCCCTCTTTCTGTTTAACTGTAAGCAACGCATTCCAGCCACCAGTCTGCATTCTATTACTAAAGGCTGAAAGGCTGTGTAATCCCCAAGTCTGGACGATTGGCTGCTCAAGCCCTCTTATTTGATTGGGTGTTGGTACCTACCAGCAATCCAGCCTTTCCACTGGAATGAGAAGTGAATTTTGAGGGTTTCATCTTGGTCCTGTGAGGAGCTATGGAACTAAAAATCCATCTAGACAGAGCCCAGCATGCCTAGGTCAGCCTCATGCAACTGAGGTTTGGCAGTTTCCCCAGAAGTTGCCCACTAATGACTGTTACACCTCAATAGCCATGCATCTTACTGGTACATGGCACACCTTGAGGTCAACGTTTTTTTTTTTAAATAGAAGTTTCTACAATCCTCAGAATCCGGGGCAGCCATGCCAAGATCCCCAGTCCCTCTGACACACAATGTTCCACCACTGCACTGTACAAAGCTCACTGAAGCATGCCCTGAGCTATCAGTGACAGAGGACTGGCAGTGCTTACCAGTCCCCAGCTTAGGAATCTTGGGGTCACCAAGCCCATACCCAGCAAACAAATGCTGAGATGCTGAAGGTGGATCAGCTCATTTTGCAGGTTATTGGTATTTAGTATAATTCTTGCATGTTGTGCTAATGTTTGGAACACAGTGCACTTTTGTGCCGGGCAATGATGGCTGATGGCATTCAAGTAGAGATCAGAGTGTGTATGTTTTCTGTAGATGCTGTGGCCAAGGCATCAATTTTGTTAAAAGCAGACAAGGACACTGATGAAGGGCAATACATCATCTTTTTCAGCTTCTATAGTGAAATGGAGTTTACAACACAGGAAGGAGTATGAGAGGTTTTATAACCTACGCTACAAAAAAAAACTGCTGTAGCTCAGTGTGCTCTGAGAAATGGTAACCAGATCAAATTTGACAAAACATCTGTCATGGATAGCACTATCAGCTTCTGGAACTATGTAATTAAAGAAGCCATCAAAATAAAAATCTCCTATAACATCCTGAATACAGATGGCATCCTGCAGCTCAGCATGGCCTGGAATTCAGCGATCAGGAGGTTGAAGCAGGCACAGTGAAAGCAGAGTCAACACATGCCCATATATGGCAATGCTGTTAGCACTTGTGATGTCATAGTTAGAGTATATAAGGACAGATTAGCAGGCAATCAGCAGTTATTTCATTTGACAGCGGTCAGGCAGTGCCTGGTGAAAAGCTCGTGGCATTTTAACTGCTTGGTGTGGCTGGAAGCCTGAGGACATTTTATTCTCTTCTATTCTATTTCATTCAGGTCTAATCTGTTTATTGTATATGTTCCTCTTTGTAGAAGCTTACACATCAAACAAATACCTTCAAAACAGATATTATAATACTAAAATTTACATTAATGTTAACAAATTTTTTCCTTTTGAAAAATGCTTTTCTTGCAAATGTTAATCTGCATTTTACATACCTTCTACATTGGCCACCTTCAATTATTTTATCCCCAAATAGCAAAACTAGTATATTATTTTTAGTGTCTCACTTCCTAATCTTATTCTCTTAGCATCTTCTGATTTAATTTGAATTAAATCTATTACCGTTCTTTTACTTTGATTCATATTCATCTAACCTCTTTTCCAGCACAATATCCATTCAACTGATGCTGCAATTTCTTTGCAGCCTTTGGCAGAATTACTATGTCAATGGCAAGCCTCACAGTTTTATTTCTTCTCACTGAGGGAAAAGCTTAAGAAATTATGAGAATAGCCAACATATTGTCATATTAACTCATTCTATATCATAGTGAGGCACTGCATTTATGATTGAAGGAAGAGCAAATAATTAACATTAATTCCTCTCCAAATTCCCCCTTGGTTTCCTTAGCTGCTTGATCATTGTATATAGCTTGAATAATATCAGTGATATGCTACTACAATCTGTCTCACTCCCTTTTCATCTACTACTCCAACAAATTGTAAATACCCATTCACTCTTTGTATTTTCTCTCTGCCACCTTCAGAATTTCAAGTTGTGTGTTCTGGTCAACACTGCCATAAGCTTTCTCTAAATTTACAAATGATATAAACATAGGTTTGCCTTTCTACATCTACATCTATACTCTGCAAACCACTGTGAGGTGCACGGCAGAGGGTACATACCACTTATTGGGGTTTCTTCCTGTTCCATTCACGTAAGGAGTGTGGAAAGAATGGTTGTTTGAATTCCTCTGTGTGTGTAGTAATTATTCTAATCTTACCCTCATGATCCCTATGTGATGAAACATAGGGGGCTGCAGGATATCCCTAGAGTAATCATTTAAAGCCAATTCTTAAAACTTTGTTAATAGACTTTCTCAAGATAGTTTACATCTATCTTTCAAGAATTTTCCAGTTCAGTTTCTTCATTATCTCTGTGGCACTCTTCCACAGATTAAACACATATGTGGTCATACCTACTGCCCTTCTCTGTATACTTTCAATATCCCTTGTTAGTCCTATCTGGTACAGGTCCCACACAGCTGAGCAATATTCTAGAACTGGCCACATGAGTGATTTGTAAACAAACTCCTTTGTACACTGATTGCACTTCCCCAGTATTCTACCAATAAACCAAAGTCTACCATTTGCTTTACCCACGACTGAACCTATGTGATCACTGCATTTCATATCCATACATATTGCTACATCCAGGTATTTGTATGAGTTGGGTGATTCCACCATTGACTGATTATATTATAGTCATAGAATACTACTTTTTTTTGTTTTGTGGCATGCACAATTTTACATTTCTGAATACTTAGTGGAAGTTTCCAATCTCTGCATCACATTTAAATCTTATCATGATATGAGTGAATGTTTATCCAGCTTCTTTCAGATAATGATGAGCATATGGCATTGGTGGCTGGGAGACCCCTCGCGGAACAGTTCGGCCGCCGCTCCACAAGTTCTTTAACGCCACTACGGCGACTTGCGAGTGAATGAGGATGAAATGATGATGAAAGACGCACAACACCCAGTCATCTCGAGGCAGAGAAAATCCCTGACCCCGCCGGGAATCGAACCCGGGACCCCGTACGCGGGAAGCGAGAATGCTACCACAAGACCACGAGCCGCGGACTTCTTTCAGATAGTACTTCATTATAGATAACTGCATAATCTACAAAGAACCTGATTTTACTATTAATATTGTCAGTAAGGTCATTAATATATAACATGAACAGCATGGGTCCCAACATACTTCCCTGAGGCACACACAATGTTACTTCTATGTCTGATGATGCGTCTCCATGCAAGATAACATGCTGTGTCCTCCCTACCAAAAAGTCCTCAATCCAGTCACAAATTTCACTTGATATCACATATGATTGTACTTTTGAAAATAAGCAAAAGTGCAGTACTGAGCCTAATGCTTTCCAGATATCAAGAAACACTGCTTCTACCTGGTTGCCTTGATCCAAAGCTTTCAGTGTCATGTGGGAAAAGTGCAAGTTGGGCTTCACATGATAGATGTTTTCGAAATTAATACTGGTTCGCATTGAGGTGATCATTCTGTTCAAGATACCTTTTTATGTTTGAGCTCAGAATATGTTCTAAGAGCCTACAAGAAATTGATGTCAAGGATACTGGATGGTAGTTTTGTGGATCACTTCTACTACCCTTCTTGCATGACCTGTACCTTTTTCCAAGAACTGGGCATGGCTTTTCTTTTTCAAGGGATGTACGATAGATTATAGATGGAAGAGGGGCTAACTCAGCTGCAAATTCACTGTAGAGTCTGACAGAGACTCCATTGGGGCCTGAGATTTGTTCAATTTTAATGATTTCATCTGTTTCTCAACACCACTGACATTCATCTTTTCAGTGGTACGAGTACTGAATTGGGGCAATTCTCCTGGGTTTTCCTTTGTAAAGGGACACTTCAAAATGGAGTTAAGCATTTCAGCTTTTGCTTTGCTACCCTAAATTTCAGTCCTTTCTCATTCACTAGGGACTGGACACTAACTTTTCTGCCACTAACAGCCTTTACAAATGACCAGAATTTCTTTGGATTTTGTAAAATGCCATTTGCAGTATTCTGCAACATTAGTCACTGAAGGTATCATGCACTGCACCCTTGACAGGCAAACATATTTCGTTCAACATCTCTCTACCTACAGTGACAAGCTTTCTTTTACATCCATATGCAGTAATCTCTGTTTCTGTAGAAGTTTTTTTTACAACAACTGTATACCATGGATGTTCCCTCCCATTATGAACACTTCTACTATGTACATATCTACCTAATGTGTGGTCAACTATTCTTTTAAATTTCAGCCAGAGTTCCTCTACATGCTCCTGACCTGTGCCGAAAGTTTCAAGTTCTTCATTAAGATATGACATTATTGATTTTTTTTTTCTTTATCTTGTTTACTGAACATATATATCTTTCTTCTTGTTTCAGCTGTTCTTTGTACTTTGGTAATCATTGTTGCCACAAACACATCATAGTCACCAACATCAGTTTTGATGTGGTCATCCTGAAAGATATCAGGTCTGTTTGTTTCCCTTACATCCAATATATTTCCATCATGAGTGTGGTTCCTAACTGTCTGTTCTAGGTAGTTTTGAGAGAAGGCATTTAGTTAAGTTTCACAGTATATGTTATCACGCCCACCACTAACAAAACTGTTAGGTTATTAAATTCTTCACAGATGGTTACGTTATGACTGGGGAACTTGTGTACAAGTGAACTGAGGTTTTCTCTAAAGTTTTTGGTTACATGAGGAGATGAGTCTGGTGGACAATAGAAGGATCCAATTATCGTTTTATGCCCACCCCTGAGACAGTCTTGCCTAAACAATCTCATCTGCAGCTTCAATTTCTATTTTGGTGGATCTGAGTTTCTTGTCTAGTGCGACAAATGCACCAGCTCCATTTTCCATTTGTCTATCCTATTTCGATATACACTTAAATTTTCCACAAAAATCTCACTGCTATCAATTTCAGGTTTCAACCAGCTTTCTACGGTATACCTAGTATTACATGAGTTTCACTGCTTTTCATGAGCACTACAAACTCTGGTACTTTGTTATGAATGCCTCAGCAGTTTACCATTGTGGTTTTAATACTCTTGCCTGTGGGAGGCATTTCTTTTGATCCTGCACTGATACTTCTGGGTTTCCTACAGCTATCAATGTCTGGATTGGATGAAGAATCACCTAATCTGAAAGAGTAACCTTGTGTGCACCCCACACACAGTAAGCTACCAGTGCAGCAGCCTGTGATGTGCAGTGCATGCCAGACTTATTTAGGGGGACCCTACAGTTCTCAATCCTATGGCACAAGTCCAAGAAGTTGCAGCCTACCTTGTCATACAACCTCTGAAGTCTCTGGTTCAGTCCTTCCACTCAGTTCAGAACCAAAGGCCCACGATCAGTTCTGGGGACAATACTGCAAATTTTGAGCTTTGTTAAAACTCCACACGCAAGGCTGGTCTTCTCAACCTTCTCTGCCAGTCACTGGAATGATCTTGGAGCCCAGACAATAGGCATCATTTGTTCCAACGTGCACCACAATATGCGGTTGGTTGCACCCTGTTCCCTCAATGGCTGCCAGAATAGTGTCTTCAAGATGCTGAATGAGGCCCCCATGCGTACACACTGAGTGCACATGGTGTTCTTTTCTGTCCCTTGATGCCATTTTCCTAAGAGGTACTATCATTTTTCCATACATTTGAACAGCCAATGATTAATAGACCCCTACCCTTTTGCATTTGCCTCCTCCTGGCACAGGCCAAAGCAGGTTTCCCCAAACAGGAGAAGTGAGTCCCACTGGCTGTTTCATTTTTGGTTTCAGTGGAAAGACAGCACATCAAATTGGTTGGTTAGGAGGATCAGTACAACACCCTGAGACATCCCTGGTCTCTGTCCACCCTGTACACAATGCGTAGATCTACCATTGATATGCCACTCACAGTCATGTGGATGGGATGTGACAGATTCCATACTTTTCTACAGAGGAGATGGGATCCACAGGAGAGGATAGTACTAGAGGTACCTCTGGTACAGGCATCACAGGTACTCAACTCTCGGGACCTCTTCCAAATACCGATTTGCAGCAGCTCCTAATCATTTAACAGTGGTCTGGGCGATTTCCAGTTGCTTATGAATGTCAACCAACTCATCCTGTGTCTGAGAACAGCATTCACAGTGGCGGTGATTTTGGCTGTATAATGTATTACATGGCAGTGAACAAATAACTTTAAATTACACCTGCTGAATAGCTTTTAATCTGTTGAGACAAAAAGTTGCTCATTCCCTACAAGAACTGAAGCAGATATACAAAACGAAATTACTATTAAGGCAACATGAACACCAGTGGTTAAAATTGCCAATTTCCTAAAACATTTTGATGTTAAATATACTTACTAGCAAACTTGAAAATACAGTTAATTTACGATAACTGCAGATAATTTATGGGGCTACTTCTCATTACGGGAAAAATAGATGTAACACAGTATGTTTGTTAGAAAATCTGGTACAGTACCTAAATCACAAATGTCGATTTGTTACAGATTGCTCGTAGATTATGCAGAAGACATTGGTAGCTTCCAAAAATTCTGAAAAACAAACGTTTATTAGCATTGATAAACAATGAAATTCAGGAGTGATGTAAACTTTAGCTGAACTGTGAACCACAAACACCGATTCGCTATGAATTAAATTATGTATCAGAAACACCTATAGTGCTAACTTATGAAAATATAGTTTTTTAAGCATTCAAAAATTCTGAAACTAACATAT
This sequence comes from Schistocerca nitens, assembly GCF_023898315.1. NCBI lineage: Eukaryota > Metazoa > Arthropoda > Insecta > Orthoptera > Acrididae > Schistocerca > Schistocerca nitens. The sequence continues at coordinate 497,408,026 of NC_064617.1, forward strand.
TTCTCACGTAATTGTACAGTAAAATTAGAGAGGAAGATTTTTCTGACTGAGGACAGGCCTATTGTCCTCAAAAATTTTAAAAGAGCACAATTTAGTTTAGTTTAACTGAACCATCAGTTTAATAAATCATGTTTGCAAAAGACTGATGAACTTTTACCATTACCTTAATTTCTTACCTTCCTTTCATTCATTCTGATCTGCAGTTCGTAACCAATAAATTATGACTAGAAAGCATGTCTGCCCCTGAAAATGATCTGCAAATTAAACTCTGGTTCTGAAACCTGAATCTTGTCATTACATAAATGATTTGAATGCCAGTTGTTCCTCCACGTCTTTACCAAACACACGCCCTTCTTTCATTTTTCTTGAATCAAGTCTTAGCAATGATTAGATTATTCTCTGTGTAAAATTGTACCTTGTAACTTCCTCTTTCATTCCTCTCCCACTCAATCCACATTCTCCAACTGTCTTTCCTTCTCCTTTTTCTACTAAGGAATTTCTGATCCACATCACAATTAAATTTTCATTTCTGTTAACTATCTGAATAATTTCTTTTACCTCATCATACTTTTTTTTCAATCTCTTCATCTTCTGCAGAGATAGTCAGTGTATGATCATGTACTACTGTGATGTCCAGTTTGTACCCTTATTTATCTTGGGTACTATAATGTGGTTCACTATGCTGCTCATAATAGTGTACCCACTTTCCTATTTACTTATTCATTATTAAACCAACTCCAGCTATCCCTATCTGATTTTGCGTTTATAGCCCTGTACTCAGCTGACCAGAAATCCTGTTCTTCCGGACACCTCAATTTCAGCATCTCTTCTTATTTTGCATTCTCTAACCTACCTACTCAATAAAGAGATCTAACTTTCCATGCTCCAACCTGTAGAAATGCAGATTTGTACTTCCTGATGACACCATCATCCTGCGTAGTACCCGCTCCAAGACCAGAATGGCAGGTTGCCATCATCATTAAATCAAAGCAAAGCTGCACGTTTTCAGGAATTATTACAGTTGTAGTGTCTAGTTATTGGGTTAGTGCACACATTCATAGTGTTTGTCTATACGTTTAATAAACACAACAGATACACGTAAGAGAGAGTTTACCCATCAATAATACATTGCTGCGGAAAAACAAAGAAATTTAGTATACCTGGAAAGCCAATGTTGATTTTGATCCGATGACAGCAGAATGCTTGTAGCCAGATGGAGCAAGTGGGCAACCATGTCATGGAGATGCTCTTGTGCTTCCTATGGCCAAATGAGCAAGTTTAAAAGGGGTCTTCCAAGTGCTTGGATGGTCCTTTCAGAAAATTACCACACATGCTGGACATGCTGCATCAGTTGTTGATGTTGGTATCGGTGGTCAGGTGAATATTTTCACACCCACAGACATGGTTCTGGACGTACACATAGCACAGATGCCTGCCAGGATCATCATATTGTAAGGGAATCAGTGGCAGAATGTACAGCTACCACAGCACAGATAAGAGGGCTTATGAGCACGAGTCACCATGAACTACTGGAAACCAATTATTAGCAGTGGGGCTATAGGCATGCACGCCTCTACCCCATCTTCCACTCAAGCCACAGCATCGGCGTGGACAGCTCGACTGGTGCCATCATAGGATCCTTTGGAAAATGGAATTGCATGCCATGGTCTTCAGTGATGAAAGTAGATTCTGCCTGCTTGCAAGTGATGGTCTTTTGTGTGTACAATGTAGACCTAGTGAGTGCAGTCTCATGGTGTGCATTTGTCCAAGACACACAGTCCCACTGCAGGCCTTATGGTCTGGGGTGTGATAAGCTACAACTCTCGAGGGGGGGGGAGGGGGGAGGGGGGAGGGAGGGAGGGAGGGAGGGAGGGAGGGGGCCACTTACCAGTGCTCAGTGCATGCAGAATATTGTTAGACTCATTTTTTGCAGTTCTTGCAACAGGATGGTGAGGTGTTGTTCCAACAGGATAATGCTCAATGTCTCTTAATGAAGCATGTGTGGGATATGATGAGATGAGAAGTGACTTTTCAACCAACATTTCTTACAGAACTATGTGAACAGGTCAAGCAAGCATGGCAAATTATATCCCAGGACAGTATTCATCATCTGTAAAATCGACTGGATGTCCGAGTCATCAACTTCACTGCCTCCCATGAAGGCTACCTATGTACTATGTACTAATGTGGGTGTTTCAGTATGAGTCAGTACCTGGTATATCAGAATTGCTATTCATCTGCAAATTTATTCATTTCATATACTCCATACAAGCTGTTGCAAAAATAAATCTTGAGTACATTGAGTACCACTAAAAGAGGTATAAGTTTTTGTTTGGAAGTGTATATTCTCCTGCACTACTTACAACCGTCTGCCAATGTTCGGGTAACTTTTTGATTCTGTGACTGTAGAAATCATATCGCTTTTAGGTGAAGAACTTGTCAAACCATGTTCAGAGAGCATTTTCGTCCAGAAAGGAATTTCCATGAAGGATGTTCAATAGAGAGAAGAAAAGATGAAAATCTATGGACACAAAATCACATGAAGAAGGTGGGTTGCGAATGACTTCCCAAACCAACTCAATCTAGCAGAATGCAGACAGGTACTATCACAGATCAGCACCGCTTCATGCAGTCTTCCTGGCCATTGTTCTCATTTTGTGTCTACAAGACAAAGTTGTCGACAAAAGTAGTAGTGATGGTTAAATCTCGGGAAAGCAGTTCATAGTACAACACACCATCTGTGTTCCACCAGATGCGTAACATTATCTTATAAGAATGCACGCAGGTCTTTTTACAAGGAGCTGGTGCTTTGTTTGAGGCCACCAATTCCTTTCTTTTCTTATGTTAGCATAAAGATGGTATTTCTCATCACCAGTAATAATATAGGATAGGAATGATTGTAGGTGTTCAAGAGGCAACTGATATCGAGCAAGCAGAGATGCACACAGTCACCCACTGTTTTTTGTGGTTTTGGCTTAGAGCATATGGTACCCATATATCTGATTTTTCTTCTTCTTCTTCTTTTTTTTTTTTTTTTTTTCAACCTTCACCATCACATGCAAATGTCACACGATAGTGAAATGATCACATTTCATCACATTTGCCAGTTCTCGAGTACACTGGCATGGATCATTGTGGATTAATGTGTTTAAAAGATCCTCATCAAACCCCAACGGTCTTGCTGAATGTGGAGAGTCACTAATGTCTAAGTGATCCTCCTTAAAATGAGAAAACCATTTTCTTGCCACGCTCTGTCCAGTGGCATGATCCCCTTACACGGCACAAGTATTTCTGTTGACTGCTACTGCCACCCCTCTATTGAATTCAAACACAAGAATATATCATAAATATCCCAATTTCTAAACTTGGCACTCCATTTTCTAGTGCCAACAGCTTCACCCACTATCTCCAGATAACAAAATAGCACTATGTAAACTAACAACAACACTGAACTACAAATAAAAAAATACAGTCAAATAAACCCACAGCAACTGAAACAAAAACATTCAAAACAAAAATGCTACGAACTTATGCACCAATCTAATACTTTCAGACGTTCCCACTATAACATAGCAAGGTCACTTTAGTGTAAGTTAGAAGGCTACATAAATTAATCATTCCAATTGTTGTCCCTGCAACTACTGGTAAGTCTGCTGCCTCTCTAGAGTGACGATATGTTAATCTGGCATCTTCACAGACAGACATCCAACATTGTTGCACCAACAGCGCAGTCATGTGTGTATCTGAGACACACAAGCAAGCCCCTGCACCACGCTGAAAGTAAGGAACAACAAATGGTATGGGGGACTGATGACCTTAGCTGTTTAGTCCCCCTTAAACATCCCAACAACCAACCAACCAACAAATGGTATCAGTTTAAAGTAGCTAGATGTTGATTTTACATTCAGTAAATACTCCAACTGTAAGGTATATTTGTTTTTGTCAATAAAATATGTTTTTGTAATTTTATGTAGACAAAGACAACTGTTTCATGATTTTACTGCTCATCAGATGTAAAGTTCTAAATCTAGCTGTACAAATATACTCTACAATCTATTATACAGTATATTATGAAGTCTTTGTACACCTGTTAGCGACTTTCGTATGGTGATGAAAGAAACGTGACTGTATAGATACTTAACCTTGGTAAGTACTCTTATCTCTCTGTCTCATTCTCATGATCTGCAGGAAGATGTGGAGACAAGACTTTGCTCCAATATCATTTCTCTAAATTTAGCCAACAGAGTTTAACAAAAAATAACTTCATTGTTCCATGAATTTCAATGTAAATTCCCTTGTCATCCTTGTTGCATTTTTTATAAGGGCTACATCCTACCACAGTTACTAGAATAAACAGCTGGGTTGTGGGGTATGTGCCAAAGCAAACTGTGGCCTCTCAGTAACACTCCACAGCCACAACCCACTGCATTGCCATTGCATTTTCAAATGAATACAAGGTTTTTCAATGACTGTAAATTGCTTCCAGCGACTGTTCTGTAATCATACAATAATGGATCATTCTACCTATTTATGCACAATACATTACATTTGTTTATGTCGAGGATCACCAACTAATTATTGTGTGCATTTCACTTTCATTTTATAGTATTACAACTTCTCTCTATTTATGAAAGCATCACTTGCAATTGACAGTTATCTGCAGAGAGATGCTATTGATGTCATTTATTGAGGTGTTCCCAGAGTATGTCTGCAATTGTTTCAGTGAAAAATATCATCGTCTTTTTTTTTTTTTTTTTAAAAAAAAATCAAGTGATACTGACCACTCCGGACAACAAGAAAAGTTTAGAACTAAGTTGCTTATAATTCAGTAATGACAATGAGAGCAAAGGAAAAAAGGTAAATGCTTGTAGAGTTGCCAATTTTCAGTTGCTAATGCTAGTTTGTGCCCAACACATTTTTCCCATTTCGGATTAAGAACTCGATACGAATAGTGAATTGTTTAATCTTGTTCCTAGACACAAACTGAAGTGGATGTTGTTTTCACTCATCCCCTCCCTCAACCAATCCCCCCCCCCTCGCCCTCACCCTATCTGCCATCTCCCAACTGGCCCCTCCCCCCCCCCCCTCCACCCCCCTGCCCAGCACATACGCATGCTACCACTCAGATGACAGCACGGAGAGAGTAGCCGCACGCACTTTTTTGTGTGTGTGTGTGTGTGTGTGTGTGTGTGTGTGTGTGTGTGTAAGCTTACTTGTCTTCCATTCTTTTTGTTGTGGCTGTCTGCAATTCAACATCTCCACTATATCGTGAGCAGCAATCTATCCTTTTATAATATTGTCGTAATTCCATCCTAGGTTTTTTCCATTGTTAGCATAATGTTTTGAAACAGGGAAATTTGTTTATTTAACCAATAAATAAGGTCTTATTGCTGTGATTGTTAATGATAATAATATACTATAATTTTAAAAACTCTTTGGGCATAGACCCAACTGACTCCCAGGGAAGAAATGGATGGTGTAGAAAGCTGGGAAGAAACTGAAGACCCGGAGTCTTGGATAAAAAATAGTTACTTTGCTGTTTAATGAGGACAGCACACTGGTGTAAACTGTATTGATCACTTTCAATAAGCTGTGAATTCTGTAAAATCCTTTATTGTCCAGACTGAAAACATAATTTTATTGAGTATTACTTCTGGCTTATCGACAAACCATCTTCAGATCCAGAACAAAAGGCCAGCATATGTACTGCACACTAACAGAATCTGGCAGTTTACATAGTGGTTATTCTCAAGTAATTTCACAAGCAGTGATTGATATGGACTCTACTCTACAGCATCACAACTTAACTTTACCACCTCTGAAGATAATTGAAAATAACATGATGTGGCAAGCATTGTCTCAGTGTCCGCATATGGAAACTATCTAATTCTGTCAGTGTGCATTACATATGATGACCTTTTATTCTGGATCTGAAGATGGATTTTTGATAAGCCAAAACTAGTACTCATTGAAATATTTGCTATCTACTATTATGGTTTTTCTGAATACACAGTCGTAACACCACAAATTGTTTATGTCCATATTTGACAATGTCAAATGACACTACTGTCAGTAAGGTTGCACGTGACAGTAACAGTTAAATGATGGTTGGAGTGGCACAGGGTTGAAGAAGACATTGCCTCTATCAGAGGCCGATGTGAATTCCGTATCTTGGTAAAGGCCATTTAAGATCATTTCCGTTTTACTGTGATGAGGCACAGGAGTGGTTGAAGCAGCTCTGAATGAATGTTTTACAGATACTTTGGTTTGGTCAGAATGTTGAATTTCTTAGCTGCAGTTCTGCCTCACTTTCCTTGTCAATTCAAATGGCAGTAGGTTGCATCCTAGAATAGAATACTGTATTCCATGTGTCTTGATCATTGCATTTCCATCTAGTGTAAATTGACTGGCTTTCTGGTGGTCTAAGAGTAACAGATTTTGCTCCATTCTGGTTGTCAGCAATGTAGGACTAAGAACTTCATTTAGTTGGTTATGTTTGTTGATACTGTACATATTTTAGTGTAATATTTAATCTAGGAATATTGGGCTATACTATACTATTATAGTAGCATGTTCCTGAATTTATTCGATGTCTGTTGCCATGCTTACTTGATGCAGACTCCTAAAGTTTAAGCAATACTCTGCAACTGGTTGTGCTAACATCCTTTACAATCCATTGTTTTTCATGAGAAAATATTATCCCTTCACACTGCATGCAAATTACTGAATTAATTTGTCCATCCCATTTCAAAATGCATTAAAGTATTACCTAATATTAACCCCATAGGTTTAGGGTTACTTGCATTGGAAGTTCACCTTTCATCTCACAATCAGATGCTATCAGGCCCCTTCCTCTATCAGAGGAATGGTGGATTGCAAGATTCAACAAAGGGTCCTTTACTCTATAATTCTTGTTTCAGAACACATGGGATGGTAAAATGTAATTTAAGAATGAAATTTAATTGTCCAAATGTGAAGGGAAAGGAATTTTGTGTACTTTGTCAACAGTGATATTCATATGTCAAGGGTAAAAGGACATGACAAACATGAAATATGTCTGAACCTACTGAAACAAGCTCCTTGTCAATGAAATCTTTTGCAATACCAACAGTGTAATTAGGAAAGCTGTAGGAGAGGGACATTTTAGATGGGGTCAGGTGTTATTCTTGTAAATTGTATAAGGGGCAATCAAATGAAAACTGAACACCTGGACAATGGGACCACTGGATGGTTCCATTCAAAAGTAAGCTTTCCCATGTGTTGAGACATTTATCAATGTCTGTTTCATAGAACATGGTTGGCTGCTGATGGATCCACAGCCATACCCATTTTCACACCACCTTGTCCGACTGAAACCAATGTCCACACATCTTTCTTCAGGTCGTCAATGATGTGAAAAACTCCACAGTGAAAGGTCCCGGATGAAAGCAGGATGTTGCAGTGTTTCCCAATCAAATTGCTGAAGCATAGACTTCGTCCAATTGGCAACGAGGGGGAGGTGTTATCATGTGACAGGATAATTCTGCTGACAGCATTCCTGGCATTTTGACTTTACAGCATGTTACAGTTTCTACAAAGTGCTGCACATTGACTGTGGTTCCCCAATCAAGGAACTCATCGAGCATAAGGCACCTGCAGTGGTTCCCCACTCAAGGAACTCATCGATCATAAGGCACCTGCAGTCCAAGGAGGAGGTCATCATGACCTTACTGGAACTTGTGGGAACAGCTTTGTATTTCTTTGCTGAAAGAGATGTGGGATGTTTTCACTGTTGTTTTTGCTGTTTGCCCTTCAGCTCAAAATGCTGGCACCATGTAATGTCATGATGACCACCACCTTCGACTGCAGGGGCCCGATGCTCACAGAATGAAAACTGTATCCATGGGACTAGCACAGTTAAACCAACAGCTCTCTCTATTTTCCTCTCACAGCCCCCAACCACCAGCCCCGTCCATGGCAGCTTGATGAAATGATTCAGCTGCAAGACAGGAGGGGGCAGGTTGCAGGGGAGCGGATCGTGGGAGGGAGGGAGGGGGGGGGGGGGAGAGAGAGAGAGAGAGAGAGAGAGAGAGAGAGAGAGAGAGAGAGAGAGAGAGAGAAGAGGAGAAGATAGCACAAAATTATTTGAGGTATATCCTAACATGCTGTCATAAGAACTTTCCTTGGATGTAATTCCAATTATTTGTAAGGCAGCTAGATCAAATTTACCAATCAGGATTTCCTAGCCTTGTTCCATACATTCACAGGTTCAGAACGTTATTCTTGATTTGGCAATGTTAGTGGTAGAGGGAGCCAGATGCTCTTCTTATCATTTGGAAGGGGCCTCATTCTGAGTCTCAATTTGGTCAGCCTGATCAAATCATGTAATATCCAGATTTGTGGGAGATTCTGTTGTGACAAAGATTCCGGTCAACTATGACTGACCACCAGAAGGACCTATCGTAATACTGGGAACCAAGCATGCCATAACCCCTTCACATCTGTGCCTGCCATCAAAGAACAAGTAATAGTCTCCCCACAACATTCTGTTTCATCCTTCACCATTGGTCAGTGACTAGCAGCAGCTGAACTAGGGAATTATTGCCCCACATTTACGCAACATTGAACTCTAACACATGTGGCCATGTTTGGAGTGTGGCTGTGACCAGGTAGCATGGACTGCTGATCAATGCCATCGCATTCCTTTCAGTGATGCGTTGTGGTTCTGAACTTTTTAATTGACAAGTATGGTGGCAACATGGAGCAAGGTTACATTTTTCCAGCATTTTGGAAAGGCATTTAACCACAGCAGTGTTCCTTTCGAGTCATACTGCAGCGAGCCATTGGGTACAATTTCATGTCTTTGCTGATACCGATCAAAAGAATTGACGGCACAGTGTTATGTCATGAACATCCTTCATACTCATATTTTACCTCTCACGTGACAATACTGTGGTGCTATTTTTGAACAGGACAATGCTCATCCACACATGGCATCTGGCACTGTGAATTGTCTAAGTGATGTTACAGTATTCCTGTGGCTAGCAAGTTCCCAAGATCTGTCCCCAGCACAGCATAGTTGGGACCATCCTGGACGTCTGTGCCAGTATCCAGGATATCGAGGATAAGTTACAGCAGTAGTGGTACAACTTGCCTCAGGTGAGGGTTTAATGACTTTATGATAATCTTCCCAACAAACCCTTGCATGCAGCCAGCCCATACAGGGTGCATCATCATACTAATACGTATGAAAGTTTGACTATTTTTTCATCTGAATAGCTCAAATAAGAGCAGCCCACAGACCAAGTTTTCTTTTCATCTCAGGCAAGTGGCCAAATCTGAACACTTATCTGGTTCACATGCCAACATTTTCAGGTCAATGATGCAAATTTTTGTGTACAGGTCAAAATGGAAATTTAAATTTCAAACTTATACAGGGTGTTACAAAAAGGTACGGCCAAACTTTCAGGAAACATTCCTCACACACAAATAAAGAAAAGATGTTATGTGGACATGTGTCTGGAAACGCTTAATTTCCATGTTAGGGCTCATTTTAGTTTCGTCAGTATGTACTGTACTTCCTCGATTCACCGCCATGATTTCATACGGGATACTCTACCTGTGCTGCTAGAACATGTGCCTTTACAAGTACGACACAACATGTGGTTCATGCACGATGGAGCTCCTGCACATTTCAGTCGAAGTGTTCGTACACTTCTCAACAACAGATTTGGTGACCAATGGATTGGTAGAGGCGGACCATTTCCATGGCCTCCACGCTCTTCTGAACTCAACCCTCTTGACTTTCATTTATGGGGGCATTTGAAAGCTCTTGCAACCCCGGTACCAAATGTAGACTCTTTGTGCTCGTATTGTGGACGGCTGTGATACAATACGTCATTCTCCAGGGCTGCATCAGCGCATCAGGGATTCCATGCGACGGAGGGTGGATGCATGTATCCTCGCTAACGGAGGACATTTTGAACATTTCCTGTAACAAAGTGTTTGAAGTCACACTGGTGCATTCTGATGCTGTGTGTTTCCATTCCATGATTAATGTGATTTGAAGAGAAGTAATAAAATGAGCTCTAACATGGAAAGTAAGCGTTTCCGGACACATGTCCACCTAACATATTTTCTTTCTTTGTGTGTGAGGAATGTTTTCTGAAAGTTTCGCCGTACCTTTTTGTAACACCCTGTATAGTGTGTTTCTATGTAAAAGCATGTTTTCCAATAGTTTAATCAGTTGAGTGGCAGCTGCAGTCATCTAGACAAAACTATTAGTCTGTGATCTTGACATAATTTGGTATAACTTCAACTGCTAAGCACTGCACCTGTGGAGTGGTGTAAGATGCTTAATCAATCATTCGCATTTTACTATTGAAAACGTTCTGAATGACAGGGCAGGCTCCATTATTAAAACCAATTTAGAACAAGCTGGGACAAGTGCCACTCATTGTCAACCAAGTAGTATCAGTGTAAGATCGAAATAAATGCCTCCTACAGGTGCGTGTATTAAAATCCTAATGGTCAGTTGCCAAAGCATTCACAACGAAGCGCTAGAGTTTGACGCGCTCCTCAAAAGCAATGAAGCTCGCATAAGACTAGGTACGAAATTATGGCCGAAACCTGAAATTGACAGCAGTGACATTAAGTGTATATCAAAAAGATAGGGAAATGGGAAATAGAGGTGGTGTATTTGTTGCAGTGAAGAAGAAATTCAAACCCACCAAGATAGAAACTGAAGTTGCAAGTGAGATTGTTTAGCAAGAATCAGTATCAGGGGTTGGCATAAAATAGTAATTGGATCCTTCCAACACCCAACACAATAATCTCCTGATGTAACCAAAAACTTTAGAGAAAACCTCAGTTCACTTGTATGCGAGTTCCCCAGTCATACAGAGGAGACCTTAATCATCCAACAATTGGGAAAATACAGTTTTATTAGTGGTAGGCATGATAAGACACCCTGTGAAACAACGCCTTTACTGAAGAACAACCTACAATGGATAGTTCAAAGTAACACTCTTAACGGCAATATATCTGATCTAATGGCAAGAAATAGACCTGACCTTTCTGAAGATATCTACACCAAAACTGATATCAGGGACCACGATGTGATTGTGGCAACAAGGATTACCAAAGTACAAAGGGCACCTAGAACAAGCAGAAACATATGTATATTCGGTAAACTAGATAAAAATCAGTAGGTCTTAATGAAAAACTTGAAACTTTCAGCACAGGGCAGGAGCATGTAGAGAAACTATGACTGATATTCAAAAAAATAGTTGACCACACACGGGATTGATACATAACCAGTAAGACCGTTCATAATCGGAGGGACCCCTTACGGTATACAGTCTCTGTAAAGACACTTCTAGAGAAACAAAGACTACTGCACAACAGTTGTTAAACAAAAAAAAAAATGCTATATAAATACAGAGATGCTGAATGAAACGTGTTTGACTGTCGAGGGAGCGATACATGCTTATGAAGCCTTCAGCGAGTACCATAGCAGATTATTATCGAATGACAATTCACAAAACCCAAAGAAATTCTGGTCATATGAACAGCTGTTAGTGGCACCAAAGTTAGTGTTCAGTCCCTAGTGAATGAGACAAGAATTGAAATTGAGAGTAGTAAAGCAAAACCTGAAAAGTTTAGAACTCTGTTTTCATGTGTTCCTTTACAAAGGAACACCACTGAAAGGAAGAGTGAAGTAAGTATCAGTGTCAGTGGTGTTAAGAAACAGGTGAACTCTTTGCAAATGAACAATGCTAAAGGGCCCAGATTCTATACCGAATTTTCCACTCAATTAGCGCCCATTCTAACTATAACCTACCTTAACAAAAAACAATGCCTCATTCTTGGGGGAAAAACGGGCAGATCAGACTTGTCTAGAAGAACTACCATCAAATATCCTTGACATCCATTTGTTGTAGAATCTTAGAACATATTCTGAACTCAAACATAATGAGGTATCTCAAACTGAATGACTTCCTCCATGCCAACCAGCAGGGATCATGTGAAACCCAACTCGCACTTGTCACACATGACATACCAAACGTTTTGGGTCAAGGCAACAACGTAGATGCAGTGTTTCTTAATTTCCAAAAGCATGTGACTCAGTACCACATCTATGCTTATTGTCAAAAGTATGATCATATGGGGTATCAAGTGAAATTTGTGGCTGGATTGAGGACTTTCTGGTAGGGAGGACACAACATGTTATCTTGGATGGATAGTCATCATCATCAGATGAAAAATTAATGCAGGTGTGCCTGAGTGAAGTGTGTTGGGAACCTTACTGTTCATGTTGTATACACAAGACCTTGCATACCATATTAATAATGTCCATCTTTCTGCAGATGGTGCAGTTATCTCTAATGAAGTACTGTCTGAAAGAAGCTGCATAAATATTCAATCAGATCTTCTGACGATTTCAAAATGGGGTAAAGATTGTCAGTTTTCTCTAAATATTAAAAAATGTAAAATTGTGCACTTCACAAAATGAAAAAAAAAAAACATAGTATGCTATGACTATAATACCAATGAGCCACTGTTTGAATTGGTAAACTCTTACAAATACCTGGATGCAACACTTTGTAGGGATATAGAATGGAATGATCACATAGGCTCAGTCGTGGATACAGCAGGTGGTAGACTTCAGTTTATTGGTAGAATCCTGAGAAAGTGCAATCACTCTACAAAGGAGATTACTTACAAATCACTCGTGTAACCTGTTCTGGAGTATTGCTGAAGTGTGTGAGATCTGTACCAAATAGGATTAATAGGGGATATTTAACATATACAAAGAAAGGCAGCACAAATAGTCACATGTTTGTCTGATCTGTGGAAGACTAACACAGAGATACTGAAGAAACTAAACTGGAAGACACTTGAAAACATGCATAAACTATCCTGAGAATGTCTACTAACGAAGTTTCAAGAATCGGATTTAAATGATGGCTCCAGGAATAAAATACCATCCCCTGTGTATCGCTCACATAGGGATCATGAGGATAAGACGAGAATAATTTACAGTACACACAGAGACATTCGGACAGTCTTCCTTCCTGTGCCCCATACATGAATGGAACGCAAAGAAACCCTAACAAATTCTTCTCAGAAATGTACTTCCTGCTTTGGAAATTACATACGCAGAGGAGTATGTAAGAAAAAGGGAACACACTTGTTGGAATTATGAGTAGTCCTTACCCTGGAAGATTTATCAGGCTCTACACATTTTCAAGACAACACATTTCTGAGCCGTTTAAGTTTACCGTACTACCCATATAACATTGCTTTGGAGACACTTTCAGTCTGATCAGCAGACACTACACAAGCTCATTTTTTATTTTAGTAACTTTTATAATGCTGCAGACTGACATATTTCAGAATTTATTCATCAGAGTGTGGAGCCACTTCTGTACCCACACTGTCAAGAGCTTCACAGTTGTGTGCTCTGGAGACTTAGAATTATCATGGATTTTGATTTTCAAGCACCTTTAGCTTCTTAGAATAGATATGACATTCTCTATCTCTCTCACTAGCAATTTTTGAAAGTTCAACTATTCACTTTCCTGTGCAATTTTCAGAACTGATATGAGATTCATTTAATGAGTAAACCAGAAAAAGTTTCCTTGAGTCCGCTTGGATTGTTTGAAAGCTGTGTGGTCGCTAGTTTATGTCTAGTTTTATTTTTGGACTGCATCAATGAAACTTTGAGAGAACCAAAGAGTTATGTCGCTACGTCATCGACTTGAACGAAACTTCACCACAAAAATGTTACTCTTATCTAATGACCTCAAGGTTTAGCTTTGTTCTATGTTATTGGAATACATTTCTCAGTGGCTGTAGTCATACACTCCTGGAAATGGAAAAAAGAACACATTGACACCGGTGTGTCAGACCCACCATACTTGCTCCGGACACTGCGAGAGGGCTGTAAAAGCAATGATCACACGCACGGCACAGCGGACACACCAGGAACAGCGGTGTTGACCGTCGAATGGCGCTAGCTGCGCAGCATTTGTGCACCGCCGCCGTCAGTGTCAGCCAGTTTGCCGTGGCATACGGAGCTCCATCGCAGTCTTTAACACTGGTAGCATGCCGCGACAGCGTGGACGTGAACCGTATGTGCAGTTGACGGACTTTGAGCGAGGGCGTATAGTGGGCATGCGGGAGGCCGGGTGGACGTACCGCCGAATTGCTCAACACGTGGGGCGTGAGGTCTCCACAGTACATCGATGTTGTCGCCAGTGGTCGGCGGAAGGTGCACGTGCCCGTCGACCTGGGACCGGACCGCAGCGACGCACGGATGCACGCCAAGACCGTAGGATCCTACGCAGTGCCGTAGGGGACCGCACCGCCACTTCCCAGCAAATTAGGGACACTGTTGCTCCTGGGGTATCGGCGAGGACCATTCGCAACCGTCTCCATGAAGCTGGGCTACGGTCCCGCACACCGTTAGGCCGTCTTCCGCTCACGCCCCAACATCGTGCAGCCCGCCTCCAGTGGTGTCGCGACAGGCGTGAATGGAGGGACGAATGGAGACGTGTCGTCTTCAGCGATGAGAGTCGCTTCTGCCTTGGTGCCAATGATGGTCGTATGCGTGTTTGGCGCCGTGCAGGTGAGCGCCACAATCAGGACTGCATACGGCCGAGGCACACAGGGCCAACACCCGCCATCATGGTGTGGGGAGCGATCTCCTACACTGGCCGTATACCACTGGTGATCGTCGAGGGGACACTGAATAGTGCACGGTACATCCAAACCGTCATCGAACCCATCGTTCTACCATTCCTAGACCGGCAAGGGAACTTGCTGTTCCAACAGGACAATGCACGTCCGCATGTATCCCGTGCCACCCAACGTGCTCTAGAAGGTGTAAGTCAACTACCCTGGCCAGCAAGATCTCCGGATCTGTCCCCCATTGAGCATGTTTGGGACTGGATGAAGCGTCGTCTCACGCGGTCTGCACGTCCAGCACGAACGCTGGTCCAACTGAGGCGCCAGGTGGAAATGGCATGGCAAGCCGTTCCACAGGACTACATCCAGCATCTCTACGATCGTCTCCATGGGAGAATAGCAGCCTGCATTGCTGCGAAAGGTGGATATACACTGTACTAGTGCCGACATTGTGCATGCTCTGTTGCCTGTGTCTATGTGCCTGTGGTTCTGTCATTGTGATCATGTGATGTATCTGACCCCAGGAATGTGTCAATAA
Organism: Schistocerca nitens; assembly: GCF_023898315.1. NCBI lineage: Eukaryota > Metazoa > Arthropoda > Insecta > Orthoptera > Acrididae > Schistocerca > Schistocerca nitens. The sequence continues at coordinate 497,423,234 of NC_064617.1, forward strand.
AGTTTCCCCTTCCTGGGACAATGAATTCACGGTGTTCTTATTTCAATTTCCAGGAGTGTATGTCAAATGTTTCTCAAGATCTCTATTAAATACATGTCAGTGGACTTACTTCAAATTTCATCTAGATGCAGGATACAAGTATAAAACTCTGTTATAGCCACCAATCTTGGTGACAACTGAATAATATTGTGTTTCTCAGGAGATTTGGTGGTAACTGTCCTCAAAATAGAGGAGTATTGTCACCATCAGTTCTTTGAAATTTCAGATATGGATAAATTTCCACATTTCTAGTGACAGATATAAACATTTTTAATCTTTGTCAAATTGTTCATGTAAGTATACACATATGCTTCCCTTTACAACCTCAGATACCGCCCTTCGAATTTTTTTTCACTTACATGGACCACTGTGCAATATGATAATTTGTTGATCCATTTCATACAAAATATGGCATTATGTATTAATTTTTGTTCACACATTTTCATAATTTCAAAGAAAGTAAACTGTAAATGTCATTTATCAATATTCCATCAAACGGCATATGATTACTCCTTCAAAGTTAAGGTGTGGTGTACTTTGTCATATTTCCTCCACATCCAAAACGAAAAACTTCAAAATGCTATAAACCACCTATTTTTTTTTTTTTCTTGTGCCTTTGTCCTGCATCAGGCCAGAGTTATCAAGGTTATGAATGGATTTAGGGTGGTTAGTTAAAGGGATGGTAAGATGCCCATGCTGTTGCCAGTCCATTTCCCCCCCAGGTCACAGTAGGTGTATCGAACTGTCTGCATGTAATGTTACCTATGTCCAAGTGGATGGAACTCTTCTAAATGTTTGCAAATCATGTGACTGAGGCGTGACTTGCGAACCAGCCCATTATTCACTTAGGGGGATGTGGAAAATCACACCAACCACACTTGGACTGGCTGGCACACCAACCCTCGATGTTGATCTGCCGGGCAGTTCGATCCAGGGGTGGCACACCTCCCCGCCTCTGAAGCAGCACCATAATACTTAATGCTATCCATGTGGAAAATATACTGTAAATCTGAAATTTATTAATTGACACTTTTTTCAAGTGTCAAAAATACTACACATATTTCATTTTTGTTCATCTGATTGCAGGAGGAAGATATATAAACTTACACAATAAAAAAAGGATAACATTACAACTGGAACCAGACAAACTGTTATAAGAGTGGAACACAACCTGCGCAATAACTCTTTCCTCGACTTTTTCATAACATTCATAGGAATGTAGTAAGAGGATGTTCCTTTACTCTTTGTTGGTGACAGAAGTTCACATCTACCTTGTGCCTGATAAGTAAGGAGTTGCACACAGTCTTATGAACTACTTTTAGGAAACCTTTGATCTAATTCATTTGAAGACTGAAGCTGTTAAAATTACATATTTCAGAATTTGAATTTTATATTAATAATCTTCCAGATTTATAGGTTCTAAAAAGCATTTAATACAAAGTGAAATATTTTGCCAACCACCTCATCTCCATGCAGATGCACACTCCTACAGCAAAATTTAAACAATAATATGTTTGACAGTTGTTTGACTATATTTCATGACACATAATTTACAGTGGAAAATAATATATTAAACATCACATAAAAGCTCCAACATTTATTTTAACAAGCAAGTAAAGGGGCTAAGACAAGCTTATTTTCATGTTCTCTTCAAAATCTTTGTAACAGGTATACAATGTTTAAGCAAAGAAACTGAACATTGTTATGGACCAAAATAATCTACTGAACTGTTATTGCTCTTAACCAGGTAGAAGCCTTAAAGTGTTTTATTTCCAGATCATGAGAAATAAAAACTGCATTTTGAACTTTATGTAGTATCCTTTGTTACACTTGAGTCATGAAGAGCCATTAATTACACTGTTTTAGCACCAACTAAGTGTTTTAACAGTAGGAGGCAGAATTATTATGTCTGTGTCAGCTAGACAGTCTTCATCACCTTGGATTAAAATTCAGATCTAAAATTATTATAATTACATATTATATACCCAAGTCTTAATTTTTAATGATTCACCTAAAATAACATGAGTGAACAATAACATAGTGAACTGCACATTTAACAATTTAGTTTTCACAATGATTACCTATTACACTCAAAAACATACATTTTGAAATGATTTCATATAAAACTAAAAAAATTGATGTGTAGTATGAATTAAACCTAAAATATTTCAATCAAGTTTCACTGGCTTGCAATCGTGCTATGGACTATTTCTTCCTCTTCATTTGCATTGTGTTTGCTGCAGTTACTATTGTTCTGGCAAGTTCTGTTTAGTGGCAATCTAATGCCTTTATTATTCAAACAAGTAAATGCACAAGTTTTTTAACAGTTCAGGGTGCAGGCATAACTTTCAATCTGTCAAATGCTGCTTTCTCCAAAGCTTGCCGATGATTTGGATGAGCTATTTTAATCAATTCATATGCTCGCTGGCGCAAAGTCTTGCCAAACAGTTCAGCAATTCCATGCTCTGTCACCACATAATGAACATGAGCTCTTGTTGTTACAACACCAGCACCTAAGAATAGAAAGTTTCTCATTTTTAACACTTAATTTTTGCAGCGTATTACACTACTTGTAAATGTTAATCTATCACAAATTATATTTAGAATTTTGATGTTTCTGCAGTTTGTTATTCATGGCTACAATGCAAGAATACAAATTAACTGAGCGTAGAGTAGGTAATGGGTGATACTTTCTTTTTGCCCTGTGCACTGTATATGTAGGCATGTGTATGATGAGAACAACACTGATGAACATGAAACACTTATAATTTCTTAGAGTACTTCCTAGTGATCTAAACTGATAACTCCTCTTGAAATCTGTCATGTTCTTAAATCAAACTACATGTTTATTAACAAGCACAAACAGTAACAACAGAAACAATCCAAACTTTAGTATAAACATCACTTACCAGGTTTGATAATAGGTACAATTTTGGATTCATTCTTCTTGGTTACAGATGGGAGAGCAATTATTGGTTTGCCTTTACCATCAAGAGCTTCTCCTGCACCTCTGATGAAATCTACTTGTCCACCAAAACCTGCAACATAAATTATTCCAGAATTTCTGTTTCGAAGTTGAAACATGACATAATAGGGCTCATAGAAATTTCCTCGACGTCATCCTTACCTGAATACATTCTTGTTCCTATAGAGTCTGATACTACTTGACCAGTAAGATCAACTTCAATACAGGAATTTATAGCAGTCATGTTTGGATTCTGAGCAACAATTTTAGTGTTGTTCACATAATCCACTTCTTTCATTTCTGTAAGTAACCAAAAGCTTATTAACTTCTCGCATTATAGTAAACTAATGTGAAAACATGTTTCCATTTATTCATCTTACCTATGAATGGATTATCATCAACAAAATCATACAGTTTCTTTGTTCCAATTAGAAAACTGCCAATTATTTTTCCTTTGTGAATTGTTTTGCAATTGTTAGTAACGCAACCCTTCGCTACTAAGTCTACCAAACCAACGCTGAACATTTCAGAGTGGATGCCTAGATCTTTATGGTTTCCCAAAGCATTCAGAACTGCATCCGGTATACTACCAATACCTGAAGAGAAAAAGGAATAATTCACCATCATTAATAGTGTGAGAGAATCTGCATTTTAATGTAACTTTTCGTTTGTAATAGCTATTTAAATATTTGTCTTTTCTTATTTGTTTTAAAACTATGTAAGTGACTGTTTGAAATTGTTTGAGCTTAAGTAATGGAGCATTCTGTAGTTAAAATCTGTTAGTGCCCACTTACAAGGTAATCAAGATTTTAAAAAGTGCTTGTCACACAGCATCACTAAAAAAAAGACAAACTTTAAACATTACCGGTACTGCCAGTGCAATTTTTCTCTTCATAAAAGTACACAGATGAATATAATTACAAGAATTTGCATACGCACACAATTTTAGAAAACTATGTCAGTACTGAAAGCTCACCATTTCTGCATGGTGTGATTTAAGTCTGATGGAACACCCAAGCTGTTAATAAGGATCTCTGTAATTACTCTGAGCTTTTCAGAAACAGACAGTAAACTTAAGTAGACGAACTAAGAAAAACATTTACAATAAATGTTTTTGCATCCTACTACAGAAACAAAACTGGCTAAATATGAACTAATATGTCAAGTAAAAAGTTTGTTTTTGACTGAAAATCTAGTGGAATAATATTCAAATAATGATGATTGCCCCAGCAAGGGTGGCCAAGCAAGTGTTTCTGTCATCATCTTACGTCCATTCAAAAATTTTTTTCTTCTTCACCTCACTGACAAAAATAAACATTACAACTATTATTTGTTACTCTATTGTAGTTGCAATTAGAAATGTCTTTTGTTTGCAAAGACTAGATTTGGAAATGGTGTCCATTATCAAACAATCACCTTAGTCATAGTGAAACATAATAAACCAGAACATTTGCAAACAGTCCAAGTTGGCAAACATGATTAACACATGCAAAATCACCTACAACATAACCTCACTGCTTCTTGCCACCATACAGCACCCACCCTGATGCTGTGTGACAACTCATGATTGCCAACCGTAGCTATTTACAAACATATTGGTCATACTATGTTTCAATAATTATGACAGAGGTGATTGATTGAAAACTGATGGTGTGTCTAAAACTAGCCCCCACAAATAAAGGGTATTTCTCACAGTGAATTTAACATAATTACAAACAGTAGTTTAGCACAAGTAAGTTGCTGACCCATTTTTCCTGTATCATGCTTGAGGTTCATAAAAAGTAAACATTAGTGAAAAACAAAAACCAAACATTTTTCTTCCCAAGAATGTACTATATTATCCAACTGTTATGAGACAAGGTAGTATTTATAAGAAAATAAACTATAAAAATGAGTTTGCTTTCTTCCTACAGGGGAAGAAATCCCATAAGAGTGTGAGATAAATTAATGTAGCTAAACAACACTAAATTTCGTTTGAAAGATCTCACCCATCTGAAGAGTAGCACCATCACAAACAAGGTTTGAAGCAATGTGTTGTCCAATCTTAGTTTCTTCTTCATTGGGTGGTTGACCTCCATGTTCAGGCAATGGACAATCCATTTTCACAGCATAATCAAAATGGGACACGTGCACCAGAGCATCACCAAATGTGCGGGGCATATGGCAATTAACATGTGCTAGAACAAAAATTATTATTTCCATCACACTTTATGTGAAGAACTAAATGTTTGTTACACGTAACACTAATACAAAAAGCAGTAAATGAGGCTGTCTCTCGTAGAAGTGTCCTGAATGGGTAGTAAAAGTAGTGATGTGAATACTCTAGCAGTTGACAACACTGAAGAAAATTAGGCACACAACAAATTCAGTCCTGTTTTGCAGCAGAGTACTTGGGAGCACAGAAGGCATGTTATAAATTGTACACTGGTCAATGCCTGCAGCCATTTGACAGTCTTTAAATTCAGTTCCTTTATAATGTGATTTGTTTTTGACAGCAGGTTCTACATTTTATTAAAAAATACACACTGACTTACCTACAATAATTTTTGAATATGTTATTGCAGCACGCACACAGTCTACACTAGTTCCCAGGCTACAGTAGCCATGTCGGTCTGGTGGAGAAACCTGCAACATTGAATTAGTCAGTCAAATGTAGTTTTACAACTGAAATTACGTATGATGATGATCTTGAATTTTAAAATGCTTACAGCAGGAAATTGGAATGTGCAGTTAGAATTATAGTTTATTCCTCTCAAGATATACATTTACAAACCATTTGATCAGTTACTTTGTTGCTCCATAGATCATATCACAATAAACATTAGCATATGGGACATTAAGATGGAATAAACACAGAGTGTGAAAAAAAATATTTATACGGCTAAATGCAGCCCATTTACATGATCTTTCTCTGTAAAAGTGACAGACTATTTCTACTCAAAATTTTCCCTATTGTACAGAAGGAGCTGTTAAGGAGATACTTTTCTTTACTCTGCATTTGGAAACACTTCAGCTACCTGTCAAACTCTTATTTCGATGGACAGGTTATCAAACAGTACAGTTTTGTAGTGGCACACTTCATCCCTTTCTGTGTCAAAGTTAGGATCATTAAAGGGTAATGCAGATCATTTTAGAATTTGTGTGCAGAGTAGTTATTGATACCTGTGGAGTTGCCCTTCTTAAACAGCAGCCTATCGGCATCATGTTTAATTCAGTCTGGGAAAATATCCTGAATTAACGATGCATTACAGAAGAATCTATGTACATTACATATTATCAGACCGCAACTTTTTAATGCCTTGCCAGAAATTCGTCCCTATGAACTTTCACTTTTTAGTAAAGATCTTTCTTATTTCAGAAGATGATGTCAGTTTAATTTTTATTTTATTTTATGTTCTCTGTATAGCTGCTTCACTGTATTGTTTCTTCTTTCTTTTTTGAACTACTTGCACCAATTTTTCCACCTTTTTAGTAAAAACAGACTAAAAAATCTGGCACACAATAGCTGTCTTTGGCAATGCTTCTGTTCTCTTTAACAGGAATAATGTCATCTATAGCTTCTCTCTGTGTGTCTCAAAAATATTCCATACTAATTTTCTTTTATTGTGTGATCTGTCAGTTTCAGACAAGATGTGCATAATCCTGGGATTTTATTTATTTACTTATTTATTTATTTTACAAGTCTTCTCAACATAAAATAGAGAAGTATCTCTAGGGAAGTATCTCTGGATCTTTACGTGTTCTGGGTATTTTGCCCCCGTCCTTTTTTCTTTGCAAAGAGCCTGTTGTGATACAAAGGTCACTATATTTTCATGGAAACTACTTCCATTAACGGATACAAAGACTACAAGCTTATTAAGAAATATTATGAATTTAGAACCAGAATCAGGTTCAATGTAAACTCCATCGCATCCAACATATTTTAAGCTTTCTTTAAAAATCTTCAGTAATTTTGTCAGTCAGTCCCACTGTTTCAACTGCTTCTGGCCTGGACATGAAGCCAAATTACATAATGTGATTAACGGGACATCATGATCTGGCCATCTGTTCACCATAGAATAGGCATGTCTTTCTAAGTTCTACTTGTTATCTATCAAGCTGCTACTGTCTTAAGCAGCTCTGGTAGGGAAATTTACGATTTATACTAAACTTTAAGTGGCTAATGGTACATCTAGATGACTTTTCCTGTCAGATACAGTTCAAGAAATTTACATTAAAATCACTACAAATTAAAAATAATTTTAAAAAGTTCATGACGATCACTTCATTGGCGAAAGCTCGCAGACTAGTCCCCCATTTGGATCTCTGACACTGGACTGCCAAGGAGGAAGTGACCAGGAGAAAAATTTTGAACAACCAATGAAAGGATAACATTGTATGAGGTGGGGTGTAGAATGTCTGAAGTTTGAATGTGGTAAGAAAGCAAGATAATCTGAAAATGCTAAGGCTCAATCTACATATAGGGTGACAGTTATTGAACTATATGAAATAAAATTGTCAAATTCTGAATATTTTGCATTAGGGCTTTCAAACTTCACGGTTGGCTGTGGGGCATGATGGGGAATTTTGATGTGAATATGGCTTAGTTTAGTGGCAAAGCTCACTTTCATTTGGAGGGTTCATCAATACGCAAAATTGGCACTTTTAGGGGGCTGAGAATCTGCATTTCAATGGGTGACTGTGTGGTGTGCAATGTCCAGTCATGGAATAATAGGTGCGATACTTCATGATGGCACGGCGACCACCGAATGGTATGTGAAGGTTTTGGAATATAATTTCATTCCCTTTATCCAAAGAGACCTTTATTTTGAGAAGATGAGGTTCATGCAAGATGGAGTTCTACCCCATCGAAGCAGGAGAGTGTTTGATGTCCTGGAGGAGCACTTTGGGGATCGCACTCTGGCTCCGGGGTACCCAGAGGCCACTGGCATGGGCCTCGATTGGCCACCATATCCTTTGGATCTGAATACATGCGACTCCCTTTTTGTGGGGCTATATTAAAGACAAGGTGTACAGCAATAATTTCAAAGCCACTGATGAGCTGGAAACAGCCATTCAGGAGGTCATCGAAAGCATATATGTTCCGACATTTCAGCAAGTCATTCAAAATTTCGCCATTCATTTGCGCCACATGATCATCAAGGATGGCAGGCATATCGAACATGTCATAACGTAAATCCAAGTATCTGTAGCAACATTCACATGTTGAATAAAACGTGTACACTCTGTAGTTTGTAAATATTTCACGTTTTTTTCACACAGTCCAATAATGGTCACCCTGCATAGGGGGGAGGGGTAAGAGAAATAAAACAGAAAGAAGATAAGTCTTCTGATCAGATGAGTATAGAGTAATATAAGCAGAAGCATAAAATGGAATAAGGGGAGTAGGACTCATAATAAATTGAAAAGTAGGGCGGAGAGTGAGCAGTACTGTGAACAGTTAAGTGACATCACTGTTCTCATCAGAACTGACAGCAAACCACGACCAACAACAATATATAACAAAAAGAGGTATATGTGTCGATGTCACAAGCAGAAGATGAAGAGAGACGGAGGAACTATATGAGGGCACTCAACAAGTAATATGTAAAGGGAAAAGAAAATCAAATAGCATGGGGGAATGGAATGCTGTTGTAGGGGGAGGAGTAGAAAAAAGGGTTATGGGAGAATATGGGCTTGGAACTCGGAATGAGAGAGGAGAAGGACACAAGAAGAGGTGGTATACTTGTGAAAGGCTGGGGAGGGGGGGGGGGGGGGGGAGGTAAGGAAAGATTTCAGTTAGATTACATCATGGTCAGGCAGAGATTTCAATATCAGACATTGGATTGTAAGGCGTACCTAGGAGCAAGTATCGACTGATCGCAATTTAGAAATGACGAGGAGTAGGATGAAGTTTAAGAGAGTAATCAGGGAGAATCAATGCACGAGGAACTGGGACACAGAAGTACTAAGCAATGATGAGCTGTACTGTAAGATCTGAGGCTACAGACATTGCAATAATGAATAGCTCAGTAGGCAGTTCAGTTGAAGATGAATGGACATCACTAAGAAGGGCGATCACAGAAGTTGGAAAGAAAAACACGGGTACAAGGAAGGTAACTGCCAGGAAACTACAGGTAAAAGAAGAAATACTTCAACTGTCCAATGAAAGAAGGACATACAGAAATGGTCCTGGAAATTCAGGAATGCAGAAACACAACTCACTGAGGAATGAAATAAACAGGGAATTCAGGGAAGCTAAGATGAAATTATTGCACGAAAGATGTAAAGAAATCAAAAAAGAAATGATTGTCTGAACGACTGACTGAGCATACAGAAAAGTCAAAACAATCTTCGGTGAAATTAAAAGCAAGGGTGCTAACATTAAGAGTGAAATGGGAATTCCACAGCTAAAAGCAAAGGAGAAAGTGAACAGATAGATTTCCAGAAATCATTTGATATGGTACCCCATTGCAGGCTGTTAACGAAGCTATGAGCATATGGAATAAGTTCACAGATATGTGAGCATTTTGAAGACTTTTTAAACATCAGAACCCAGTATGTTGCCCTCATCCGCAAGCATGTATCAGAGATAAGGATATCATCAGGAGTGTGCCAGGCAAGTGTGATAGGATCACTATTGTTCTCTATATACATAAATGATTTGGCTGACAGGGTGGGCAGCAATCTGCAGTTGTTTGCTGATGATGCCATGGGAAGATATACGACGACTAAGTCGAAATATCCAGTTGATGTGATGAATGGCAGCTAGCCCCAAATGTGGAAAAATTTAAGTTAACGCATATGCGTAGGAAGGTCAAACCCATATTGTTTGGGTACAGTCCTGCTTGACAACACAGTCCCGTTGTTTAAATATCTTGGCATAACGTTGCAAGGCAACATGAGGTGGAATGAACATGTGAAAACTGTGGTAGGAAAGGCGAACGGTCAACTTCGGTTTATTGGGAGAATTTTAGGAAAGAGTGGTTCAGCCATAAAAGATGCTGGTGTGACCTATTGTTGATTACTGCTGGAGTGTTAGGATCTGTACCAGGTTGGACTGAAGGAAGACATCGAAGCAATTCAGAGGCAAGCTGCTAGATTTGTTACCAGTAGGTTTGAACAACATGTAAGTGTTACAGAGATGCTTCGAGAACTAAAATAAGAATCCATGGGTGGAAGACAATGTTCTTTTCAAGGAACACCATTGAGAAAATTTAGAGAACTGGCATTTGAAATTAATAGCCCAACAATTCTACTGCCACCAATACAAACGGTGCATAAGGACCATGAAGATAAGATACGAGAAGTTAGGGCTCATACAGAGACATAGACAGTCTTTTTCCCCTCATTCTATTTGTGAGTGAAACAGGAAAGGAAATGATTAGTAGTTGTACAGGGTAGCCTCAACCATGCACCATACTGTGGCTTGTTGAGTATCTATGTAGATGAAGATGGAGATGCAAGTGGAAAGAGTACATTGAGAGCCTCTAGGAGGGGAAGGACTTGTCTGGTAACACGACAGAAGAAGAATCAGAAGTAAATAGGGAAGAGATAGGAGCTCCAGTATTAGAATCAAAAGTTAGAAGAGCTTTGGAGGACTTAGGATCAAGTAAGGCAGAAGGGATTGATAACATTCAATCAAAATTTATAAAATCATGGAGGGAAGTAGCAACAAAATGACTATTCACATTGGTGTGCAGAATGTATGCGACTGGTGATATAGCCTCAGACTTTCGGAAAAAACATCATCCACACAGCTTTGAAGATTGCAAAAGCCAACAAATGTGAGAATTATCACACCATCAGCTTAGCAGCTTATGCATCCAAGTTGCTGACAAGAATAATATACAGAAGAATGGAAAAGAAAACTGAGGACCTGAAAAGCGAAGGCACCAAAGCAGCAGTTCTGACATTGCGGTCAAAACAATGTTGAAAAGATTTGTTTACCTATCAACAGTATTCAAAAGAGTGCCAAATGGTGCATTATGTTTGAAATTCTGAGAAGCAGAGGGGTAAGCTAAAGACAAAGACTAGTAATATACAACATGTACAAGAATCAATATTGAACAGTGCAAGTGGTAAGTTGATTTACGAGGGGGGAGGGGGGGGGGGGGACCAAACTGTGAGGTCATTGGTCCCTTGTTCCCAGTAGAATAATTATCCAAGGAAAAGAAAATAACAAAGAAGACGTACAGCACGATAACAGGAGAAAGGAACAATCACTTCAATGGACAAAACATGACAAGAAAATCAGGCACAAGAAACAGGGAGAAGAGATTAGAAGCAAGAAAGCAGATTACACTGCCTGGCTGACAATGATAATAAAAAAGGAGAAACCAGCCACTCTGCAACACATTAAAACCTCCACCCTGAAAGTCCTAGGGTGGAGGACACAGAGGGACAAAGGACATGCACTAAAACTCAGATCAAATGATAAAACCCACCCTAATGAATAGAACGTAAAACTAAAGCTGCTGTTGAGGCATTGTAGCCCAACACTGAAAGTAGGGTGCTGGGAAAGTTAAAAGTCCACTGCAAAGCGGATAAAAGTGGGCAATCCAGGAAGAGGCAGATGACAGTCATTTGGGAGCCACTGCGTCACTGAGGTGGGTCTTTGCGGCGGACAAGGTAACCATGTGTGAGCCACATACGGCCAATATGGAGCCAACAAAGGACAACTGATTCCCTGCGAGAAGCCCGCAGGGAGGATTTTCACACATTCGCAGTCTCCTTAATGACACGCAGTTTGTTGAGCATGCTGTTATGCCACTCCGACTCCCAAGGCCAAAAAATCTTGCGGTGTAAGGCAAAACACAAATCAGTTTCAGAGATGCCCATCTCCATGAGTGGTTTCCGTGTAGTCTGTTTGGCCAGTCTATCAGCAAGTTTGTTGCCTGGGATTCCGATGTGTCCTGGGGTCCACACAAACACAACTGAGTGACCGGACCATTCCAGGGCAGAGATGGACTCCTGGATGTTCGTTACCAAAGGATGGCAATGGTAGCACTGGTCAATAGCTTAAAAGCTGCTCAGGGAGTCAGAACAGATAAACGACTCACCAGAACAGGAACGGATCTATTGAAGTGCACGAGATATGGCCACAAGCTCTGCAGTGAATACACTGTAGCCAGCAGGCAAGAAATGCTGTTCAATACGACCTCTGTGGACACAGGCACAGCCAACATTACATTAAGCCATCGAGCCATGTGTAAACAACTTCAGAGCCCCAGAACACATCAAGAATCTAGAGGAATTGACAATGGAGAGTGGCAGGGTTAACGGAGTCCTTAGGGCCACGCAGAAGGTCCAGATGAAGCTTCAGCCGAGGTATATACCATGGAGGTGTACTTGAATGGACCCAAAGAAGATGTGGCAAAGGCAAGGACTCCAGTTCAGAGAGAAGGGATCACATGCGAACCACAATTGTGAACCCTGACCTAGGCCGCCAATGCGGGAGATGAACTGCTGCAGGTGGGAAAAGGAGACAGTAATTCGGATTCTCAGGAGAACTACGAATGTGTGCAACATAACTGGTGAGCAGTTGTGCATGTCAGATCTGAACTGTAGGGACTCCAGCATCCACCAGTGCGCACTTGTCACCGGACTCGTCCTAAAAGCTCCTGTCGCTACGCGAATGCCACAGTGATGCACTGCGTAGAGTAAATGCAATGCTGAAGGCGCCGCCAAACTGTAAACCAGACTCCCCTAGTCAAGGCAGCATTGAACAAAGGCTCTGTAGAGCTGCGGCAGCTTAGAGTGATCTGCACCCCAGTTGGTGTTGCTCAGGAGCGGAGGGCATTGAAGTACTGCCAGCACTTCCGCTTAAGCTGACGAAGGTGACATAACCAAGCCAATCGGGCATCAAAAACCAGTCCTAAGAATTAATATGTCTCCACTATAGTGAGTGGATTGTCATTAAGATAAAGTTCGGGTTCTGGAATAACAGTACGACGCCGACAAAAGTTCATGACACATGACTTTGCGGCTGAAAACTGGAAGCTGTGCCTGCACCTTGTGAATGGCTTCCTGTAGGCACCGCTCAGCAACACCAGTACTGGTGGAGCAGTACGAACTGCAGAAGTAATCCAAATACAGAAAGGGCGAGATTGATGGCCCTACAGCTGCTGCTAGACCATTAATGGCTGCTAAAAATAGAGATACACTCAATACAGAGCCCTGTGGGACCCTATTCTCCTGGATATGGGGGAAACTATGGGAGGCACTAACTTGGACATAGAAAGTGCAAAGATATTGGAAATTCTGGATAAAAATCAGGAGCAGGCCTCGGAGACCCCATTCGTATAATGTAGCAAGGATATGACGTCGCCACGTGGTATCATGTGGTTTTCGTAAATCAAAAAAGGTGGCAACAAGGTGTTCAGATGGCAGACTCCAGGGACACAAGATTATCAGTGGTAGAGTGACCAAGGTGGAATCCGCCCTGGCACAGAGCCAATAGGCCATGTGACTCCACGACCCAACCCAACCGCCGATACACCATATGTTCCATCAGCTTACAAAGAATGTTGGTGAGGCTATTCACATCAAGCGGGTTTGAGCACTGGTATGATGGTGCTCTTCTGTCGGTGCGATGGAAAGATGCCATCACATCAGATCCGATTGAAGATCATGAGAAGATGTCGCTTTTAGTCCGACGAGAGATGTTTACTCACCAGACTGTGGATCCGATCTGGCCCAGCAGCTGTGTCGGGGCAATTTGCAATGGCACTGAGGAGCTCCCACTCTGTACATGGGGCGTTATAGGGTTCACTGTGGCGTGTAATGATGAGAGGACTTTCCCTTCCATCCACCATTTGAGCTGGGGGATAATTCTCCGATGCAGAGGTGCGAGCATAGTGCTCAATGAAGTGTTCAGCAATCGCATTCGCATTGATAGACAGATAACACGGCATTTATGTTAACTTCAGGAACACCTGTTGGGGTCTGGTACCCAAAAACTCGTTTCATCTTTGTCCAGGGAAGGTGACGTATGGCACCCAATGGTCAAGACATCTCTCTCCCAACACTCCTGCATCCGTATTTTGATGAGCTGGTGGATGCGGGCATAGAGTCATTTAAAGGCTATGAGGTGCTCCAGGGAAGGGTGCCGCTTATGCCGCTGTAGAGCTCGCTGATTCTCCTTAATTGCCTCAGCAACTTCCCGCGACCGCCAAGGGAATGTCTTTCGCCGGGGGCACCCTAAAGAATGAGGGATCGTGTTTTCCACCGCCAAAACGATCGTTGCAGTTACCTGCTCAACCACCACATCGATGTACCATGTGCGGGAGATTCAATGGTGACAGCAGAGGTGAAATCATCCCAGTCAGCCTTGTTTAAGCCCATCTGGGCAGGCATCCATAGGCCTGACGACGGGGCAGTGACAGGAAGATGGGGAAGTCATCGCTACCAAACAGGCCGTCATGTGCTCTCCAGTGGATAGATGGGAGAAGGCCAGGACAGCAAACCAAGAAATCAATGACCGAATATGTGCCATGTGCCACACTGAAATGTATGGAGGAATCTGTACTTAAGAGCCAGAGGTTGAGTTGTGATGGTAAATTTTCGACATCTCTGCCTCGGCCAATAAGCAAGGTGCCATCCCACAAGGGGTTATGAGCAAAAATCTCCCAAAACTAGGAAAAGTTTAGGGAGTTTATCAATCAGTGCAGCCAATGCATTCAGGGATACTACACCATCTGGAGAAGATATACGTTGCAGACAGTTATTTCCTGCGTTGTCCTTATCCTGACAGCCACAGCTTCAAGAGAGGTTTGAAGGGGCACAGGTTCACTGCATACCGAGTTCAGGACATAAACACAAACTCCAGCTGACACACTATTATAGTCAATACAGTTCTTGTAATATCCCCTATAGCCGCGGAGGGCAGGGGTCCACACTTCTGGGAACCAGGTTTCCTGGAGGGCAATGCAGAAATCATGTGTAAAGCTAACAGTTGCCCTAGCTCAGCTAGGTGGTGGAAAAAACCACCGCAATTCCACTGGAGGATGACGTGATCGTGAGACTGGGAAGGCATGGAACACTCCATGAGGTAGTCTACGCCTCAGGGTCACCTGCTGCCACAGACTTAGTTCCTGAACAGGCTATATCCATTGTGTCTTAGGGTCTGGCAAGATCTAGGTCCTCGGCAGGTGCCAGAATCTTCAAGTCATCCTCAGATGCAGAGCTTTTAGGCTGCGGTGATGTGGGTGCCACTGCTATTTCCTTGGTTTTGGGGGTCTTCTTTCTGGATTTCCCTCACTGATCCTTGGGTTTCTCTGGCCGGGAAGGCGTCACTGATTCTGTCTCTGGGACGGAGGATGACCATGAAGCCCTGCAACCAGCTGCTTTTGGGCCCTTCAGCCACTGGCGGGTGTCATCTTTCCTGCTAGCAGAAACCTGATAGTTGGGGGACACTGCTCCTGAGGTAGGTGGTGCGGGAGCAACAGGAAGGGAAGTGCCACTCCACCATCAAGGGGGCAGGTGTAGTCTTCCGGCTCTGAGAGGCAACTGGAACTCTTGGAACTGATGGGATTACAAATGTTCTCGTAGTGGCGGCATAAGAGGTGGTCTAGCCACAGGATGTAGGTGCTCAAATTTCCTCTTAGCCTCAGTGTAGGTCAGTCGGTCCAGGGTCTTGTATTCTATGATTTTCCTTTCTTGCTGTTAAATCCTGCAGTCTTGTGAGCAAGGGGAGTGATAGTCTCCGCAGTTGACACAGATGGGAGGTGCGGCACATGGAGTATTGGGACTGGATGGACGTCCACAATCTCGACATATGATGCTGCAAGTACAGTGGGAAGATGTATACCCCAACTTCCAGCACTTAAAGCACTGCACTGGGAGAGGGATATATGACTTGACACCACAGCAGTAGATCACCACCTTGACCTTCTTGGGTAATGTATCACCCTCAAAGGCCAAGATGAAGGCACTGGTGGCATCCTGATTATCCCTCAGACCACAATGGACGCGCCGGA
This sequence comes from Schistocerca nitens, assembly GCF_023898315.1. NCBI lineage: Eukaryota > Metazoa > Arthropoda > Insecta > Orthoptera > Acrididae > Schistocerca > Schistocerca nitens. Next base: position 497,439,197 of record NC_064617.1, read on the forward strand.
TGAATTGAACTCCTCGTCGCTCTAAGTTGGCGAGCAGCTCGTCATCAGACTGCAAAAGAAGGTCCCTGTGGAACATAATACCCTGGACCATATTTAAGCTCATATAAGGCGTGATGGTTACAGAAACATCGCCCAGCTCGTCACAACCGAGAAACGCCCGTGAATGGGCAGAGGATGCTGTTTTGATCAAGACTGACCTAGATCTCATTTTGGACAGGCCCTCCACCTCCCCAAACTTGTCCTCTAAACACTCTACAAAAAACTGAGGCTTCATCAAGACAAAGGGTTCCCCAACAGCTCTCTCACATACGAGGTACCGGGGCGAATAAGGTTCGCTGCCATCCTTAGCCTGGTGTTCCTCCCATGGTGTGGCCAGGAAGGGGAATGATTTAGGATCATACTTCTTTGCACTGTACTGAGACTTAGAACACTTAGAGACTGCTAGCGTTTGATCACCAGCAAGTGATGACGTGGTACGCTTCATCGCGCATCAACTGCCCTAATGCCACCCACTCCAATCAGGGGCCCTCCCCACGGGCACCACACAGCAGCAGCAGCAGCAGCAGCAGCAAAGGCTACCTGGCAGGATGCCCATTGCCTAGAGCCCCAATGCCCCATGGTGATGGGCATCTACTCCTTGGCATACGTGGGGATCCCTGTGTAGTCAGGGGGCTACAACCAACAGGGTTCATGGCGACACCACCACAACAGACTGGCTACCATGCTGGATATGAGTTGCAAAGAATCCCATGGTCATCGTCGGCGCAGAAAACGACACTGCGTAGTGGGTGGAGGAAAACGCTCCCAGGAAGGTGTCCTCGCCAAAGAGATGGAGGATGAGCGGGACTGCAATGCCTCTATGAGGAAGTGGGCTGAAGATCTCAATGCATGATGGACACAATGCACCATGTAAGTCGCCCTTCCCAAATTGGCTCGCTCTTCGGGAAAATGGAGGTCAAACCCTACATGGGACCATCACATGAAGGCCAAAAGGTGTGAGACTCCTTTTAGTCACCTTTTATGACAGGCAGGAATACCTCAGGCCTGCAGGGGGGAGACCAAGAATGAAGTACTCGGATTGAGAAGAGTGTAAGACAGGGAAGTAGTGTTTTGCCCTGTTGTTCATCTATAGTCAAAGAAACAATGATGGAAATGAAAGAAAGGTTCAAGAGCGGAATTAAAATTCAAGGTGAAAGGATATCAATGATAAGAGCTGCTGATGACATTGCTATCCTCAGCAAAAAAGGAAATATTACAGGATCTACTGAATGGCATGAACAGTCTAACAACTACAGAATATTAATTCAAAGTAAACTGTAAAAAGACTGCAGTAATGAGAAGTTGTAGAAACAAGAAACTTAACATTAGGACTTGTGATCAATAAATAGATGAAATCAAGGAATTTTGCTACCTGGACAGCAAAACCACCCATGACAAGTTGAGCAAGGAAGACATAAAAAAGCAGACTAGCACTGACAAAAAGGACATTAAATTTCTGAAAATATTCATTTGAAGCACAGCATTGTATGGCAGAGGGACATGGACAATGGGATACTAACAGAAGAGAATTCAAGCATTTGAGATGCGGTGCCACAGAAAAATGTTGAAAATGAGGTGGAATGATAAGGTAAGGATTGAGGAGGTTCTCTGCAGACTAAACAAGGAAAGGAATACATGTAAAACACTGACAAGAAAAAGGGATGGGATAGAATGGTAGCACATCTGTTAAGACATCAGGTACAAGAGGGAGCTGTAGAGGGAAAAAAAACTGCAGAGGAAGTCAGAGATCGAAATAAATCCAGCAAATAATTTATGACATAGGCTGCAAGTGCTACTCTGAGATGAAGAGGTTGGCACACGAGAGGAATTCGTGGCAGGCCACATCAAACTAGTTAGATGACACATTATGATTTTCTAACCCTGTGGGTATCTGCTGTAAAGACAGACAAGTGCAAGTGATATCAGTATCTTTCAACCTACTCAGATACTGCTGACAAAGTAACACCTCATTTACTTTACTTTTGACCCCTCTAACACAGTGATGAAGAACGCTGATTTCACTGTTCACTCTATTATTATAAGATGAATTGGGAGTCTTTGTCAATTCCATTTCCTATTATTTTCCATCTGAATTCTGAATCTGACCCTGAAGTCGACGTCTCACCTGACACCAATAACCACAGTGATTTGCCTTTGTCTCTCTCACGTTTCCTGGCGATTGTTGTTCTAACTTTTACTTACCCCTCCTACTCAGGGATGGGTCATGTAAAGGGTATTTCCAACTTCTTATAGCAACTACTGAAACTGAACAGCAGAGTTAACCCAGCACTTGTCATGGTGCTAAAGAACCTACATACAACCCACATTTGTGCGCTCAATAGCTACTCCTATTCTGGTCAGGTCATCTTTAATTTGGTACTTCTGTTTTTAGCAAGGCTGTTTCCAGTTCCCTCAACTATCAACACCCGGTCTGCTTGGGTGCATTTTTACACATTTGTTCGAAGGTTTCTGTTACGTGTTTTAACACTGTGTTTCACCAAACATATGACTGTGTACTCTGCATTTAATTTTTCATGTAACTGCTGCCCCACATCCCTCCTATGACTGGTACCTAGCAGCAGAACTCTTCTTTTCCTATTCCGTTTTTTACCTGAATTATCTGTAAGTTTCCTAGCATTGTTGTTTACTTTTGATCAGCAATTGTACTGGATGGCTCGTAATGTGTCAACAAATGATTCACTTCCAAAACCAAGCCATGTTGTAATTGAATGGTGTCTCCACCTGTTGATGTCTTATGGGTTTGATAGAGATGATTATTGCTGGGAACTGGCCGAAAGAACTGTTTTACAGGATTTATACTGAAAACATTTTTGATAAGATATTGTATGACCATATATACCGCAGGGCTGTTCATGCACACATCCTCCCTCATACTGTTTTGGCTGCTTTAATTTGACAAAGACAACTCATCTACTGGGTCAGATTATCTACTCTTCTGACATATCCATCATTTTGAGGGCAGATGATGCATCATTCAATCCCAGCAATGCTGAAGACAATTTAAAATCGTTATCTTATTGCTACACTACAGACTGGGTACTTCACTTGAGTACACTAACAGGTAAGTCCAATAAAGTTGAATGGATGGGGGATTGGAACCTGTACGGCAAATGTGTCAAAGAAATGATTCCCTCTTATTTCAACTGTGCTAGGAGTGCACATCTACACTAGCAGAACAGTATCAGCCCAAAGCACACAATGGATTCTCAAGACTTTCACATGTCTATAGCTAAGGCTGACTCACTATGCAACATACTGAAAATTCTGAACAGGCATCTGATCAGACATGACAATGGAACAGCCCTGGAACAGATTCCAATAGGGGTGGTTAAGAATTACGGATGATTCATGGCTGCAGCATATGGGATGTTGTGTCATCTCAATGGACTTTGGATTATGCTACATCTCTAAAAAGACTGGACAAGTAGGGACAGTTACAGAGGTCTATCCAAGAACATGTAGATATGGTGCCTTCCCGTGTAGCCAGTGATAATCTTAAAACTGAGAAGTTATGTGTGTGGTTATGAAAACACCTTTCCTTAATAAGGAGATAGTGTCACCTGCAATTGGAACAATCAGTTACACACAGGTGAGCTGGAGGAACTCATCAACTAAGGGAAGAAACTGGTGGGAGAAAACTTTTAAGATGTGAAGTGCAAACAAAAGAATAATGTGGCAATGTGGTTACTCTAGCTTCAGTTTCATGTACACTGAAAATTTCAAACACAAAAGTTGTAGTCAAACCTCTTATTCCCTTCCTATGGGTGTGCGTTGCCAAGCAATCTGATGATTATCATGCAAAATTTTTGTAATTTTGGCTTGAGACCTTTCCAGGGTCTCTTCATCAGGATGGCACAAGGGCACAAACTAATCATTGTATGCAGCATTCACTCCAATACAGGAAGATGTGGACCTTGGTATGCTCACTTATGCAATAAAATGCTTCTACTGAAAGTTGTACGGATTATGACTACAATAGCCATGTCAGAGTCAGTGTGCAAGATCTATGTGGACTATGTGCAAGAGCACTTCCTCTTGTAATGTTATGGAAGTTCTTGACAGGCATCCTAATGACATCCATTACAAACTCAGCAAATAGCATAACACATTGAGCTTTACTGCACTCACTAACAAAATACATCTTCTTGGCCACAATAGCCACTGCACTGTTGCAAGAAAGATTTTTATCCACTGACACAAACAAATGGAACTTTATTTCAATGCTGATGACTGAAATAGAAGTAAGGGCATCATAGTTAGGCAGAAAATAGAAGATGCCAATTTGGTGATTGTGAACACTGCTATATCAAATTTGCTACTTTGACTGTGTCACCATCATTGGTGAAGAATTAGATATCCTATTACTGCTGACAGCATTATCCTCTTCTCAAAATAACATATTTTTCCCAAATAGTATGATGATTGTTGTTCCAGAATTCTATACTCATCAACATGGTACCAATTCAAATCCACAGGGCATTCCTTTCCTTCATCCAGAAAGTGGGTGTGATGCTACCTTAACCCCTTTTCGACAAGGGGAGACAAAAGTGTGTGATTTCGCAGTGTCTTTAAACAGCCAGACATAACAGCACACGAAGTTTTTGCAGCTCAGGAAAAGTTTTCTTATGACATGGTATGGTAGAAACATCACCCCAGATACCACTGGGTATCTTCCGTACCAACAATGTCAAAACTGTGGCAAAACCCAAATCCTAACAGAAGAGGCTGCCACCTACCCAATCTTTTCATACCTACAAAAAGATTCCATCAGTTTAAAATGACTGCATGCTAGAAAGAGGTGGTGTGATTCTCGTAACAAAAATTCAACTCAAGATTCTTTACTGAAAATCATTTCTTGAAAATGTACGAAAGGGTGTAGCGATGGGCCTGCAACTATAAAAAACAGGACTTCAGTGCTCTGCCATTAACAAACATTGTTGTGACCCTAAATATAAAAATTTGTCTGAGCTGGACCTCAACACGAAGAATGCTATATGAGATTACAACAGCAGGTAAGCACTAACAAAGATCACTGATGACAAGAAAGCTAATGCCCAAGTTGACTTGCCATCTGGACCAAAAGGTCCGTTGCTTATCACTTCATTTGTAGTAGTAGTAGTTTGTATCTTTATACATGCATTTAGGAGGTACGAAATGGCACTGTATTAGATGTAACGGAAATCTTTATGAAATATACATCATATCGATAATATCAGTAACTGTGGCATTTTTAACACACTGTGATGCACTGATCAGTTACAAATGTGACCTGTATGTAGGTGACTTACGCAGGTTCTATGGAGTATTTTGATTAGAGAGATTGCGCTCTGAAATTTTTTGACCAGATAAATTTAGCCATCATACTCACACTTACATGACAACAACGAGTGTCATAAAATCAAAGGGAGATAGGTGTAGGTGAATACTTTTGCAGACTTTACATCTGAAAATCCTTCATTTCCGAGTTGCTAATGAAAGTTTGCAACTTAGGTGATTGGAAGTCATCAACACATACGCTTAATAACTGTTGGAATTGTCCTCCTCTTGCTTCTAAATACGCCTGCACACTTTTCGTGTCATGGACTTTCGCACCCTCTGGAATACTCCCCAATGGATTTGAATGGTTCCACGAAATGTTGATCAAGTGTTTCTTGCATCTGAGAGATGTGCTGCATAGACAGATTGTTTAACATGCCCCCAGAGATGATAATCTAAAGAACTGAGATTGGGGGAAAGTGCAGGCCATGAAATTGTTTCTACTCTACCTATCCATCCGTCATGGTGGATACCAGCCATTGAATCTCCAACACAGACTGAAATGTTCTGCAGCTCCATCATGCATAAACTACATGTTTCTTCTTATTTGCAGGTGCACACCCTGTAGTAGACCTTGGATGGTACTCCAAATAAAGGTCCTGTAGACAGCACATGTAAGACGAGCTCTGAGAACATCTGGCCCTACCAGACAGTCACCTGCAATTCCAGCCCACACATTAATCTTAAACTGATGCCGACGTCTGGCCTATACTATAGGTTGAGGATTGAAATTGCCCCAGAAGTGTTGGCTGTGAAAATCTGTTACTCAATTTCTTCCAAATACTGCCATGTCTGTAAACAAAACTGAATAGAGAAACAAGGGATTGGCAGTTTGTGCAACAGATCATCGCAGAAGTTCTCCAAGGATGGGTTATCGTCAAGTGTAAGGCCCCGTAAACATTAAAGGTTATATGGATACGTGAGCTGTTTGTGGAGTATCCTCTGTGTTGAACTTGGAAACGTGAAACATGCCTGGGCCACCTGGCTCTTCTTCGACAGCCTGTAGAATGCACACATCCTTGTCAGGCATGTGAGCAACATGTGGTCTTCCTCGACCCATAGTCTGTGGTGCTACGGATCCTGTCTTGGCAATGCAACAATACACAGCACCAAAAGTTGGATGACTTTGTTGTCATAGCTCTGGAAAAACGGCCTCATGCCCGTCATCATTCACATGGACGTACATAAAAATTATGTCAGACTACTTGTGAATTAATATCCTTCTATGTTTTAACGGAACACTTTCAGTTAACTCACTACCTGCAATACACATATGCATTGGACACACTGAAGACAGATGAATCTCTCACGTTAACAAGCCTTCCTGGCAACATAATGTCATCTAGAATAGGAATCAAACAGGCACATAGAAGTAGTTTGGTCATACTTGGGAAGCTGTTGAATGTCGTCCTTCATTAATAACTAAGAAAACAAAGGACTTTTGGACATGTGTTTATATGAACTTTTTTCTGTTTTGGTGTAAAGAACCTATCCCAAAAGTTTGTAGAAGTATCAGATATCTTGCCACAGAGTATGCAAGGTAGAGCAGCAGAGTTCATCTTGCAGAGGGAGTATAAATTTGAAATTGGACAACATAGGGGCAAGTGATCAGCCATTGACATACTGGGGGGGGGGGGGGGGGAAGCACGTTTGTTTAGGTTATTGTTTTCTGCATTTTCATACCAATAGCTAGTAAATCACAACCATATGACTATCAAATCAAGTGGAAGAATTTTTATAGGTACTGGACTGTACTGGTAAATTAGAATAAGCAACTGACTGCAAATACAAAACAATGCACATTACTTTAAGTATGGTAATATCCAGAAAAAATCTGGACTCTGAACATAAGAATGAAACGTGAAAAATTTAGGAATTCCCCAATTAAAGTGAGATACAGATGACAGCATTAATTTTCTGACAAAAATATTCATATTTCCAAACTTACCTGAATAAGTGCTACATCAGGTTTGACAATCTTTTGATGGAAAAGCTTAGGAATTTCTGACAAGAAAATTGGTATACAGTCCGAACGACCTTCAGCTACTGATTTCCGTACATTTGCTGCCATGAAGAAAGAACATGAGCGAAAGATACCTGAAACAAATAGATATAATTAATATAATAAACAGTATATACTCTGCACAAATGCACTTTGGCAACGTATTAAGTGCTCCTGTACTTCATTTTCTTAGACAAACACAGGGTGTATTTTTCAGGTACCATATGCAACAGGTATTACTGTATGAATACTGCATTGTAGAGCAAAAGTGATTCTGTTTTCTATAAGCCTATTAAATGAATTTTTACTGCACCCTGTTTTGAATATTTTAGTAATCTTCTGCCAGTTGTAAATTTCTCTCAAGTAACTTAATAATTCCAGAAATAAGGTATACAAGATCTAATCTTCAAGAAACAAACAAATTCACACTCACTTAAGTGACTCCCACATATAATCCATTTGTTGCAATACCTTCAAACTGACAAATTAGATTTTTGCCCCATGGTTTCAAGACAACTTCCTGAACACAGAATGGGGGGGGGGGGGCTGCTCCACCTAGCTCTCAGTGAAAGGAAGACGTAGTTCAGCAAGATGGTTTTCTTTCAAGAAGTTGATATGAATAAATGTTCTCAGTCTACAAGATGAAGCAATCAATGTTTTGAAATATTCAAATCAATGTTCCTTTAAGACAATTACAGCAATAATTTTGATATTTTTACAATTTCATTAAGCACTGTTCATGACACATTTGGAATTACTGTGGCGGAAGTTTTACAACCCATGTGACACTTTCTTATTCACAGTGATATGTACATTCGGTACAGAACATAAAACGAAAGAGATGCTTTAGGGTTATCTGTTGACTGTATATCTGATAGCTTTGGGGTTATCTGTCAACTGTATATCTGCCTCGATGCCAGTAACGTGTATTCTTATCACCACCAGGGTGTAAAGCTAGTTCGCGTCCGTAGTATAACACTATACGTGCACCCTGGGTAACACTAAATGATCTAGCACATACTGGCAGTCAGATAATCTGAGCATCTCCTGACTATAAGACACTTTCAGAAAGAGTTATGTCACCAGACAGACCAAACGGCCCTTCTCAGATCCCTCTGACCAGGAAACTCGGACCTGTGGTTCGAATTTGTCACATAAACATAGAAGGCATAAGCTGTGCTAAGTGCCAGTTTCTATCGAAACTATTAAAAAATGGCAACATTGACTTGGTTGATATACAGGAAACCCATAGTGATACAGTGTAACAACTAAATAAAAGGGCAAAATACCAGGCTATGAGTGTTGGGAGCGACCTATCATAGGTCTTATGGAGTAGCCACATATGTGAAACAAAATACTGAAAACGCTTTCCCAATTTCTACATCCACCAATGAAGACACTCATAATGTTGTCACAAAAATCGGAAGCATTACTGTCTCCAATATTTATAAGCCACCTGCTACACCTTGGCCAGCCCACGTTCTCCAAACTCAACCACATCCTGCTGTATATGTTGGGGATTTCAATAGTCATCATGTACAGTGTAAGTACAAAGACAATGATGCAAATGGAGAAGCATTAGCAAAATGGGCTGAAGACGAATACTTATACCATGTATTCGATGCTAAGGATCGATTTACGTTTAGATCAGCTGCTTGGAGACAGGAATACAATCCTGTTCTGTGTTTCGTCTCATCCAGCAACAAGGACCAACCTCTCATGGCCTTGCGTAGAGTTCTGCCCAACTTTCCGCACAGTCAACACCGTCCAATCATAATAGAGGTAGGAACTCAAATTCCCCTAATTACCTCTATTCCTCGCCCACGACAGATTTTAAAAAAACCAATCAGAATGGGTTCTCCACAGATCTGGACAAATGTCTGGGATGGATACCACCTACTAGAAAAAATTACCATAGACTTGTTGGTGCCATGATAAGCACAGCCAAGAAGCACATACCGAAAGGGTACTGCAAAGAATGCATCTCTGGACGGTCCCAAACCAGCGGAGAACTATACCAGAGCTTCCTTGAATCCAGAGATCAGGAAATAGCGATTGAACTGCTTCACAGCTTGGATGCTGCCAGAAGACAAAAGTGGACAGAAACTGTAGAAAGCCTCAATTTCCAAACACCTAGCAGGCAAGCATGGTCACTGCTGAGAACACTAAGGAGCAGCCCACCAGCACAATTACAAAAAGCAACAGTAAGACCAAATGCCATAGCTGCACATCTAGTTACCACATCTAGGACACCAAAGGGTAAAACACATACAATGCAAGTGAAGCGAGAACTTTAAAAAAAAAACGAAGACATAGAAAAAGCTCTGAAACATGTCAAACCAGGTTTCGACAACTTCATCCTGAATTCATAGTGTTGTTGTTGTTGTGGTCTTCAGTCCTGAGACTGGTTTGATGCAGCCCTCCATGCTACTCTATCCTGTGCAAGCTTCTTCATCTCCCAGTACCTGCTGCAACCTACATCCTTCTGAATCTGTTTAGTGTATTCATCTCTTGGTCTCCCTCTACGATTTTTACCCTCCACGCTGCCCTCCAATACTAAATTGGTGATCCCTCAAAGTCTCAGAACATGTCCTACCAACCGATCCCTTCTTCTAGTCAAGATGTGCCACAAGCTTCTCTTCTCCCCAATTCTATTCAATACCTCCTCATTAGTTATGTGATCAACCCATCTAATCTCCAGCATTCTTCTGAAGCACGACATTTCGAAAGCTTCTATTCTCTTCTTATCTACACTATTTATCGTCCACGTTTCACTTCCATACATGGCTACACTCCATACAAATACTTTCAGAAACGACTTCCTGACACTTAAATCAATACTCGATGTTAACAAATTTTTCTTCTTAAGAAACGCTTTCCTTGCCATTGCCAGTCTACATTTTATATCCTCTCTACTTCGACCATCATCAGTTATTTTGCTCCCCAAATAGCAAAACTCCTTTACTACTTCAAGTGTCTCATTTCCTAATCTAATACCCTCAACATCACCCGACGTAATTCGACTACATTCCATTATCCTCGTTTTGCTTTTGTTGATGTTCATCTTATATCCTCCTTTCAAGACACTATCCATTCCGTTCAACTGCTCTTCCAAGTCCTTTGCTGTCTCTGACAGAATTACAATGTCATCGGCGAACCTCAAAGTTCTTATTTCTTCTCCATGGATTTTAATACCTACGCCTAATTTTTCTTGTGTTTCCTTTATTGCTTGCTCAATATACAGATTCAATAACATCGGGGATAGACTACAACCCTGTCTCACTCCCTTCCCAACCACTGCTTCCCTTTCATGCCCCTCAACTCTTATAACTGCCATCTGGTTTCTGTACAAATTGTAAATAGCCTTTCGCTCTCTGTATTTTATCCCTGCCATCTTCAGAATTTGAAAGAGAGTATTCCAATCAACATTGTCAAATCTTTCTCTAAGTCTACAAATGCTAGAAACGTAGGTTTGCCTTTCCTTAATCTTTCTCCTAAGATAAGTCGTAGGATCAGTATTGCCTTATGTGTTCCAACATTTCTACGGAATCCAAACTGATCTTCCCCGAGGTCGGCTTCTATCAGTTTTTCCATTCGTCTGTAAATAATTCGCGTTAGTATTTTGCAGCTGTGACTTATTAAACTGATAGTTCGGTAATTTTCACATCTGTCAATACCCGCTTTCTTAGGGATTGGAATTATTATATTCTTCTTGAAGTCTGAGGGTATTTCACCTGTCTCATACATCTTGCTCGCCAGATGGTAGAGTTTTGTCAGGACTGGCTCTCCGAAGGCCATCAGTAGTTCTAATGGAATGTTGTCTACTCCCGGGGCCTTGTTTCGACTCAGGTCTTTCAGTGCTCTGTCAAACTCTTCACGCAGTATCTTATCTCCCATTTCATCTTCATCTACATCCTCTTCCATTTCCATAATACTGTCCTCAAGTACATCGCCCTTGTATAAACCCTCTATATACTCCTTCCACCTCTCTGCTTTCCCCTCGTTGCTTAGAACTGGGTTTCCATCAAAGCTCTTGATATTCATGCAAGTGGTTCTCCTTTCTCCAAAGGTCTCTTTAATTTTCCTGTCGGCTGTATCTATCTTACCCCTAGTGAGATAAGCCTCTACATCCTTACATTTGTCCTCTAGCCATCCCTGCTTAGCCATTTTGCACTTCCTGTCGATCTCATTTTTGGGACGTTTGTATTCCTTTTTGACTGCTTCATTTACTGCATTTTTATATTTTCTCCTTTCATCAATTAAATTCAATATTTCTTCTGTTACCCAAGGGTTTCTACTAGCCCTCGTCTTTTTACCTATTTGGTCCTCTGCTGCCTTCACTATTTCATCCCTCATTCTTCTTCTACTGTATTTCTTTCCCCCATTCCTGTCAATTGTTCCCTGATGCTCTCCCTGAAACTCTGTACAATCTCTGGTTCTTTCAGTTTATCCAGGTCCCATCTACTTAAATTCCCACCTTTTTGCAGTTTCTTCAGTTTCAATCTACAGTTCATAACCAATAGATTGTGGTCAGAGTCCACATCTGCCCCTGGAAATGTCTTACAATTTAAAACCTGGTTCCTAAATCTCTGTCTTACCATTATATATCTATCTGATACCTTCTAGCATCTCCAGGATTCTTCCAGGTATACAACCTCCTTTCATGATTCTTGAACCAAGTGTTAGCTATGATTAAGTTATGCTCTGCGCAAAATTCTACCAGGCGGCTTCCTCTTTCATTTCTTAGCCCCAATCCACATTCACCTACTATGTTTCCTTCTCTCCCTTTTCCTACTGATGAATTCCAGTCACCCATGACTATTAAATTTTCGTCTCCCTTCACTACCTGAGTAATTTCTTTTATCTCATCATACATTTCATCAATTTCTTCGTCATCTGCAGAGCTAGTTGGCATATAAACTTTTACTACTGTAGTAGGTGTGGGCTTCGTATCTATCTTGCCCACAATAATGCGTTCACTATGCTGTTTGTAGTAGCTTACCCGTACACCTATTTTTTATTCATTATTAAACCTACTCCTGCATTACCACTATTTGATTTTGTATTTATAACCCTGTACTCACCTGACCAGAAGTCCTGTTCCTCCTGCCACCGAACTTCACTAATTCCCACTATAACTTTAACCTATCTATTTCCCTTTTTACATTTTCTAACCTAGCTGCCCGATTAAGGGATCTGACATTCCACGCTCCGATCCTTAGAACGCCAGTTTTCTTTCTCCTGATAACAACGTCTTCTTGAGTAGTCCCCGCCCGGAGTTCCGAATGGGGGACCATTTTACCTCCGGAATATTTTACCCAAGAGGACGCCATCATCATTTAATCATACAGTAAAGCTGCACGCCCTCGGGAAAAATTACGGCCGTAATTTCCCCTTGCTTTCAGCCGTTCGCAGTACCAGAACAGCAAGGCCATTTTGGTTAATGTTACAAGGCCAGATCAGTCAATCATCCAGACTGTTGCCCATGCAATTACTGAAAAGGCTGCTGCCCCTCTTCAGGAACCACACGTTTGTCTGGCCTCTCAACAGATACCCCTCCGTTGTGGTTGCACCTACGGTACGGCTATCTGTATCGTTGAGGCACGCCAGTCTCCCCACCAACGGCAAGGTCCATGGTTCATGGGGCGGGGGAGGGGGGGTGGGGAATTCATAATAAACTGTGGTAAGTATACAAAAGTATGGCTGGCTCGATTTTTTGCAAACATCATGCAAACTGGCAACATCACCCAAGAACTCAAACGCTCTAAGGTAATAGTTATTCTAAGGCCTGGGAAGCCAGCTGACAACCCAAAATGCTACAGACCAATTGTCCTGCTGTCTGTAATTTACAAATTACTGGAGAGGCTTATATATAACAGAATTAGCCCAGAATTGTTCAGGGTGATCCTAGTTGAACAGGCAGGCTTACGGCCAGGAAGAAGTTGTACTGACCAGGTGGTGTCACTCACTACTTACATTGAGGCGGGATTCCAGAAAAAATTGAAAACATCAGTGGCCTGTATTGACCTCTCAGCAGCTTACGACACTGTGTGGAGATAGGTCATCATGTAGAAAATTCTCTGAGTAATTCCTTGCAAATCTATAGCACGTTTAATAGACAGCATGCTCAATGATAGGGTGTTCCAAATAAGTATGGGCACCGACTACAGCTCCATCAAAAAACTAAAGAATGGCTAACCACAAGGATCAGTGCTCTCACCATTGCTGTTTAGCCTCTATATTGCAGACCTGCCGGAAACACAATCAAAAAGTTCGAGAATGCTGACGATTGGGCCCTCGCTACAAGATGTAGCGCAATTGAAGCATCTGAGGACATCCTAAAGAAAGACATGAAGATAATGGGCAAATATTTCCGTATGTGGAGACTTCAACCAAATGCTTCCAAAACAGAGGTTAGCTGCATCCATCTCAACAACAAACTCGCTGGAAAGGAACTCAACATTCGATCTGAAAACATCGTTCTCAGGCACAATAAAACTCCGAAGTACTTGGGCATGACGCTGGACAGAACACTATCTTTTAAAGAGCACCTAACAAAGACTGCCAAAAAATTAAAGACAAGAAACAACATTATTCAAAAGCTCTGTGGTACTACCAGGGGAACAACGGCCTCCACTCTCCGCACCTCTGCTTTAGCAATTGTATTCTCGGCCGCCGAATATTGTGCTCCGATCCGACTAAGCAGCCCACATATAAAAATGGTGGATGTCCAGTTGCATAACACTCTAAGGATAATTTCTGGAGTAATTAAACCCACTTCAACGCAATGGCTGCCAATATTAAGCCACATCCCGCCGCCACACATGCGAAGTACTGACGCCCTTGTATGTGAATACAAAAACATCGTGGGAAATCGAAGCATGCCAATCCACCAAGACTCTGAGGCTGCAAACACTAATAGGCTTCGATCTAGGAACCCGCCAACGAGAACAGCAAGGACCTGTGTACAACAAGGTTTCAGTATCAGAAACGCATGGTCTGAAAAATGGAACGCATGGCAAAATCATAACATGCCTTGCATCACACAAAAGCCACCTGGTTTTGACCTACCACACAAAACGTGGTCCACTCTAAATAGGATTCGAACTCGTCATGACAGATGTGCTTACTCCCTGTATAAATGGGGTAAAATACCATCCCCTCGGTGTGATTGCGGAGAAAATCAGACCATCAGCCACACTGTTGAAGAGTGTTCCAGAATATGTTTGTTTGTAATCCTTTATTAATAATGGCTGGCTCTGAGCACTATGGGACTTAACATCTATGGTCATCAGTCCCCTAGAACTTAGAACTACTTAAACCTAACTAACCTAAGGACATCACACAACACCCAGTCATCACGAAGCAGAGAAAATCCCTGACCCCGCCGGGAATCGAACCCGGGCGCGGGAAGCGAGAACGCTACTGCACGACCACGAGCTGCGGACTTTATTAGTAATGTTTGTTTGCAATTATTAACGTTTGTTATATTAGTGATTTGTCTGTTTCTTTCTTATGCGTCTGTAATGCCATACGATAAATAAATAAATCACCACCACCACTGTTGCTGTAGTAAGTAGGTGAAAGCAACGGCATTGTTGTAGTCAGATAATGGAATAGTAATTTAGTGATATGTAAACAATTCTTCCTCCTCTCTGAACTGGGGTTTTACCCGTTATTTGTAACTATTACTCTTATTTTATTCAGTCAAAAACCTGCCTCTAAAGAAAAATGTCAAGCCTACAACGATACCGCCGTCATTAGAGACAATTCTCCGGTAATGAGGCTAGGAAGATTCCTCAACACTTCCGCTGTTCTGCCCATAGAAAACGCGAGGATTTCACACGCAATATTCGGCGACTATTATAATTTACTTTTCTTATTTTGATGTAGGGAACACATTAAGAGTAACTCAAATCATTTGTCTTGTCCCGCAGCTTCGGCAGTGTACACGGCGGAAGGAGGCTAATCATTGATCTTCCTTCATCATTTTTCTCCTTTTAGACGGTATAAAATACCGTACAGTTACAATGCTCACATTTCATCAATTTTACTATGCAACCAAATAAACGCCTATGTTCCTGTAACTATAATGACCATAAAATAGTAGTGGTACCCGTTACTGTTAACACCCCCCCCCCTCTCTCTCTCTCTCTCTCTCTCTCTCTCTCTCTCTGTGTGTGTGTGTGTGTGTGTGTGTGTGTGTGTGTGTGTGTGTGTGTGTGTGTGTGTCAAATTTATTCGATTGGGAAAAAGCTGAAACCTCAAATAAATGTGTGTCGGCATGAAGAAATATATCTATTAGGAGGTATTTCTTTTTTGAAACAAACATTAGAAAGGGTTTTTTTAACAACAAACGAAGTCTTTAACAGAAAGACGTCGGTTCGCTAATTAACCATTGCTGACTTTCATTTAAACAGAAAAGGACACAATTCCGATCATCGAGTCTCACTTTACATTCCCTAAAAATATTTAGAAACAGCAGTCATGGGAATAGAACGCAGAATTACGGCAATGTCTGCTGAAGTGGAACGATACATTGATAAAGCAATACACAGTGAATACGTTAGCTCACTATTCACAGTAAGGAAGGCCAGCACATAAAATTATATTTAAAGTACAGAGATTTTTCAGGTGCACCATTCTTTCCAGTGATCTATAGTATGTCACTGTTCTTATGTATGGAAGCGTGCTGTCTGTGCCGTTACCACTTACATTTTTACACTTTCAACAAGGTACAGCAAAAAATTAACAGTGTTGATGCTCTATTATATCAGTTTGAAGTTTTCACTGAATGGTAAGAGAAGAAACGTTAAGACTCAAATCTGTGCCCCGTTAATTTGGTGTTTCCCTTTATCATATTATAGCAAGAAGTATGTCTGTACATTGAATATTGAACATTTTTCCAGTTTTCCAGCTCTGTGGTGCTTTTGACTCATGCTTTCATACGGCTTCCTCTTCTGCTTTTCAGAAGGTAATAAATTAAATTATTGCTTATGCCGCATGATTCTTCTTTATATGGTGTTAAGACATAGGTGCGATTCTGTAACTCTACACCTAAGTTCTATGTTAATGTGCATAAGCACCTGATCGCATGTTCGTGCAACAGGAACTCATATCTCTGTAACAGTACTATATATCTAGTTACTCAATCCGCCATCAGATGACAGCCACTGAAATTTGTTAAGAGCAGTTAACACGAGCATAATTTTTCTACTTCCTGAAATAGAAGAATCATACCTTCATTCTTCAGGAAATACCTAGCCTTTTAAAAATTTTGAGTAGCGTTAACAAAGTTTTATTCCGGATGTTTCTCACGCGCACAACAATCTAACAGTGTAAATATATCAAAGCTGTCATGGGACCTGGAACGTAAACATGCACCTATTCAGGCAGTGAACATTACAGTTCCAGACAGATTCATCAAATGCAGTCTTCACGGAAGTCTACTCTCCGACCTGCTTACAAGAGCCTACGCCACCACCACGGCGTGACGTTAAGCCACAGGATTTCAGGAGCCCGCGTCATCTAGGGCCAATGCCACTCTATTAATAACGCCAATAAACTAAGTCCACGTGGTCAGAGGTTGAGTCCGCTCGCTACAACCCGATCTCATTGGCGGCAACAGTGGACTGTGTGGCTACTGCTACACGAAAATTTTCTGATTTGTTTAACAACTGTCATCTGACAGGTTTAAGAGCAGAAAGCACTCATTTCTGTCTACGTCACAACAGCAGGAAGAAGGATACACAAAACGATTAACCATTAAGATATTAACACTCTGCAACGCTGCAATTTTTTCCTTCCACTCCGAGAATTTTTCAGGAACATCTGCAAAATTACGCTTTTACAGTATGTGGTAAAGTAACGTTAAATGAAGAGCTTTTGCTTGCACTTGCGTACATGACTGTGTGCAACTAAAAATCTTTTCACAGCCCACGTCTGCAGACAATGAACATGATGTTCTAAGTGTCGTGGTCGTCGTCGTCGGCGGCGGCGGCGGCGCCGAACTATTCACGTGAGTAATAATTACTGAACATTCTCCGTGAGGGTTCATACAGGTGCTAGAAAGCAGCAGGTAGGGGACTTAATTCTTTATGTTACGGTACAACTCCCTATGAACTGCAGGCTCATTAAAAATGCCATTTCACTTATTTAACAGGTCAAGAGGAAACCAACGTTTTCTTCGAACAAAATGCCACCAATGTTTGAAGAGGATGCGTACAGTACACGTAAATTACAGAAGTACCTAGATTGTGTTGTAAACACAACCGTCTACAAGAAATTACAATTTTTCACTAAAGATTCTTCACTCAGTTTTTTGCTTTGCTTTACGGGACAAAAATAACTAACGTCATATGCGTCCGTGTCAGAACCGTAGAACACGTATACGAAAAAGAAGTTAAAAACTATATGTCAAGCCCAATCATTGCTCAGTTGTTGACTACGGTCAAGACGAATGAATAATTTCTTCAGTAGACAGTCCCTCTGCTCTTTACGAAGGCAAGTAACAATTTGCAGACTTTGTTAAGCACTTACTTTAGATGAAAAATGCACTTTTTTCAAGGTACAGTATCCGCTTCAGATCGACGTACTTTTCGTCTAATATATAGATTCCATTCCTGAAGCGCTATTCTGCAACGTCTGCAGAATATCCTATCTTTACTACTTGGAGTCAAAACGTTTTCCTAATAGAAGTTTCTGTAGACGTAAACCGTTTTTTGCCAGATGCATTGTCTTAAAGAAATATGTTTTCCTTCTGCTTTGCAAGCGTCTTATCAAGGTCTTTATTTTAGTTAGTCCGTCAGAACTGATTAGCACCTGATACCGTAATTAAAACCAAACACTTCATGCGTCCTAGAAAACAAACATAACATATTCAACTCCTCTACTTTTCTGGTGCACGGCCACCGGTTTCGCCCGCTAATTTGACTGCCATTTCAGGTAACTCTCACCCACAGCAAAATATCGGTGAATAAAGTCACATTGATTCTTTTAAAACAGAGTCCAAACATAGCTGGGAATTTATTTTTGGATGCGATTCACGTTTGTGCAAATCTGACACCGTTTTAGTTGAATGGAAAGCTTCGTCGTAGTTAACTCTCAAAATTTATTGTAATCTTTATTTTTATGTACGGTATCTACTGCGTCTACTATTTCACACGTCCATAATGCCGACCGTCGAACAACATATCATTGAAACTTCCTGGCAGATTAAAACTGTGTGCCCGACCGAGACTCGAACTCGGGACCTTTGCCTTTCGCGGGCAAGTGCTCTCCCAACTGAGCTACCGAAGCACGACTCACGTCCGGCACTCACAGCTTCACTTCTGCCAGTATCTCGTCTCCTACCTTCCAAACTTTACAGAAGCTCTCCTGCGAACATTGCAGAACTAGCACTCCTGAAAGAAAGGATATTGCGGAGACATGGCTTAGCCACAGCCTGGGGGATGTTTCCAGAATGAAATTTTCACTCTGCAGCGGAGTGTGCGCTGATATGAAACTTCCTGGCAGATGAAAACTGTGTGCCCGTGTCTCCGCAATATCCTTTCTTTCAGGAGTGCTAGTTCTGCAATGTTCGCAGGAGAGCTTCTGTAAAGTTTGGAAGGTAGGAGACGAGATACTGGCAGAAGTGAAGCTGTGAGTGCCGGACGTGAGTCGTGCTTCGGTAGCTCAGTTGGGAGAGCACTTGCCCGCGAAAGGCAAAGGTCCCGAGTTCGAGTCTCGGTCGGGCACACAGTTTTGATCTGCCAGGAAGTTTCATATCAGCGCACACTCCGCTGCAGAGTGAAAATTTC
Source organism: Schistocerca nitens (assembly GCF_023898315.1). Classification (NCBI taxonomy): domain Eukaryota; kingdom Metazoa; phylum Arthropoda; class Insecta; order Orthoptera; family Acrididae; genus Schistocerca; species Schistocerca nitens. Next base: position 497,458,373 of record NC_064617.1, read on the forward strand.
ATTCTGGAAACGTATCATTGTTTTTCTCGAAGGAAATGAAAAGATTTTTTAACCTCCAATTTTCAGTTGGCAATAAACGATACAAAACAGTTACTTGTGCGGCGTCACAGCGTACCAGTTTATCCAATCGCACGAAATATAAACAAAACTTTCCGAATACTATTACATATATTTTGTTGACGCTTGTGCAAAATGCACAAAAGCATCGACATATAGGCTATCTCTGTACCACGCAGAGAACTTTCCGCCTCATTTATAAATCATAATCTAAAGTGCAAGTGAGACTGCGTACGACATGCAGTATTCTGTCGTTCCTCCGTGCGCCAGAACAAATATCACAAAGTTTCTTGGCTTTTCTTGACAGGTTCTATTACTATGGGACAAGCCTTGCTTACTTGATTATCTTATGTAAGTAATGAACTGCTTCCAAGCATTCAAGCAACAATTTTTTTTGTATTTTCCAGTCTTTCATCCACTGGTAAAGTGACAATCCTTTCTGAATTTCTGTTTGTACTTCTCTTATTTCACAGATCCTGGACAACAGACCAATGACGCTAATTCACGTCCCAATGATTTCAGCAACTGGAACGTATCAGTTCAGGTCAAATACGAACATTGTTACACGAAGTAGGCTATGATGACAGTTGCTGACTTAAGACCTGACATGATTCAAAAGATTTCGTTACTTCATCAATGACCATCCGCGGCAGAACTTTTTACGCAATCTTCGTAGGTTCCAAAAGCTATAAAATTCCACATGAATTGTGTATTGTGGGTACTATTTAATGAATCTGATCAATGTTATGGGACGGTTTGGTGAAAGTGCCAAAGTCAAGTAGACTCGTGACCTATCGACGCAACAAAGTACCGATATCAAATATGGAACTAACGGAAATCAAGACTGTACATCAGCTTCACTCAGAAATCAGCTTTCAAAACAGCCACACGTGCACAGCACCACAGATAACCTACGCAGTGTATTGTTCTGTATTACCAGTAATAGTTTTGCTTCATATGTTCATTATAAACGAACACTGTAGGAGTATATACACGCTCTCCACTCGTATTTCGTGGATCTGGTGAGGCTTGCTTGCTCTCTATGGCTACTTGCCAGAAAGCAAGGGAGTCACGCGTTCGAGTCCCGTCGTGAGTTTCGGTGAAACCTTTTACATTACTTTACGTAACACGTCTTTCGTTTCCTTCCATCGGCAACTCAGACGTAACTAACCATTTTGCCGTAAGCTGTGCAAGTGCCAAGTGGTTAAAGAAAAGAAAAATAAGGGACTTTCATTTCAGGGCACAACACAAAATGATTTTAAAATAATTTTTGTTTTCCCACACGATCCTTATCCGCCAGTAAATTTAGTACGTGTTTTACCAGGATTTACGAAAGTCAGAACTATTACCAAAAGCGTGCTTTATGAAGAAAAACAAATTCTCAGTAATCTCTAGTCTTGCCAAACACCGTAAGGGCAATAAAATCCTATTTTAGGTATCTTATAGTCAAGCAACTGTAGGCTCTAGAATTAAAAAAGAGGATGTGAAACTTCCTGGCAGATTAAAACTGTGTGCCGTACTGAGACTCGAACTCGGAACCTTTGTCTTTCGCGGGCAAGTGCTCTACAGACTGATCTACCCAAGCACGATTCACGACCCGTCCTCAAAGCTTATTCAATTCTGCCAGTACCTCGTCTCCGTAATATCCTTTCTTCCTAAAAGTCTGCCAGCCTTGTAACTATCAGCTCCTTTCGTTAAACCCAGATGACTGAGCCATTAGAGAGTTTACATAAGCTGTTAAGCCCATACTGATAAATGGGAACGTGCTTACAGTGACTTACTACTTCCTTACGATGAAGCTCTGAAAACGTAGCTTGAAAATTAGATGTAGTGTATGAAAAATTAAAGTGAGGGGAGGGATGGACAGGGGGATAGAAGCAGCGTGGAAAGGAGAGGAGAGGGGAGGAGAGGACGTCGCAAGGCTCCGAGAACAGAACAACTAGCGGTGTACTTCAGACGCCAATATTTGTCCGCCGGCTGACCTCCGGTCTCGGGGCGCCAGCGGACAAGCCTTATCATAGCGGAAAGCACACAATCTGAACGAAGGCCTGGACCGACCACCACACGAAAGTCGGGCGCAAGGCTGCACGAGAGTTTTAACGCTATTTCCGACGTTGCCATAATAGTGCTCGGTACCTGGTCACCACAAATTGCTGTACACGATGTTAAGTAGCTATGCCGCATGCTACGAAGGTAGGATAGTATGTCTAAACCCGCGTCAAAATGGAAGACACCGGAGACGTTACCAAAGCTCTACAATGCAGAACGGACGGGGTGGATCTCGCCAGCCAATTTCTTGTTCTCAGGACTTTGAGAAACCAGCAGAAGTCCTAGAATTGGGTGGCAGTGCATATGTTCGACATTCACTGCTCCTAGTTATTGGTCAACTGTCTTACCCGTTGCGCCATCCGCAACGATCCGCTTTGCTAAGAAAATAGCTGAACTATTCCTGAAATCAATCTGCAAATACTTCAGCTCCCCAAATCACTTCGTGTTACGTGTGCACACTGCCTGATTAGTAAACGAAGTTCTGGATACCTACTGCAAAACTGTCTGTACTACACAGATATTTTCGGTTTTGATTAACGGCACAGTATGAGTGACCAAAGGGGAATGCATCAAAAGATGCTACGTCGTGCCAGCTCTGCTGTCACTGTTGTTCTTGCTACACTTGTTGCTGAATGGTGTGAAATGAAAGCCAGCGAGCTCAGTGGTATTCGTGTGCATATTATTTGTCTCCATATTAATCTCCATTCATTTCATGACATTGACATATGCCCTCATCAAGTAAACAAACTATATATCTATATATCTATATATATATATATATATATATATATATATATATATATATATATATATATATGTGTGTGTGTGTGTGTGTGTGTGTGTGTGTGTGTGTGTGTGTGTGTTTTCGAAGAGCACAGTAAACGAAAATTAAGTTTCCTTGGTCTTAGCTTGTGAAGTACACTTTCTGTTATGTGTCTTAATCTTACAATGAACAGGAGAATGAGGGGTAATAACATACGCGTGACAATAGAAATCTCGCGCATCTTAACGCGCCGCCAATGCGTGCTGGACTGAGGTAGAAAGTAACGAAACTTATCCCAAAATTAAACACGTTATGGTGGCGAGGTTAGTTCAAATACACATTCAAAAACAAACCGAAAGGGAATAGTTCGTCCACCCAGTACGCTGCCAAATGGAAAAAGAAATTGTGGGAGTGTTTCTAGACTTTTCGTTCTTTCTATTCGTCCTTTGCGCAGAATAATTTCTTGTACGACTAGGGTCGGTTGCAAGCAACAATATAAGGATGAACTTTAATCAGGTTTGGAGGCACCCCTCGCATGCAAGGTTTAATTGTCAGTAGTCTACAATTTTGCACAGACTGTTTATTATAGAAACATGATGTGTTGTTTACTGTCTTACGTAGAGATTGTGCTGGAGAACAAAAATCTCTTCACAAATTGCATGTGAACTCTCACGACCCGCGAGCTCGAGTATAGCAACCAAAGCGAAGAGATCAGAGTGAACATGCTGTACACGCCCAACAAAACAAGTCAAAGGTCAACACTGTGACAGTGAATAATGCACGCAAACACAGCTGATAAGATGGTTTGAAAAGAACGAACATTTCGTACCGCAGCGTTGCAAGTTGAGTTTAGCACGAGCGATGCCTTCTAAGTCCGTGACGATCTGCAGGCTAAGCCTTTCTGCCTGAAGGAAATTTATTACATTCGAACTTACGTTCAAGAATGCTGCAGAATACAGATGTTGAGGATACGGGTCTGTAATTTTGACCCACGCCCGGGTTCGATTCCTACATCTACACCTACATTTATACTCCGCAAGCCACCCAACGGTGTGTGGCGGAGGGCACTTTGCGTGCCACTGTCATTACCTCCCTTTCCTGTTCCAGTCGCGTATGGTTCGCGGGAAGATTGACTGTCTGAAAGCCTCCGTGCGCGCTCTAATCTCTCTAATTTTACATTCGTGATCTCCTCGGGAGGTATAAGTAGGGGGAAGCAATACAGGGTGATTCAAAAAGAATACCACAACTTTAGGAATTTAAAACTCTTCAACGACAAAAGGCAGAGCTAAGCACCATCTGTCGGCGAATTAAGGGAGCTATAAAGTTTCATTTAGTTGTACATTTGTTCGCTTGAGGCGCTGTTGACTAGGCGTCAGCGTCAGTTGATGCTAAGATGGAGACCGCTCAACAGAAAGCTTTTTGTGTTATTGAGTACGGCAGAAGTGAATCGACGACAGCTGTTCAGCGTGCATTTCGAACGAAGTATGGTGTTAAACCTCCTGATAGGTGGTGTATTAAACGTTGGTATAAACAGTTTACAGAGAATGGGTGTTTGTGCAAAGGGAAAAGTTCTGGACGGCCGAGAACGAGTGATGAAAATGTAGCACGCATCCAGCAAGCATTTGTTCGCAGCCCAGGAAAATCGACTCGCAGAGCTAGCAGAGAGCTGCAAATTCCACAGTCAACTGTATGGAGAGTCCTACGAAAAAGGTTAGTTATGAAACCTGAACGTCAACTACCCGAGGCGATGGATCGGCCGCCAGGCAGCCCGTGACAGAGCACTTCATCACTGGCCTCCAAGAAGCCCTGATCTTACCCCCCTGCGATTTTTTCTTATGGGGGTATGTTAAGGATATGGTGTTTCGGCCACCTCTCCCAGCCACCATTGATGATTTGAAACGAGAAATAACAGCAGCTATCCAAACTGTTACGCCTGATATGCTACAGAGAGTGTGGAACGAGTTGGAGTATCGGGTTGATATTGCTCATGTCTGGAGGGGGCCATATTGAACATCTCTGAACTTGTTTTTGAGTGAAAAAAAACCTTTTTAAATACTCTTTGTAATGATGTATAACAGAAGGTGATATTATGTTTCTTTCATTAAATACACATTTTTAAAGTTTTGGTATTCTTTTTGAATCACCCTGTATATTCGATACCTCATCCAGAAACGCACCCTCTCGAAACCTGGCGAGCAAGCTACACCGCGATGCAGAGCGCCTCTCTTGCAGAGTCTGCCACTTGAGTTTATTAAACATCTCCGTAACGCTATCACGGTTACCAAATAACCCTGTGACGAAACGCGCCGCTCTTCTTTGGATCTTCTCTACCTCCTCCGTCAACCCGATCTGGTGCGGATCCCACAATGATGAGCAATACTCAAGTATAGGTCGAACGAGTGTTTTGTAAGCCACCTCCTTTGTAGATGGACTACATTTTCTAAGCACTCTCCCAATGAATCTCGACCTGGTACCCACCTTACCAACAATTAATTTTATATGATCATTCCACTTCAAATCGTTCCGCACGCATACTCCCAGATTCGAGGGCAGTTCAATAAGTAATGCAACCCATTTTCTTTCTGAAACAGGGGTTGTTTTATTCAGCATTGAAATACACCAGGTTATTCGCCACTCTTTTAGCTACACAACACTATTTTTCAACGTAATCTCCATTCAATGATACGGCCTTACGCCACGTTGAAATGAGGGCCTGTATGCCTGCACGGTACCATTCCACTGGTCGATGTCGGAGCCAACGTCGTACAGCATCAATAACTTCTTCATCATCCGCGTAGTGCGTCCCACGGATTGCGTCCTTCATTGGGCCAAACATATGGAAATCCGACGGTGCGAGATCGGGGCTGTAGGGTGCATGAAGAAGAACAGTCCACTGAAGTTTTGTGAGCTCCTCTCGGGTGCGAAGACTTGTGTGAGGTCTTGCGTTGTCATGAAGAAGGAGAAGTTCGTTCTGATTTTTGTGCCTACGAACACACTGAAGTCGTTTCTTCAATTTCTGAAGAGTAGCACAATACACTTCAGAGTTGATCGTTTGACCATGGGGAAGGACATCGAACAGAATAACCCCTTCAGCGTCCCAGAAGACTGTAACCATGACTTTACCGGCTGAGGGTATGGCTTTAAACTTTTTCTTGGTAGGGAGTGGGTGTGGCGCCACTCCATTGATTGCCGTTTTGTTTCAGGTTCGAAGTGATGAACCCATGTTTCATCGCCTGTAACAATCTTTGACAAGAAATTGTCACCCTCAGCCACATGACGAGCAAGCAATTCCGCACAGATGGTTCTCCTTTGCTCTTTATGGTGTTCGGTTAGACAACGAGGGACCCAGCGGGAACAAACCTTTGAATATCCCAACTGGTGAACAATTGTGACAGCACTACCAACAGAGATGTCAAGTTGAGCACTGAGTTGTTTGATGGTGATCCGTCGATCATCTCGAACGAGTGTGTTCGCACGCTCCGCCATTGCAGGAGTCACAGCTGTGCATGGCCGGCCCGCACGCGGGAGATCAGACAGTCTTGCTTGACCTTGCGGCGATGATGACACACGCTTTGTCCAGCGACTTACCGTGCTTTTGTCCACTGCCAGATCACCGTAGACATTCTGCAAGCACCTATGAATATCTGAGATGCCCTGGTTTTCCGCCAAAAGAAACTCGATCACTGCCCATTGTTTGCAACGCACATCCGTTACAGACGCCATTTTAACAGCTCCGTACAGCACTGCCACCTGCCGGAAGTCAATGAAACTATACGAGACGAAGCGGGAATGTTTGAAAATATTCCACAAGAAATTTCCGGTTTTTTCAACCAAAACTGGCCGAGAAAAAAAAGTGTTGCATTACTTATTGAACTGCCCTCGTATTTTACAGAAGTAACTGCTACCTGTGTCTGTTCCACTATCATATAATCATACAATAAAGGATCCTTCTTTCTATGTATTCGCAATACATTACATTTGTCTATGTTAAGGGACAGTTGCCACTCCCTGCACCAAATGCCTATCCGCTGCAGATCTTCCTGCATTTCGCTACAATTTTCTAATGCTGCAACTTCTCTGTATACTACAGCATCATCCGCGAAAAGCCGCATGGAACTTCCGACACTATCTACTAGGTCATTTATATATATTGTGAAAAGCAATGGTCCCATAACACTCCCCTGTGGCACGCCAGAGGTTACTTTAACGTCTGTAGACGTCTCTCCATTGATAACGAACATGCTGTGTTCTGTTTGCTAAAAACTCTTCAATCCAGCCACACAGCTGGTCTGATATTCCGTAGGCTCTTACTTTGTTTATCAGGCGACAGTGCGGAACTGTATCGAACGCCTTCCGGAAGTCAAGGAAAATAGCATCTATTTTCTGGGTCTCGTGAACAAATAAAGCGAGTTGGGTCTCACACGATCGCTGTTTCCGGAATCCATGTTGATTCCTACATAGTAGATTCTGTGTTTCCAAAAGCGACATGATACTCGAGCAAAAAACATGTTCTAAAATTCTACAACAGATCGACGTCAGAGATATAGGTCTATAGTTTTGCGCATCTGCTCGACGACCCTTGAAGACTGGGACTACCTGTGCTCTTTTCCAATCATTTGGAACCCTCCGTTCCTCTAGAGACTTGCGGTACACGGCTGTTAGAAGGGGGGCAAGTTCTTTCGCGTACTCTGTGTAGAATCGAATTGGTATCCCGTCAGGTCCAGTGGACTTTCCTCTGTTGAGTGATTCCAGTTGCTTTTCTATTCCTTGGACACTTATTTCGATGTCAGCCATTTTTTCGTTTTTGCGAGGATTTAGAGTAGGAACTGCAGTGCGGTCTTCCTCTGTGAAACAGCTTTGGAAAAAGGTGTTTAGTATTTCAGCTTTACGCGTGTCATCCTCTGTTTCAATGCCATCATCATCCCGGAGTGTCTGGATATGCTGTTTCGAGCCACTTACCGATTTAACGTAAGACCAGAACTTCCTACGATTTCCTGTCAAGTCGGTACATAGAATTTTACTTTCGAATTCACTGAACGCTTCGCGCATAGCCCTCCTTACGCTAACTTTGACATCGTTTAGCTTCTGTTTGTCTGAGAGGTTTTGGCTGCGTTTAAACTTGGAGTGAAGCTGTCTTTGCTTTCGCTGTAGTTTCCTAACTTTGTTGTTGTACCACGGTGGGTTTTTCCCATCCCTCACAGTTTTATTCGGCACGTACCTGTCTAAAACGCATTTTACGATTGCCTTGAACTTTTTCCATAAACACTCAACATTGTCAGTGTCGGAACAGAAATTTTCGTTTTGATCTGTTAGGTAGTCTGAAATCTGCCTTCTATTACTCTTGCTAAACAGATAAACCTTCCTCCCTTTTTTATATTCCTATTAACTTCCATATTCAGGGATGCTGCAACGGCCTTATGATCACTGATTCCCTGTTCTGCACATACAGAGTCGAAAAGTTCGGGTCTGTTTGTTATCAGTAGGTCCAAGATGTTATCTCCACGAGTCGGTTCTCTGCTTAATTGCTCGAGGTAATTTTCGGATAGTGCACTCAGTATAATGTCACTCGATGCTCTGTCCCTACCACCCGTCCTAAACATCTGAGTGTCCCAGTCTATATCTGGTAAATTGAAATCTCCACCTAAGACTATAACATGCTGAGAAAATTTATGTGAAATGTATTCCAAATTTTCTCTCAGTTGTTCTGCCACTAATGCTGCTGAGTCGGGAGGTCGGTAAAAGGAGCCAATTATTAACCTAGCTCGGTTGTTGAGTGTAACCTCCACCCATAATAATTCACAGGAACTATCCACTTCTACTTCACTACAGGATAAACTACTACTAACAGCGACGAACACTCCACCACCGGTTGCATGCAGTCTATCCTTTCTAAACACCGTCTGTACCTTTGTAAAAATTTCGGCAGAATTTATCTCTGGCTTCAGCCAGCTTCCTGTACCTATAACGATTTCAGCATCGGTGCTTTCTATCAGCGCTTGAAGTTCCGGTACTATACCAACGCAGCTTCGACAGTTGACAATTACAATACTGATTGCTGCTTGGTCCCCGCATGTCCTGACTTTGCCCCGCACCCGTTGAGGCTGTTGCCCTTTCTGTACTTGCCCAAGGCCATCTAACCTAAAAAAACGCCCAGCCCACGCCACACAACCCCTGCTACCCGTGTAGCCGCTTGTTGCGTGTAGTGGACTCCTGACCTATCCAGCGGAACCCGAAACCCCACCACCCTATGGCGCAAGTCGAGGAATCTGCAGCCCACACGGTCGCAGAACCGTCTCAGCCTCTGATTCAGACCCTCCACTCGGCTCTGTACCAAAGGTCCGCAGTCAGTCCTGTCGACGATGCTGCAGATGGTGAGCTCTGCTTTCATCCCGCTAGCGAGACTGGCAGTCTTCACCAAATCAGATAGCCGCCGGAAGCCAGAGAGGATTTCCTCCGATCCATAGCGACACACATCATTGGTGCCGACATGAGCGACCACCTGCAGATGGGTGCACCCTGTACCCTTCATGGCATCCGGAAGGACCCTTTCCACATCTGGAATGACTCCCCCCGGTATGCACACGGAGTGCACATTGGTTTTCTTCCCCTCTCTTGCTGCCATTTCCCTAAGGGGCCCCATTACGCGCCTGACGTTGGAGCTCCCAACTATCAGTAAGCCCACCCTCTGCGACCGCCCGGATCTTGCAACCTCTGGAACAGGACAAGCAGCCATGCCAGGCCGAAGGTCAATATCAGCCTGAGACAGAGCCGGAAACCGGTTCGTCAGACAAACTGGAGAGGCCTTCCGTTCAGCCCTCCGGAATGTCTTTCGCCCCCCTGCCACACCTTGAGACGACCTCCCACTCTACCACAGGTGAGGGATCAGCCTCAACACGGGCAGTATCCCGGGCAACCACAGTCGTAGTCCGATCGGGGGATGCGTGGGACGAGCTGGCCGTCCCCGACAAACCCCCATCCGGACCCCCACAGTGATGCCCATTGGCAACAGCCTCAAGCTGTGACCGAAGCCAACACTGCCTGAAGCTGGGAGCGAAGGGATGCCAACTCAGCCTGCATCCGAACACAGCAGTTGCAGTCCCTATCCATGCTAAAAACTGTTGTGCAAAGAACGTCTGAACTAATCTACAGAGAGCGCAAACAAATCGACAAAATTTAAACGGTTATTAAAATAGAAGATTGCCTAGTAAATGCAGTAACGCTGCTACTTGCGCACTGCTGACACACTGCTCGGCGGCGGAAGGAGACTACGCGATTTTACACTATTCAGGTACTAAAACGCGATGCTACAACTCTCAAATACAATAATACGCCCGAAATTTATGAATTAAACAATGCAAGTACCAAAAACACGCAAAGAAATTAAGAATTAAACTATGTAACAAATGAGTGAGCTAGGAGTATACGACTTGCTGCTGCAGCTGCTTATCCAACGGCGGCAGGGAGCACACTCGGCGGGGGTCAGGGATTTTCTCTGCCTCGTGATGACTGGGTGTTGTGTGCTGTCCTTCGGTTAGTTAGGTTTAAGTAGTTCTAAGTTCTAGGGGACTGATGACCATAGATGTCAAGTCCCATAGTGCTCAGAGCCATTTGAACCATTTTTGTAATTTTGAGAGTCTGTTCCTTTACCTTTTTATATACAGGAGTTCCCTGCGCTTTTTTCTAGTCGTTTGGGACTTCGCACTGGGCGAGCGATTTGTGGGGTCAATGCTGCACAGTACACTATGTAATCCCGAAATGGGATTCCGTCCGGACCTGTAGACATTTGTTTTCAATTCTTTCCGCTACTTTACAGTGCCAGGTATGCCGATTCCTATGTACTCCATGTGGGAGTGAATAACTTCTTATATGCGAAATTTAAAACTTCAAATTTCGTTTCGCTGTTTTCTGTTGCCACAACAGACTGGTCGACGAGTGACTGGATAGAAGCCTCCGACCCGATTAGTGATTTTACGTAGTACCAGAATTTCTCTGGTTCTCAGCAAGATCCTTTGCTGAAGTATGACGGTGGAAGTACTTGTATGCTTCGTGCAGTGATCCTTTTATTGACGAACGAATTTCTGCTAACTTCTGCCTGTCGACATTTCTATTTTCTCTTCTGACCCGAGAGTGCAACAATCACTGCTTCCTCATGATTTTCCAAGTTTTATTACTGAACCACGGTGGATCTTTTCCATCCTTAGTACACTTACTCGGAGCATACTCCGCAGCACACGATTTACAGTCTTTAAACCTTGCCCCTAACTCTTCTACGTCCATAATAATCGTACAAAATGACGTCCATTCACTGTCCAAGTAAAATGCTCTCATCTGTTTATGCTGTTCCTTCCAGCATAAATACTTTCCTAGTCTACTTTATGAATTTATTACGTATCGTCACCATTATATCATGATGAGTAATCCCTCTCTCTGTACAATGTCGATAAGGTCACGTCTGTTTGTTGGAACGACACACTTAATATATAAACATACAGGGCGCTCAAAAGTTCAGTGCCCAAATTAACAGGGATGATGACCGTGACAAAAATATATTTCGTAAAGCAACGATGTGTCGAAAACGCATATGTTGGAGTTGAGTCAGGAGGTTACTGTGTCACTGAGAATCAAACGGTGTTAAATGTTTTCCACCGCATTACTGTTCTGATCACTATTGACATCACAATAAATGTTCAAAATGAGCACCATTAGCTGCAGCTAAATTCCGCATCCGAGTAAACAGGGGCAAAATACAGATCGGCTTTCATTTATTCCCTGAGAAAGAAGTCTAATGGGATGAAGATCGGGAATCTTACAGGCCAGTTTACAGGTCCTAGGCGGATCCACCAACTGCCAAAAGTACGGTTATTATAGCTCGAACTATTTCTGCGAAGTGCACTGGGCCCCAGCTTGCTGAAACAACATCCTCCTCCTGATATCTATGGATACCCCCTACAATAACGTCGCCAGGTTAACTTCTAAGAACACACTGTACAATGGCCATCTGCGTCGAGCAGGCAACATTTAAGGCCCACATACGTAGTCACCCAAGACACCGGTCTACATTTTACTGCAAAACGTCTCTGATGACCTCACACAACTGTAGTAAGTGGCTTTCCATTCGACTATACATGCGAATTGTGACTGTTTTAAATGTCTTCCCGAGTAAACTGACCCTCATCTGTAAAGTTAACAACTTCAGGAGAACGAGGGTGTCCGGAGCATACTGGAGGGTCGAAGACGAGGCGGATAGTCATTGGTCCCATGGCCGGTACTCTCGTAAGACTAAAAGAATGAAGCAGCTGTTCACTCAACACACCCCATACTGAACTATGGTGAATACCGAGATCAGCAGCAACTGCTCGTGAGCTTCCTGGGTTGTTTTAGAAGTGTCCGTGGTCTGCCCTCATTAGCCTTGCTTACCATCAAGCGTCGGAATTTCCGAGACGAGCGTGGACTGCAGTAAATGTGCGATCATGTGGCATCTTCGTGCAGGCAAATGTTCGCAGTACATTGGCTAGGCTCTTCGACTACAGCCTATAGCCGCACCGGGAACAAAGTTCATCTCTCGTAGTTTTCTCCATGTTTTTTTTTTTTTTTTTTTTTTTTGGTTTTAGGGCGCAAAACTGCTATGGTCATTAGCGCCCGGTCCGCGACTGAGGAAAGAATAAAAACTGAAAACGGAAAACAGCAAAAATGGGAACAAAACTCAAAAAATTGGACACGAAAAGCAGAAACAAGGCTTAAAAGTCCACTACAGAGAGGGGTTGATGGTCCCCGATAAAACTTCAAATGACTGACGTCATTTCACTGTCACTAATAAACTGGAGAACGCGGTCGGCTGAGCGCGTGTCATCTGCTAAAATCGACGATAGATCAGGCGATAGCTGTAGACGGGAGCGTAACGGATTAAAATAGGGGCATTCAATTAAAAGGTGTCTTACCGTCCACAGCTGAGAGCAGTGGGGACAGAGTGGGGGAGGATCGCCGCTTAAAAGGTGCCGATGGCTAAAACGACAGTGCCCTATCCGGAGTCTAGCTAAAATTACCTCCTCCCGACGACGCGTTCGGGAGGAAGAGGTCCAAGCGCAAGGAAGGGCTTTCACTTCCCGCAATTTATTGCGGGGAAGTGTTGACCAATGCGCATGCCATAAATGAGCAACTTTCCGACATAAACCGCTCCGTAGATCGGTGAAGGGAAGCGACTGAATAGCTGGCCGAGGAAGAGAAACTGCAGCCTTGGCTGCTATATCAGCCGCCTCATTCCCACAGATACCAGCGTGTCCCGGGAGCCAGAGGAACGCCACCGAGACGCCCCCCAGGTGGAGCAAGCGCAGACAGTCCTGAATCCGGTGGACCAGAGGGTGCACAGGGTAAAGAGCTTGGAGACTGAGGAGAGAGCTGAGAGAATCTGAGCAGATTACGTACTGTATCCGCTGATGGCGGCGGATGTAGTGGACAGCCTGGAGAACAGCGAAAAGCTCCGCAGTATAAACAGAACACTGGTCGGGAAGCCGAAAGTGATTTGGGGCGTCGCCAACAATATAGGCACTCCCTACACCCAACGATGTTTTCGAGCCGTCGGTGTAAATAAAGGTGGCGTCCGTCATTTGTGCACATAGAGCAGCAAATGCCCGACGATAAACAAGTGAAGGTATACCATCCTTGGGAAATTGACAAAGATCACGGAGCAGACAGATCCGGGGACGAAGCCAAGGCGGTGCTGTACCCCAAGTTGTCAAGAAGGTTTTAGGAAAGCGGAAGGAAAGAGAATGGAGCAGTTGACGGAAGCGGACTCCCGGGGGTAGTAGGGAGGAGGAGCGGCCTGCATACCCTACATCAAAGGAGGCGTCGAAAAAAGGGTCGTGGGCTGGATTAGCAGGCATGGAAGACAGATGGCTAGCATAACGGCTCAGAAGGACCGCTCGCCGATTGGACAGCGGAGGTTCAGCAGTCTCAGCATAAAGGCTTTCCACAGGGCTAGTGTAAAAAGCTCCAGACGCTAAACGTAATCCACGGTGGTGGATAGAGTCGAGACGCCGAAGAATAGACGGCCGAGCAGAGGAGTAGACGATGCTTCCATAGTCCAATTTCGAGCGCACTAAGGCGCGATAGAGGCGGAGAAGGACCACTCGGTCCGCTCCCCAGGAGGTACCATTCAGGACACGGAGGGCGTTGAGCGTTCGCAGACAGCGAGCCGAAAGATAGGAAACGTGGGAGGACCAGCACAGTTTTCTATCAAACATAAGACCCAAGAATTTAGTGACGTCTGAAAACGGAAGGTTGACAGGACCTAGATGTAAGGAGGGCGGAAGAAACTCCTTACGTCGCCAAAAATTAATACAAACGGTCTTACTGGGAGAAAAACGGAAGCCGGTGTCGAGGCTCCAAGAGTGGAGGCGATCGAGACATCCTTGAAGACGTCGTTCAAGAAGGCTGGTCCGTTGAGAGCTGTAGTAGATCGCAAAATCGTCCACAAAGAGGGAGCCCGAGACGTCAGGAAGGAGACAATCCATAATTGGATTTATAGCGATGGCAAACAGTACAACACTCAGCACGGAGCCCTGGGGTACCCCGTTTTCTTGAGAGAAAGTACGGGAGAGAGTAGTGTTCACCCGCACCCTAAATGTTCGCTCTGCCATAAATTCGCGAAGAAAAAGGGGCAGCCGGCCTCGAAAGCCCCAAGAGAACAGTGTGCGGAGGATGCCTGTCCTCCAACAGGTATCGTATGCTCTCTCCAGATCAAAAAATATTGCGACTGTTTGGCGTTTCCGGAGAAAATTGTTCATGATATAAGTGGAGAGAGCAACAAGATGGTCAACTGCAGAGCGATGCTTTCGGAATCCGCATTGGGCAGGTGTTAAAAGACTGCGGGATTCCAGCCACCAAGCTAAACGGTAATTCACCATACGCTCCAAAATCTTACAGACACTACTCGTGAGAGAAATGGGGCGATAACTAGAGGGGAGATGTTTGTCCTTTCCAGGTTTCGGAATGGGAACGACGATAGCTTCCCGCCATCGTCTGGGAAAGGTACTGTCGGTCCAAATTCGATTATAAAGGCGAAGGAGGTAACGCAGACTATGGGTTGATAAATGCAGCAACATTTGGACATGGATACCATCCGATCCGGGGGCGGAGGAGCGAGAAGAAGAGAGGGCATGTTGGAGTTCCCGCATGGAGAAAACAGTATTGTAGCTTTCGCGATTTTGAGAGGAGAAAGCAAGAGGTCGCACTTCCGCTGCACGTTTCTTCGGGAGAAACGCTGGCGGGTAATTTGAAGAGCTCGAAATCTCAGCAAAGTGCTGACCCAATGAGTTAGAAATTGCGACGGGGTCCACTAAGGTATCATGCGCGACAGTGAGCCCAGAGACCGGGGAGAAACTAGGCGCGCCTGAGAACCGTCGAAGCCGACTCCAAACTTCCGAGGAGGGAGTGAAGGTGTTAAAGGAGCTAATAAAGAATTGCCAGCTTGCCTTCTTGCTATCGCGGATGACGCGACGGCATCGCGCACGGAGTTGCTTATAGCGGATACAGTTTGCTAAAGTAGGATGGTGACGGAAAATGCGAAGAGCACGTCGCCGCTCACGGATTGCGTCACGGCATGCCTCGTTCCACCAAGGAACTGGGGGGCGCCGGGGCAATTCGGAGGTGCGTGGAATGGAACGTTCCGCAGCTGTAAGAATAACGTCGGTAATATGTGTGACCTCATCGTCGACGCTGGGAAAGTGACGCTCATCGAATGTCGCTAGAGACGAAAAAAGTGTCCAATCGGCTTGGGCAAACTTCCAGCGTCGCGGGCGCTTATATGGCAGTTGAGGCTGCAGCCTAAGGACACATGGAAAGTGGTCACTCGAGTGTGTATCATCAAGGGCGAACCATTCGAAGCGCCGAGCAAGCGGAACAGTACCGATCGCAAGGTCCAAATGAGATAAATTTGTCGTGGAGGCAGACAAAAACGTGGGGACCCCAGTATTGAGGCAAACTAGATCCGCTTGGTGGAAGACGTCTAGCAATAGGGAGCCACGTGGACAAGGGTGTGGAGATCCCCAAAGCGGGTGGTGGGCATTGAAGTCCCCAACCAGCAAATAGGGGGGTGGAAGCTGACCAAGAAGATGAAGGAGATCAGCTCGTGCCATTGGTGTGGACGATGAAATGTATACAGTACAAAGAGAGAACGTGTATCCAGAAAGGGAAAGACGGACGGCGACAGCTTGGAAGGAACTGTCTAAGGGGATTGGATGATAATGGAGAGTATCATGGAGAATAATCATGAGTCCTCCATGGGCTGGAGTGCCTTCCACAGAGGGGAGGTCATATCGGACAGACTGAAAATGAGGGAGAACAAAGCGGTCATTAGGACGCAGCTTTGTTTCCTGAAGACAGAAGATGACCGGCGAGTAGGATCGTAAGAGGATCGACAATTCATCCCGATTGGCTCGAATGCCGCGGATATTCCAGTGGATAATGGACATAGGGTGAACAGAAAATGGAGGAATGTGACCAAGGGTGCTGTCAACTCAACGACTGCTCAGAGTTTGCGACCGACAGCATGGAATGGCATTCGGCCGAAGGCAGAAGATCCTGATCCATAGGTTGGTCAGGAGCAGCTCCTGCCACCAGCGATCGGCCGGTTGACCGGCCACCAGCAGTGCGCCTCGGCGACACAGAAGACGGCCGAGGGCGATTTCCGCCAGGTGGCGCTGTGGATGGGACACGCCTTGGCGGAGAAGGAGAGGAACTGGGTTTCTTTGTAGCCTTCTTGGAAGTATGAGGTTTAGAGGAAGGAGGAACCGATGGTGGTGAAGGTGCCGTACGTAAAAACTCTTCACGAGTATGCTCTTTCTTCGAAGACTTGGTGTCTGACTTTTGGGCTCGAGATTTAGCAGAACCCGACGAAGGGTGAGCCAAAGAGTGGGCAGGCGAAAGTGGTGAAGTTGAACGGGCGATCTTTGCGCTGGCCGATCGGACGACCGTGGCACTAAAGGTGAGGTCGCAAGTCTGCGTGGCCGCCTCCTTTGTTGGCCGAGGAGAAGCAAGGACAGTGCTGTATTTGCCTGTCTGAGGCACGGTGGGCTGTCGACTGGCGAATAATTTCCGAGCAGCAAAGGTCGACACCTTTTCCTTTACTCTTATTTCCTGGATGAGCTTTTCGTCCTTAAAAACTTGGCAATCTCTAGAGGAAGCAGCGTGGTCACCCATACAGTTGATGCAGCGAGGGGATGGAGGTGGACAAGCACCCTCATGGGCATCCCTGCCACAAGTAACACATTTGGCCGGATTAGAACAAGACTGGCTGGTGTGATTGAAGCGCTGGCACCGATAGCAACGCGTAGGGTTTGGGACGTAAGGACGAACGGAAATTATCTCATAGCCTGCTTTGATTTTCGATGGGAGTTGCACTTTGTCAAATGTCAAAAAGACAGTGCGGGTTGGAATGATCTTCGTGTCAACCCTTTTCATAACCCTATGAACAGCCGTTACGCCCTGGTCTGACAGGTAGTGCTGAATTTCTTCGTCAGACAGTCCATCGAGGGAGCGTGTATAAACAACTCCACGCGAGGAATTTAAGGTACGGTGCGGCTCCACCCGGACAGGGAAAGTGTGTAGTAGTGAGGTACGCAGCAATTTTTGTGCCTGGAGGGCACTGTGTGTTTCTAACAACAGGGTGCCATTCCGTAATCTGGAACAAGACTTTACAGGACCTGCAATTGCGTCGACACCTTTCTGAATTATGAAAGGGTTGACTGTGGAGAAGTCGTGACCTTCGTCAGACCGAGAAACAACAAGGAACTGTGGCAACGATGGAAGAACTGACTGTGGTTGAGACTCAGTGAACTTACGTTTGTGAGCAGACATAGTGGAAGATGAGGAAACCATAGCGGAAGAATCCCCCATGATTACCGGCGTCTCCGATGGCGCGCTCCTCCCTTGTGGGGGCCCTCTCTGAGGGCACTCCCGCCTTAGGTGATTGTTCACACCTCAGGTCACACCTCCCGACAAACGGACGGAGGGACCAATCGGCACTTTCGGAAGGTATCAGCTCGGGTAATCACCCCTCCCTGGGCCTGGCCGTTACCAGGGGGTACGCACGTGTCCTACCTGTCTACCCGGGGCGGGGAATTACGCGTTACCCCGTCACCGGCTACGCATGGAAGTGCGTGGGTCGGCCTTCAGACACGCACAGGGAGGAAGAAAGAGAAAGGGAAAGGGAAAGGAAAGAAGAGGTCTCAAACGCCGCAGCGGAGAAAAGGGTAGAGAGAAGAGGTAAGGAAAAGAGAGGGACAAAGGAAGGACGAAGACTTACAAGTAAGGAAGGCGAAGAATGTGGTACAGTTACAAGCGTCCGTCTCCGGACGTAGGCACAAACCATTCCCCCAGAGGGGGAGAAAAGGAAGGAAAGAGCCAGAGGTGAGGGGGGGGGGGGGCGAAGATGGGGGATGGGGAAGGATGCGGAAAGGGAAGGTATGCAGCCCGGAAAGGAAGGAAGGCCACATCAGCTCGGGGTCCCGTGCTCGCTACGCACGTATCCACAAAAGAGTTGTGGATCCCCTGGGGGGGTTTTCTCCATGTGTAGCGGTCCTCCTTGACACTGCAACTGTCATGCAGGCGCTAATGCTACCCGTTGTTTACTGACTCAGTGTCTAAGAGCATGTCATCACAACATACCACGTATCTCAGGCTAACATTTGGTGTAACAACATTAGACAACGACTTATCTGCTCCGTTCGTGTATTATCTACGCATGCTCAGTGCTCACACAATATAAGTTTCCGACACATGGTTCCTATAGGAAATATGTTTTTGTCTCCTTTATCACCCCTGTTAGTTTGGACACTGAATTTTTGGACACCATGTATATGTAAAAATGATAGGGGAAATTCACATAAAATGTCAATGTTCGCTTGTTCAAATTATTGGAACTCCGAAAGTTTTCTACAGATTGTTTCGAAATTTTGACGCAATATTTCATTCGAATACACTCGTGTTTTTATATACCTTTTTAATATATATAATATATAAATAAATATTCCCAGACATCTCTGAAAGTTTTTGACCGTTTTACTTCAAATTTTTACAATAGGACCACGCGAGGTACAGTCAATCAATGTCGCTTTTGATGGTTGGCCTTCATTTGTGTCCAAATTTGTTTCACCCTTCCGGAACGAAGTCTCTTTCTTCCATCACACCACGGTGTTCCAGTCAGTTTTCTAATTTCCCTCTGACCAAGTTTCGCATCATTAATCTTTCGTCTGATTGTTTTTCTATCTACAACGTTTGCCGGAGTTATACCGGCTACTTCAGGATCCTCGTCATAAAATTTAAGTCTTCATTTTCACGTCACGATGTATGTCTGTGTATTCTCCTATTTCCTTATTACTTCTCAGCCTACAGGTTTCTCCATCAGTAATTTTGGGGCCTAATATTTTCCTAATGATCTTTCTTTCTTTGACTTTCTTCAATATCCTTCTTTCTATTTAAAATTAAAGTTTCTACTCCATAAAAACATTCAGGTTTCATTACAGTGCTGTAATGCATAAGTGTAATGATTTTTTAAAGTAATTTTGTGTTAATCTGAATGCAGTTGTCCTTTTTTGACAGCGAAATTCGTTTGCAGCTGTTTCCACCCCGGTTTCTTATATGATTTTACCGAAGTATTTAAACTGAGAAACCCTTTTTATTTTTCTATATTTCATGTTCTAAAACTTTGGTGCTTGTTTGTTGCACGTAACATATTCCGTCTTTTCGAATGATATTTGCCGGCCGCGGTGGTCTCGCGGTTCTAGGCGCGCAGTCCGGAACCGCGCGACTGCTACGGTCGCAGGTTCGAATCCTGCCTCGGGCATGGATGTGTGTGATGTCCTTAGGTTAGTTAGGTTTAACTAGTTCTAAGTTCTAGGGGACTGATGACCTAAGATGTTAAGTCCCATAGTGCTCAGAGCCATTTTTGAATGATATTTGTAGTCCTGTTTTTTTCCGCAACTTCTTTAAGAATTTCAATTTGTTTTTTAGCTTAGGTAATATCCTTAGTTAAAATTGCCAATTCATCTGCAAAGCCGAGGCAATTTAATATTACTTCTACATAACTTGATTGAGTGATCAACATTTTGACAGGACTTTTGCTCTCGCTATTCTTTAAAATTAATTATCTTTTCCAAAACACAGTTAAACAACTTTTTATGCAACGTGTTTCCAGTCGTGAACAGTCCAATGTTGGCGTCGACGGCCCTAGGCGTGGCGTAAAGCATTATGTCGTGCAGTCATCAATGGTATATGAGTGGGCCTTCGGCTCCGAAAGCCCATATCGAAGATGTTTCTTCGTTGAATGGTTCGCACGCTGACACTTGTTGATGGCCCAGCATTGAAATCTGCAGCAGTTTGCGGGAGGGTTGCACTTCTCTCACGTTGAACGATTCTTTTCAGTCGTCGTTGGTCTCGTTCTAGCAAGATCTTTTTACGGCCCCAGCGATGTCGGAGATTTTTCGTTTTACCGGATTCCTGATATACAACGTACACTCGTGAAAGGGTCGTAAGTGAAAATCCCCACTTCATCGCTACCTTGGAGATTCCGTGTCCCATCGCTCGTGCGCAGACTGTAACACGATGTTCAAACTCGCTTAAATCTTGATAACCTCCCACCGTAGCAGCAGTAACCCATCTTAACATAAGGCGTTACTGACCGCAGCGCCGTAATCTGCCTGTTTAAAAATCCATGTATTTGAATACGCATGCCTATACCCGTTTCTTTGGCGCTTCAGTATACACGAAATATTGTTAATAAACTGGGTCGTTGTATTTAACGGTCTATCGGCTTATGATCAGAACATCGACGGAATCTAAATCTTTAACAACAAAAAACACAGCTGACGATCAGTGAGTGGAGGGGGGCACAATAGGAGATGGATAGAGGGGTGGCAGGAAATGGACATAGAAACCAGAAAGGATGAGATGGACAGAGACAGGGGCTGGAGGTGATGGACGGAGAGAGAGAGGGGAGGAGGAGGAGATAGAACGAAGAAAGGAATATTCAATGCCCATTCATATTATGAACGTGTCCCTTTTCTTTTCTTTCTTTTCCATTTAACCACACTGAACCACAGCAATGTGTGGCCAGGAACAGCTAGTGACTTCATAGGCGTTCCACTCTATACACAAGAGGTAGAAGTGCCTCCAACTAATATAGCATGATAGAGGTTTTTCGGTGCTACTGAGCGTAAACTTACTTTGAATAATCCTACAACAGTTACCGTGGAATCGGGGAGAATTTGGTACAAAAAATATAAATGATACACTGTTGCTACTATTAATACCTCATAATTAAAATATAATCAATTCTCTACCCGCGGAAAAATGGCCCTGTTGGAGCACAAAAAGGCGAATATGTTCCTCTTTAGAAGACTGACAGAAATGATGTGAACCAGCTGTGCCAGTCCTCATTCCGCGTTCTCCACCAAAAATATTGGCATCCGAACGTATTCGCGCGCTTTTAACAAAAAAAAACATTCTAAATCCTTTAACCCTGTCTTTCTTTGTAGTCAAGTGTTCATACTCTGCATCTCCCTCTCACTGCACTGATTATACTGTATATCTCACTGTCTTTCTCCCATTGATTTACAGTATATCCCACTGCCACCGTCTACTCTCTCACTTACATGTCTCCTTTTATATATCTTTTCCACTGCAACTGTCTCCACCACACTTCGGCAGCTAAAAAATCTGGAGGGTCCAATCCATTCTTCCCCCAATTCCCATGCGTTTGTTTCGTTTCGGACCAAAGGGCGCCTACCCGTCCGCCCCTCCTCCCTCCCCCCCACCCCGTCAAAGCCTATGATTTATGGTCTCCACCACTCATCTATATTTTACATTTCGACTGCCTCCTCTCTTTCACTGCCACTTTCTCTATCCAACCATCACTGTCTCCTCGCTCTTCCTCTGGCATTGGCACTGTCTCCTCTGTATTCCACCTTCACTGTCCCTCTGTTTCCCCCTTTCAGCACAAAATAGCGCGAATATGTTCGCATGCTAAAATTTTTGCTGAGGAAGCTGAAATAAGGATTGAGACAGGTAATTCTCCCCTTTTCTGTTCGCAGCATATTCGCCTTTTTCGTACTCCGACAGCACCATTTTTCCGCTGGTTCCCTTCTATTAGCTGCTACACCAGCGTGTGCTGCTTATATGGAACTAATTTTATGGTTAAGTAAATTTTTGACAGGTTATTTACATACTTTGACAAATATTTGACGCATATAAATAACAAATAAGTACGCATGAAGGAAGGTTGACGCAAAATCATTTACTTTAGATTTTTTTATGCTTAGTTCACTGATCGCAATTAATCGACAAAGCCCGACTTCCGTTTTAGAAATGTTTTGCTCAACTCACTGCCTTTCCAATTTTACATCATTTTTAGCAGTCATTTTAAGTTCATTTCAGGCTTGTTAAGACCCTTTTCAGCACATTTTTTTGTCAATGCAGTGCTACTTTCAGTATATTTGTACAGGCGTGAAGGGCCCATAATACACAGAGAAAATGCTGACAGAGAACATAGCTTGGCGACTTCAGAACCCTTGCGATGACCCTAGAACCCTTGCCGTGTGCCCACAAGTAAGTTGAAACCACATTTATGTCTCAGACCTGTTATTACCTACATATTTTACGTTTTACAGTAACTTTAAACCTGTAGATTCCCTGAGAACATCTTAATAAAGTATGGTAAAAAGTTTGACTATCTGTAATGGATAGAAACTATAGAAGTGGCCAATTGGTACTTTTTCGTACGCAACAATCATGGCTTTTCGGGGTTTTCTCAGAAAACGCCCATGAAAAAAATGACTTTTATAAGCCGCATAAGGTTCATCATAGACCACACCTAATACAAAAGAAGCACCCAATTTGCTCAGTTTGCCTGGAGAGGTGGAAGTGGGTAATTTTTAAATTTTGACACTGTACTATAGGGTAGCTGCAATATGCGCGTTCTTCCGGTAAGTATGCAAATGATCGGTAGGCCAAGGGCTACCCAAAACTCTGAACATGACGCCCTGAAAAATAAGTTTCGCGCGGATTTTTGTAACATGTTGGTAATGTGAACTATCGTCCACGGACCGATTACTTTATTTTCTTGTTCATCTATAATTGAAAGTTTCAGACTTCAAGTATGTAGTTAAGCTCCTTTACGAAAAAAACGATGTACCACACCATGGAAACCAGTTTGCTTTTGCAACTCCTCCTCCTTAAGGTTATTATAGCGACCACTCCACGAAACAGTTCCCCATTGAGGGGAAAATGTAGGCTATCCCAAGTATTCATGAAATCTGCATACTTTGGAACTGGAGTGATACTTCATAGCTCTTCTTCTTTACTGACAAATCTGTGTGTCGCTTGCTGGCTTGGACTCGTGGATGCACCAATTCTTCCAAAAAAATTCTTACGTTCGTGATTCGATGCCTGTTTGGTCGAAGGTTTTCCTCTGGTTTTAAGTTCGTAACTCCCAACTTCTGCGTATGTGAAAAAATTAAGTGATGCTGTGGTTCGTATTCCACTTCTAATTGTATGTCCCCTTTTTAACAGGCTGGGTTCTCGTGTTTTGTGATGTTTTACGGACCAAAAAGACAATCTAACTATGACAGGATCACGCTACGGACTGGCTCATTGCTACTCTGAGTCCTCCTCTTTCACATGAAATATTTGCACACTGTCCTCTGCCCGCAGTGCGTTGTCCAATGGTTAGCGTCGCTGCCGGGGTTCCCGGGTTCGACTCTCTGCTGGGTCTGAGAGATTTTCTTCGCTCGGGGACCGAGTTTGCGTTGTCCTCATATTGGCGTGGGGTCTTTAAGCAACCATCGAAGACCAAATAATTTGTGTTCAATAATATCGATATTTCATTGCTGATCGTTAAACTACTTCACATACCACCAAACACAAAAAAAAAAAAAAAAAAAAAATTGATTTGTCTAGCTCCGGTACTCTCAATATAGTTCGGTTTAGGAGAAAAATTTGTTGGACATGCACATCCCATTTATTTATTGAAGCTAATCATTTTGAACACCTCGTTCAAAATAACTACGTGTGTAAAGATGATTAACAGTATTTTATAGAGTACTATTTCTTCGTACCCATTATTTGTGTGGAGCGCTAATGCATTGTCGATTGAGTACATGTTGAAAGCGCGTACGGGGATGCGCGATCTGAGTAAACTGCAAAATAAATGAGAACGTTGAAGATTCTTGCAGACACGCCTGGCATGTATCATTGAAACTACGGTTCGGATTATGCAACAGGGGACAGGCTTCATCTGATAAAGCTAACAAACATCATACATCACGAGGAATCCGCTGTAGATTAAATTCAGGTATATGTGACCTTCCACAGTGATGATTTCATCAAAGTATAATCTGTACGCGGCTTATCTAACAGATACTTCAGTCCAGCGAACCACCTTGCAGACGTATATTATATGATTTGCGAAATAGAATATGCACCATAAAAACCGTAACTGACGAGAGTGCTGATAAAAGCTCCATCCAAGAGGCTTTACAGAGCGTCTAACCGTTAAGATATCAAAATCAACTGATGGATGGATTCTGAGAACAAATTAAACACCTGGAAACGAGCAAAAAATCTGGCAACTTGCAGTAATGCCCACAAATAAGACATTCGGGAGAGATACGTAAATGCAATGAGTTGAGAGACGAAGACAGGGCCACACCGAATTAGGATGGATGTCGTAATAAATATATTTAAGGCAAAGCCGAATACAAAGGATATTGTGACGCAACAAAAATATGTCTAAGTCCAATGGAACAAAGCAACGATGTCAGACAACATGCCTTGAAATATTCAGAAAACGTTTACCTGACCGACGATCAATAACCCGAACTAGGTAAAACGCTGCTTCACATGAACCTTTCTTAGTGCACTGTGGCTCCCTTTCAGGTAGTCACCGTACCAATAATTGGTGACAACGGGTGTGTGTGTGTGTGTGTGTGTGTGTGTGTGTGTGTGTGTGTGTGTGTGTGTGTGTGTGTGTGTGTGTAAGTAATAAGTAAGAGTTGTCAAAGAGAGCCAAATTTCGAATTAAGGAAGACAATGGCTTCCCGATGCCTTTCACAGCGGTGCGTGTACTGCAGTTTTAGTCTATATGTAAGTGACAGTTTTACTGACAGGCGTGCAGGTCTGAATCAAAATAATTGCCATTAAATTTTATTGTAGGGCTGGAACGAACAAAAACACTATTGGATTTTGACTGTGTGGTGCAGAATCGTGAAGTGGTATAATGAACAAGGAACGTGCTTCCAATCTACCACTTCCAGCTCAAAACTAAGATGGTCACACTATTCCTTGTGGCGAATAACGGTAAAAAATATGGATAAATGCCAATGAGCCTTCGACGTATTTTAGTATTCCAAATGAAAAACTATCTAGGAACTAAAACAGTGTATTACCGGAACGAACTATAAACACTAGAAAATTATGTTGTTCAAGAAAATGTACGTAAACACATCAAATAATGACAAATGCCAAGACTCAGTTATCAGCAAAAGTAAAGATTTAATGAGAGGCGATGATCGAATGCCAAATTAAAGCATGGGAACAGCTACATCGAACTCTTCACGAAGGAGACTGATTATCGAACAGTCATGACAATAACAGGTGTAACTTGCGTAACCACATATGCTTGAGAATCCACGTACCCATACTCATTGGCACGACTGGCAACAAAAAAAAAAACTTCTCTTCAAAAACGGATGAACAATGTCAACGCAGTTCACAATCGATATAACGAATTTCTGAAAACTGTTCCTCGTAGTACCACTAGACAAAAACAGAAGCCTCGCCTTCAATAAAATGCAGAATGATAATGCGAAAATCTGATGTGATGCGCAGCTTCGCAGCAGAGCTAACGTTATAAATCTGGGAAATCAAAGAGTGTTTCACCAGAAAGATCATATTTATTATTCAAGGAGGAGAGAAAATTGAAAAATAACGGCCAACTGTGCCTGTTAAGGTTGACAATGAAATACACACATCGAAAAAAGTTTTGCATCACCTCTGTCCCGAGAGTTCTGGAACCTGTAGAGAAAATTTAAACGGAGATCAACATAAACATCTTTTCCGCCCTTTTTACTGCTAATGAAAACCACACATTGCATGTTGTACCACCATACAGCGAGACCTTCAGAGGTGGTGGTCCAGATTGCTGTACCTCTAATACCCAGTAGCACGTCCTCTTGCATTGATGCATGCCTGTATTCGTCATGGCACACTATCCACAAGTTCATCAAAGCACTGTTGGTCCACATTGTCCCACTTCTCAACGGCGATTCAGCGTAGATCCCACAGAGTGGTTGATGGGTGACGTCGTCTATAAACAGCCTCTTTCAACCTACACCAGGCATATTCGATACGATTCATGTCTGGAGAACATGCTGGCCACTCTTGTCGAGTGATGCTATCTTGAAGGAAGTCTTTCACAAAATGTGCACGATGGGGCCGCGAATTATTGTCCATGAAGACAAGCCTCGCCAATATGCTGCCGACATGGTTGCATTTTCGGTCGGAGAATGACATTCACGTATCGTACAGCCGTTACGGCGCCTTCCATGACCACCAACGGCGTACGTCGGCCCCACATAATGCCACCCCAAAACGGCAGGAAACTTCCGCCTTGCTGCAGTCGCTGGATAGTGTGTCTAAGGTGTTCAGCCTGACCGGGTTGCCTCTAAACACATCTCCGACGATTGTCTGGTTGAAGGCATATGCGACGCTCATCGCTGAAGTGAACGTGATGCCAATCCTGAGCGGTCCATTCGGCATGTTGTTGGGCCCTTCTGTACCGCGCTGCGTGGTGTCGTGATTGCACAGATGGACCTCGCCATGAGCGTCGGGAGTGAAGTTGCGCATCATGCAGCCTATTGCGCACAGTTTGAGTCATCACACGGCGTCCTGTGGCTGCACGAAAAGCATTAATCCACATGGTGGCGTTGCTGTCGGGGTTCCTCCGAGCCATAATCCGTAGGTAGCGGTCATCGACGGCAGTAGTAGCCCTTGGGCGGCCTGAGCGAGGCATGTCATTGACAGTTCTTGCCTCTCTCTAACTCCTCCATGTCCGAAAAGATCACTTTGGTTCACTCCGAGACACCTGGACACTTCCCTTGTTGAGAGCCCTTCCAGGCACAAAGTAACCATGCGGACGCGATCTATCCGCGGTGTTGACCGTCTAGGCATGGTTGAACTACAGACAACACGAGCCGTGTACTTCCTTCCTGGTGGAATGACAAACTGATCGGCTGTCGGACCCCCTCCGTCTCATAGGTTCTGCTCATGCATGGTTGTTTACATCTTTGGACGGGTTTATTGACATCTCTGAACAGCCAATGGACTGTGTCTGTGATAAAATCTACACTCAATGTCTATCTTCAGGAGTTGTGGGAACCGAAGTGATGCAAACCCTTTATTGATGTGTGTATTAGGCTCCCTATCCACAAAGAGGAGATTAACATTCACGTATCTTGAAAATAATATTACGAAGTATTTAGGAGTGTTGTACGAAAATCCAGGACTTATGGAATCAATGAGCCAAATGCTAAAGAGAGTTAAGGCACTTAAGCTTCTGGTCGGTATTAAACTGGCTGTCAGGTATAAACTAATAGTAAAAATAGGATTAGTTCAGTTATATCCTGCACGAAAGTAAGAATATCGTTTACCGTAAGCATACAGCTTCTGTAAAATGAGAAAAGTGCTTTACGGAGATATATACTATATAGTTGAAATTAATTTCGTTCACTACTTTAATAGGTGCTGCGCTGCTCAGTTGTATACAAAATTATTCCAACTCCGCCCTTTAACATACTTACGCAACGAGATAAGAACTCTTCCGCAAGATAACCTTGATAACCTTCCACCCAGGAACGCTGAAATCGTACACGCTACTACTGGCAGTAAGTAGGTCAGTGATCTACTAAGCAAATACAGCTTCATGTGAGACCTGCTTAGAGAGAGAGAGAGAGAGAGAGAGAGAGAGAGAGAGAGAGAGAATCGTTTCGTGTAATAGTTCATCGATCTTTGGAGAAACACCCATCAGTTCAGCGCTAGCGTTAACATAGCGCTATGAATTAGAAGTGCAGCGACAGCGCAAATAGATGTAACTGCAGCTACAATGTGTGTATTCCATCCACTGTTAAGATTTATAAGATTATAATCTTTGTATTACCTTCTGAACTGGTAAGACACACTCCATCCAGAATAAAACTTTCCGACTGACACCGTTAGTTACGTGCACTGTGACTGATGGAAAAAAATTAAAACCGATAAAATACATACGAACTGGTTTCTGCGATGGCTAGCACCTTGCCTTCAGCCAGAAGCCTGATTTGAGACATAGCTCCACGATAGTTTATCCTGTGCAAGTCTCGTCATCTCTGCGTTAGTATAGCAACCGTCACCCAATTTAAGTCGTTTACTTGGGACAAGCCTTCCTGTCCGTCTGTAATTTTTACGCCTCACACATCCCTCTGTTATTAAATTGATTTTTCCTTGACGACTGAGGTGTGCCCAATAACCGGTATTTTCTGTAACACAAGCTGTGTCATTGTTTTGTCCCAATGTAGTTCCTTTTCATTAGTTTTTGACCGGCCCATCTAATCTTCAATATAATTTTATAGCATATTTCAAAAGCTTCTATTATCTTTTTGTCTGAACTACGTATCGTTCACGTTTCAGTTCCGTACGAGGCTACAATCCAGATAAATACCCCCAGAAATGACTTTTTAACACATTTATATTCGATATTACCCTGACTTATTTTTCGGAAATGCTTTTGTTGTCACTGCCACACTGCATTTTATATCCCCTCTATTTCGGCAGTCTTCAGTTATTTCACTCCCCAAACAGCAATGAGAGAGGGAACTTAGTCCGATTCCTAACGTAATTTCCTCCATATCGCCTGAATTAATTCGACAACACTCCATTACAGTTGCTTTGCTTTTGTTGATGTTCATCCTGTAACTTCTTGTCAAGACACTGTCCACTACACACACAGCAGAATTCAGCTCAAACGAAAAGATTATCAGGAACAAAAATCCGAAACCTGTAGAACTATGTACAGATATAAAGTGGCAGTGGCCATATTCTGTATTAGTCACCGAATCCAGGAATCGGTAATAAATTCTTGCATTGTGTGTGTGTGTGTGTGTGTGTGTGTGTGTGTGTGTGTGTGTGTGTGTGTTCCTTCCTTTAAAAAAATTTGTTCGGGTCAGCTTTTCACCAACCGATGTAGTCCAGGTCGCTAGCGAATGTAGTACGAGGTGCATTCAAGTTCTAAGGCCTCCGATTTTTTTTCTCCGGACTGGAAAGAGATAGAAACATGCGCATTCTTTTAAAATGAGGCCGCGTTCATTGTCAATACGTCCCAGAGATGGCAGCACCGTACGGCAGATGGAATTTTACCGCCAGCGGAGAGAATGAGAACTGTTTTAAATACTTAAAATGGCGACGTTTTCCTTACTTGAACAGCGTGCAATCATTCGTTTTCTGAATTTGCGTGGTGTGAAACTAATTGAAATTCATCGACAGTTGAAGGAGACATGTGGTAATGGAGTTATGGATGTGTCGAAAGTGCGTTTGTGGGTGCGACAGTTTAATGAAGGCAGAACATCGTGTGACAACAAACCGAAACAACCTCGGGCTCGCACAAGCCAGTCTGACGACATGATCGAGAAAGTGGAGAGAATTGTTTTGGGGGATCGCCGAATGACTGTTGAACAGATCGCCTCCGGAGTTGGCATTTCTGTGGGTTCTGTGCACACAATCCTGCATGACGACCTGAAAAGTGTCATCCAGGTGGGTGCCACGAATGCTGACGGACGACCACATGGCTGCCCGTGTGGTATGTTGCCAAGCAATGTTGACGCGCAACGACAGCATGAATGGGACTTTCTTTTCGTCGGTTGTGACAATGGATGAGACGTGGATGCCATTTTTCAATCCAGAAACAAAGCGCCAGTCAGCTCAATGGAAGCACACAGATTCACCGCCACCAAAAATATTTCGGGTAACCGCCAGTGCTGAAAAAATGATGGTGTCCTTGTTCTGGGACAGCGAGGGCGTATTCCTTACCCATTGCGTTCCAAAGGGCACTACGGTAACAGGTGCATCCTACGAAAATGTTTTTAAGAACAAATTCCTTCCTGCACTGCAACAAAAACGTCCGGGAATGGCTGCGCGTGTGCTGTTTCACCAAGACAACGCATCCGCACATCGAGCTAACGTTACGCAACAGTTTCTTCGTGATAACAACTTTGAAGTGATTCCTCATGCTCCCTACTCACCTGACCTGGCTCCTAGTGACTTTTGGCGTTTTCCAACAATGAAAGACTCTCTCCGTGGCCGCACATTCACCAGCCGTGTTGCTATTGCCTCAGCGATTTTCCAGTGGTCAAAACAGATTCCTAAAGAAGCCTTCGCCGCTGCCATGGAATCATGGCGTCAGCGTTGTGAAAAATGTGCACTTCTGCAGGGCGATTACGTCGAGAAGTAACGCCAGTTTCATCGATTTCAGGTGAGTAGTTAATTAGAAAAAAAATCGGAGGCCTTAGAACTTGAATGCACCTCGTACTGTTGGGCTCGACTTTGGAGTCGTCAGTCGTGTGACTGGTTTGATGCGGACCGCCACGAATTCCTCTCCTGTGCCAACATTTTCATCTCAGAGTAGTACTTGCAACCTACGTCCTCAATTATTTGCTGGATGTATTCCAATCTCTGTCTTCCTCTCCAATTTTTGCCTTCTACAGCTCCCTGTAGTACCATGGAAGTCATTCTCAGACGCCATAACAGACGCCATAACAGACGCCATAACAGACGCCATAACAGACGCCATAACAGACGCCATAACAGACGCCATAACAGACGCCATAACAGACGCCATAACAGACGCCATAACAGACGCCATAACAGACGCCATAACAGACGCCATAACAGACGCCATAACAGACGCCATAACAGACGCCATAACAGACGCCATAACAGACGCCATAACAGACGCCATAACAGACGCCATAACAGACGCCATAACAGACGCCATAACAGACGCCATAACAGACGCCATAACAGACGCCATAACAGACGCCATAACAGACGCCATAACAGACGCCATAACAGACGCCATAACAGACGCCATAACAGACGCCATAACAGACGCCATAACAGACGCCATAACAGACGCCATAACAGACGCCATAACAGACGCCATAACAGACGCCATAACAGACGCCATAACAGACGCCATAACAGACGCCATAACAGACGCCATAACAGACGCCATAACAGACGCCATAACAGACGCCATAACAGACGCCATAACAGACGCCATAACAGACGCCATAACAGACGCCATAACAGACGCCATAACAGACGCCATAACAGACGCCATAACAGACGCCATAACAGACGCCATAACAGACGCCATAACAGACGCCATAACAGACGCCATAACAGACGCCATAACAGACGCCATAACAGACGCCATAACAGACGCCATAACAGACGCCATAACAGACGCCATAACAGACGCCATAACAGACGCCATAACAGACGCCATAACAGACGCCATAACAGACGCCATAACAGACGCCATAACAGACGCCATAACAGACGCCATAACAGACGCCATAACAGACGCCATAACAGACGCCATAACAGACGCCATAACAGACGCCATAACAGACGCCATAACAGACGCCATAACAGACGCCATAACAGACGCCATAACAGACGCCATAACAGACGCCATAACAGACGCCATAACAGACGCCATAACAGACGCCATAACAGACGCCATAACAGACGCCATAACAGACGCCATAACAGACGCCATAACAGACGCCATAACAGACGCCATAACAGACGTCCTATCATCCTGTCCCTTCTTCTTGTCAATGTTTTCCACATATTCATTTATTCTCCGACTCTGCGCGGAACCTATTCATTCCTCACCTTATGAGTCCACTTCAACATCCGTCTGTATCACCACATCTCAAATGCTTCGATTCACTTCATTTCCGGTTTTTCCACAGTCCATGTTCCACTACCATGCAATGCTGTGCTCCAAACGTACGTTCTCATAAATTTCTTCCTCAAATTAAGGCCGTTGATACAAGTAGACTTCTCTTGCCAGTGCTGGTCTGATTTTGATGTTCTTGCTCCGTACATCATTGGTTATTTTGCAGACTAGGTAGCAGAATTCCTTAACTTCCTCTTCTTCGTGACCATCAATCCTTATGTAAAGTTTCTCGGTGTTATTACTGCTACTTCTCATTACTTTCGTCTTTCTTCGATTTACTCACTATCCATATTCTCTAGTCATTAGACAGCTCATTCCATTCAGCAGCTCATGTAATTCTTTTTCCACTTCCATTCAGCATAGCAATGTTATCAACGAATCGTATCATTGATGTCCTTTCACCTTGAATTTTAATTCCACTCCCGAACCTTTCTTTGATTTCCATCATCGCTTCTTCGAAGTACAGGTTGAACAGTAGGGTCTAAAGACTACATTCCTCTCTTACACCCTTTTTAACCCGATCATTTCGTTCTTGCCACCCCACCACCATTTTACATAGTCGAACGCTTTTTCCAGGTCGACAAATCCTATGAATGTGTCTTTTATTTTTCTTTAGTCTTGTTTCCATAATCAACCGCAGCGTCAGAATTGCCTCTCAGGTGTCTTTACCTATCCTAAAGCCGAATTGATCATCATCTACCACATCCTCAATTTTCATTTCCATTCTTCTGTATATTATTCTTGAACGCAACTTCGATGCATGAGTTACTACGCTGATTGTGCGGTAATTCTCGCACTGGTCAGCTCTTACAGTCTACGGAATTCTGTGGATGACATTTTTCCGAGCGTCAGATGGTATATCGCCAGACTCCTACATTCTACACACCAACGTGAATAGTCTTTTTGTTGACAATTCCCCAATGATTTTAGAAATTCTGATGGAATGCTATCTGTCCATTCCGCCTTATTTAATCGTAAGTCCTCCAAAGCTCTCTGAAATTCTGATTCTAATACCAGATCCGCTCTCTCTTAATAAATCGATTCCTGTTTCTTCTTCTGTCACATCAGACATTTATCCCCCCCCTCCCCCGACCCCTCATAGAGGCCTTCAATGTGCACTTTCCACCTATCTGCTCTCTCCTATGCATTTAACAGTGGAATTATCGTTGCACTCTTAATGTTAGCACTGTTGCTTTTAATTTCACCGAATATTGACTTTGCTGTATGCTGAGCCAGTCTTCCCGACAATCTTTTATTTTTCGATTTCTGCACAGTTTTCATGCAGCCATTTCACTTTGTTTCCTTGCACTTCCTAGTTATTTCATTCCTCAGCGACTTTTATTTCTGTATTCCTTATTTTCCACGGACATTTTTGTGCTTCCTTCTTTCATCGAAAAACTGAAGTGTTTCTTCTGTTACCCATGGTTTCTTCGCAGTTACCTTTTTTTGTATCTCTGTTTTTCTTTCCAACTTCTGTAATTGCCCTTATTTGAGAAGTCCATTCCTCTATAACTATACTGCCTACTGAGCTATTCCTTCTTTGTGTGTCGATTCTTCTTGACAAATCTCTTAAACATCAGCCTACTCTTCATCATTACTAAATTGTGATGTGGGTCCGTATCTGCTCCTGGGTACGCCTTACAATCCAGTATCTGATTTCGGAATCTGTCTGCCCGTGACGTAATCTAACCGAAATCTTCCCGTACCACCTGGCCGTTTCCAAGTATACCACCTCCTCTTGCGATTCTTGAACAGAGTATTCGCTACCACAAGCTGAAATTTATTACAGAGCTTAATTAGTCTTTCTTCTCTCTCATTCCCTGTCCCAAGCGCACATTCCCCTGAAACCTTTTTCCTTTTCCTCCTTCTAGGGACCAATGACCTAGCAGTCTGGTCCCTTCCCCCCTCTTTAAACCGACCAATCCACCTTTTCTTGTACTCTTTCCCACTATAACTGCATTCCAGTCCCCCATGACTTAAGTTTTCATCTCTCTTCACGTACCGTATTACCCTTTCAATATTCTCATATACAGGGTGATTATAACTAAAGTTAAACTTTCAAACCGCTGTAGAAATAACACCACTGGTCAGAGTGACGTCGAATTACAACGGAATGTCATCGGAGAAGGGGGAAAACGTGCGGCAGAAGAAAAATAAATAATTACAAAATGTAGCAATAGATGACGCTGTAAGCATCAGAATTTAATAGTGGTCGACTACAAATGATAAATGAGTCATACAACAATGCCTAAGGTCTACGCTGGACATTAAACTATACTACTCAGTGTGCATGGGCGTACAGATGTGACAGTGTTAGTTACTAAGCTCATCCAACACGGCAAGGTCATACCACATCGGATGGGAAAAATCCGTTTTTAATTGTCCTGATGCCAAAAACCACATAAAAAACATCAACCACATAGGTTTTTAATTGTACTGAGGCCAAAAACCGCATAAAAACATCAATCAGAATCAAATCGTATTATTAATTTCCGTGTGACTGGTGCAAAACATGTTCAATACGCTGTCCGTTTTCTGCAACAAGTTGAAATCGAGAAACAGCATGTTCCACAACTGATCGAAGTGTTTCCGGAGTCATGTTCTGAACGTGTTGAGCAACGCGTGCCTTCACTGCAGTAAGTTTGCAATCGGAACACTGAAAACAACATCTTTCAGATAGTCCCACGGCCAGAAGTCACACGGATTAAGATCAGGTGATAGGGACGGTCAGGCTGTCGGGAAATGGCGGCTGACAATTCTAACATTTCCGAAATGGCACTTTAGCAGCTGTTTAACTGGATTTGCAATGTACGGAGGTGCGCCATCTTGCATAAACATGACCCCATTCACGCTGTTGAAGAGCTGAAATGACGTGGTTGCACAAAAAATACTCATAGCGCTTTACCAGTGATGGTACAGGTAACAGGGCCGGAATCACCTGTCTCTTCGAAAAATACGACCCTTTGATATGATGCCGGAAGGCCACACCATACAGTGACCTTTTCAGGATGAAGTGGTACTGGCTGATTTGTGTGTGGATTTTCCGTTGCCCACATTCGACAATTCTGTGTATTGACATATCCTCTCAGATGGAAGTGGGCTTAGTCTGTCCACAAAATCTTCCACGGTCAATCATTGTCCACTTCCATGCGAGCAAGGAATTCTAAAAAAGCAAAGGTCTCTCTTACTGGCAGGTCGACAGGAAGCAACTCTTGCACATGGGTAATTTTGAAAGGATAACAAAGAAAGATGTACGATTTTACGCACCGTGCTCACGGGTAATTCCAATGTTTGGGCAATTCTCCGTGCACTACACGTTTGCACACTACCACTCGTCTCCTTCTGCATTGTTGTGGCCATTGCTTCCACTGACGTCGAATCAAATCGTTTCCTCCCTCTACCAGGATGCACGCCAAAAGAACCTGTCTTTTCGAATTTCCGAATCATTTTCTCCAGATCCACAGCAGTCATCGGACCAACGCCTTTTTTCGAACCCTTCAGTGTCCGGAACTTGAGCAGAGCGACTTGTGCACAATCATCCTTTTAACACAGCTTTACAAGCAGAGCGCGATCCTGCATTGAGACCGTCATGGCGAACGTCGCAGACGCGAAAGGAGGAAAAGCTGTGTACCCGGTGTGTTTATACCAATTTCAACGAGTCGGGCGCATGACAGGTGGTTTCATTTACGTATTCTGACACATATGGCGCCATCTATTGATCATTTTTCACACTTTTTTGCTTCTGCCGTATGTTTTCCCCCTTCTCCGATAATATTCCGCTGCAATTGACGTCATTCTGACCAGTGGTGTTATTTCTACAGCGTTTTGAACGTTTAACTTTAGTTATTATCATCCTGTACTTTATCTCTTCACCTTCAGTAAGCGACGCCGGCATATATACCTGAACTATTGTTGTCTGTGTTGGTTTATTGTCGATTCTGAAAAGAACAACCCCATCACTGAACTGGTCACAGCAACACACACTCTCCCCTACCTTCCTATTCATAACGAATCCTACTCCCGTTATACCATTTTCTGCTGCTTTAGTATTACCCTACACTCATCTGACCAGAAATCCTTGTTTCCTTTCCGTTTCACTTCACTGACGCCTACTATATCTAGATTGAGCCTTTGCATTTCGCTTTTCAGATTTTCTAGCTTCCCTACCACGTTCAAGCATCTGACATTCCACGCCCCGACTCTTAGAACGTTATCCTTTCGTTGGTTATTCAGTTTTTCTCCCATGGTCACCTCCCCATTGGCAGTCCCCTCCTGGAGATCCGAATGGAGGACTATTCCGCAATATCTTGCCAACGGAGAGATTCTTATGAAGCCTGTTTAATTCATGATGGTGGGGTTGTCGCCACCGAGGAGAAGACAGGTGGTAATGTAAGGTCCACGGTCACAAAACTGTAGGTCAACTCTGAGTTAAGTCCCAAACCGGCCCACAGTCTCTCAGAGCTAGCATGCGACGCTGTTGGCGATCCATCTACTGTATGGACGTTAAGCTTAGCGCCCCCCTTAGTGCTTTTCGAGAGAATTATTAGCCATAATATTATTTCACCTGAAAGTAAGACAACTTCAGTCGCCTCATTTGTTTACCTGTGCACTTATAGGCGCACCAGATTGCGCTCGGCTTTTCTGTCAACCAGACAACTTGTTCGTCAAGCTATTCAGACTTCACAAACAGTGTGTACGACAGTCGAAAGTGCGGGTGTTTTCGTTTACCGTAACGTCACCGCATGTTCCCGACAACGGCCAATGGAGGACAAGTGCAATAATATCGTGGTTGGGTAGTAGGCTGCGACAGTACGATGTTCCAATCTCAACTCTTCTTTCATCACTGTGTTCATCATCACCCCGCTAGGGAAGCATATACCTGTATGCTCGCAGGTCAGCCAGTAGCTTCATTCAGTCAGCGCCGTGCAATTCGTTTGGTACATTCTGCTTGCCAGTCATCAGTCGGAAGTGCAGCGAAGCAGCTACAGCTTCATCCAGTAGCACCACCAACTAAGCGAAACCGCTGGTCTAGGAGCTGTCAGCTATCCATGAAGATTCCTGGCTTCGAACGGGTACCGCCGAGGCAGGCCTTACATTGAGTGCCATCGCCTGACACCCCATCCAGCCTTCTAGAGTCCCCATTTAGACTCGAGGCGTCTTCATGCCCCTGGCACCTGCCTTGGGCTGCGGCAGAATACGCCAGTCCAGCCGTAAGCTCGTTGTGCTGCGGAGTGTATACCAATCTTGCGCCAGTAATGCAGCAGCCGCCGCTATTAACGCTGTCTCGGCATTCCAGAGCCTCAGCGCACCGACTCGCTGCCGCTAGCCACGGTCAGAAGCTGGGCCGCAGCCGTCGACCGATTGTGTGAGTATCGTCGAAAAATAAGCAACGCTTTACTGAGTCAGCATTCTCGACTCAGCGTTCGCCGCGCTATTTCCCGATCAAATCCCCACACCTTCCCACATACGTCATTCGGGGGCAGAACTGCCCATCCTGCAACGCTGGTGTCAGTGTAGCGGTTAACACGAACTCGAAACCATTACACTTTATGGCTAAGGACAGCTCAAAGCACATCCAATCATTAGGCTACGCAGTTGCAAAGGCGCCGACTTCAGCTGTTCCTGCAGAAACTCACACCTGAGACGAGAATTACTGCGATATTGCTCTGACATTTGAACACAGTTTCTGCCAGTAACTACACTGACGGAAAAAGTTCAACACCAAGGAGTTGTGCGACATAAACGAAAATTGGCAGGCGTGCTTCTACATTTGAAAGATGACGTCTAACTTCTATGCAAGTTTCGCACCAGTCGCTTGGACAGTGGCGCTACTAGCGCCACTTTGAGGATGCAAATATGCGCTGTAACAGTCGTGGGCATTGGTTACCTTTGAGATTGGACGTGGTGAGTTGAAGCTAGTCAAGAACGCCTTTAGCCCAACAAAGACGCCATTATCAGCACCTCACTAAGTTTGAACGAAGTCCTGTAATAGGGCTACGAGATGCTGGATGTTTCATCTGCAATATTGCAAAAACACTTGGCAAGAATGTAGCCATTGTACATGATTGTTGGCAGCGGTGGTCACGAGAATGTACGGTCGCAAGAAGACCGGGCTCAGGACGGCTACGTGGAACTTCCGAAAGGGAAGACCATAAGTTGGGCGTATGGCTCTGGCGCATCGCACTGCATCCGCAGCAGCCATGTGAGGAGTAGTTGACAGTACAGTGACACGAAGAACTGTTACAAATCTGTTACCTCAAGGACAGTTCCGAGTCAAACGCTCTATAGCGTATATTCCACTGAACCCAAACCATCACCGCTTGCGACTTCAGTGGCGACAAAGGAGAGGTCACTGGAGGGGCAGGGTGGAGGTCTGTTGTGTTTTCTGAAGAAAGCCGGTTCTGTCTTGGTATACCAGTGATGAACGTGTGTCTTAAGAGGCCAGGTGAGCGCCTGCAATCTGTCAGAGCTAGACACAGTGGACCTACACCAGGAGTTATGGTCTGGGGGGTGCGAATTCATATGACAGCAGGAGCACTCTCGTGATTATCCTACGTACCGTGATTGCAAAATTGTACGTCGATCTGGTGATTCGACCTGTTGTGCTGCCATTCATGAACAGCATCTCAGGGGTTGTTTTCCAACAAAATAACGCTCACTCACACACCGCTATTGTAATTCAACAAGCTCTACGGAGTGTCGGCATGTTGCCTTGGCCTGCTCCAGCACCAGATTTGTATCCAATCGAGCACATACTATCGGACATCATCGGATGACAACTCCAGCGTCATCCACAATCAACATTAACAGTTCTTGTACTGACCGAGCAAGTGCAACAGGCATGAAACGCCATCCCACAAACTGACATCCAGCACCTGTACGACAACGCATGCACGTCTGTATGCTTGCCTTCAAAATTCTGTCAGTTACACTGCTTATTAACGTACCAGCATTTCACATTTACTCCCGGCTTACCTTAACGTGTGATCTTGCAACGTTAATTTCTTAAACATGCTATCTCAAGAAACGAATTGAGAAATTTCATTACTCTAGCGTTCATTATTTCTCGGTTTTGGGATATTTTCCGTCAGTGTATTTAGTTATACTGTTCAAAGGGTTATTTCCCGGTAACACAACGTCCACGCTAAGGATGAAACGAAAGCTAGATCAAATTACATGTGTAATATGTAAATAAGCTAGAAACTTTCTCTCGAGATTGCGGGCCACAGTACCGCAGCGAGCGATTGGAAGAGCAGGGCACACAGGGATGCAGCTGCGCGAGGCATAAAGTGGCTTTAATGAAGCCGGCATGAATGTGGGGGCGCCGGTGGCCGATTGAAGACGACCTACTAGTCAGCTTTACATTCCTCTGTAGAGCTCTGTGCAGCACTAAGCAGCAGAAATTACTTTAACTTTATAAAGAAAATGAAAGTGGTATCGATACCTCTGCAGTTAATATTGCTATGATAAGAGACAATACTTCGTTCAGCGAAGATTTTCTTACATTCATCTGTATGAATACACAATTATTTCCAGAAATATTTTAGGTTAACAGCCCTTGCAGATAACAGCAAATCTACCCAATCCACGAAAGAACAACTACAAGAATTACTACTACTCCAGTACATTATTTATTATTATTATTCGTGATGATGATGATGATGATGATGATGATGATGATAAGAGGTAACGCGATTTACGAAAATGGTAATACCGACACTGCTATTCACGTTTCAACCCTAGTTATTATGACAGCGGAATTTCGCGGATATTACCAACTGCGCAGACCTCAAACTATTGACAGTCCATCGGATGAACAGCACACTTTAAGACGCCTTCCGCGTTTTAGACTCGAGGGCAAGTGTTAGTGTCGGATCAGACCATGCCCCTGCTCTCATTTCCAACGTCAAAGGAAACAGGAGGCATTTAGCCGGAACTGTAGTTCTGTCGCTTGGTCCAGAAATTATACATAAAACAATATCGCTCTTATCCAAGAAATTCGCCTGAACAAGGCCAAAAATGTCGAAAGACATTCATAATGTTCGCTATTTGCATTGTTAACACTGTAGTTGTTAATATACCGAGCTTCTTAGACCATTTCTTCACTCAGCATCAATTTAATGTTCGTGCTTCTAAAATATCGGCAATTACCTCGAGAACTTAATGAATCAAAATACATGGTGTTCATTGTCAGCCGTAAGACATGCAGATAGGACACTGCTTCAAACGACAGCCGGCTAACATGGAAGAGGTGAAACAACAGCCACAACGAACGTGGAAGAGGTACGTACCGTGATGTGCTGTTAAACACTGGTTACAGAATAATTATACACGGCCCAGTCACATTAATGTGACCGCCGCCTGTGTTCGACGTCAACGTGCAGTAACCA
This sequence comes from Schistocerca nitens, assembly GCF_023898315.1. Taxonomy (NCBI): domain Eukaryota; kingdom Metazoa; phylum Arthropoda; class Insecta; order Orthoptera; family Acrididae; genus Schistocerca; species Schistocerca nitens. The sequence goes on from NC_064617.1 coordinate 497,498,682, forward strand.
CTCACAGCCGGCAGGTGACAGCACCAGCAGAGGACGGTATATAAAGAATTGTCGGGAGACGCGGAAAACAGTGCAGTCGTTGTCGTACTGCGAAAAACGGAGCGATTTATCTGACGTCCAAAAGGGCATGATTATTTGCTTCCGGGCCAAGGGTTGGAGCATTTCCGAAACGTCTAAATTTACCGTGCGTGACAAAATGTGGCTATTCATTTTGTTTTAGGGCGCAGAAACAACTAAGGTCATACGCGCCTATGTCAGGACCGTAGAAGATAAAGACGGAAGAGAAAAGCGACTACACGGTAAGCCCAATCTACAGAAGTAAAGGCAGCTAAAAACTGGGACCTCCTCTTGGAGAAAGGGCCATAAAATACGCCATAAGGACAGCGGAGGTCCTGGACTAAAGATTATATGTCCTTCGTCATACTGCTACGACGGATAAAAAGTAAAACGCGGTCGACAGGCGCGCGCGTCGTTTGCTACAACGGCCGATATCTCAGACGCAAATAAGTTAATACGGAAGTAGTTTAAAAAAAGGGCATTCCGTCAGGAAATGGCGAATCTCCAAAGGTTGAGGACAATGAGCACAAAGTGGCGGGGGGATCGGCACTTAACAAATGGCGATGGGTAAACAGACAGGGCCCAATACGCGACCTAGCGAAAATTATCTCCTCGCTGCGACAAGGCCGAGAGGAGGTCGGCCAAGTTGCTGGGAGAGGTTTAATTCCAGAGCTTGTTCCCATGAAGGAAAAACCAGTGGTGATGCCAAAGTGACACCACCTGCTGACAGGCATCAATATAGAGATCATCGGAGGGAACGGAAGAACTAGCGGACCGAGGTGCGAGGACTGCAGCCTTGGCAGCAGCGTCAGCAGACTTGTTGGCCGTCAGACAGACGTGACGTAACATTAACATCATAGTGGCTCCATAAAGAGTGAGCACGTGAAAGCTTTTCTGGGACCATTGCACTAAAAGATGAATGGTGTACAGCACACAGAGGCTCTGAAAGGCACCGAGAGAGTCGGAGTAGATGACAATTAAAAAGCCTGTGTTGCTGGAAGTACAGCTCGCCTGATACAGGGCGAAGGGCTCCGCTTGTAAATTCTGAGCAATGTTCCGGAAGACGATACCGAAAACCGTCGGTGCCAATGACGAAGGCACAACCGACAACACGGTCAGTCCGAGAGCCATCAGTGTACGTATACAAAGGTATTATCGCGAAGGTCGAGAAACTTACGGTGACAGAGTGAGCCTGGAAGCGAATAAAGTCCAAAGTGAACACGGGCCGCCGCACGAAGCCAAGGTAGTGAAGGGTTCACACCCCACTGGAAAAGTGCAGGTAGCGTGAAGTTAAGCTGCTGGAGGAATAGCCGAAAGCGAACCCCCGGAGGTAACAGAGAAAAGGGACGCGCGCAATAATCGCGATCAAGGGAGGCGACGGCAAGGGGGGAGGCAAAGGAAGGGTGCCCAGGCATGGTAGACAAACAACATGCGTATCTGGCGAGGAGAAAATCACGGTGGTACGGCAGCTTCTGCATATAGACTCACAACCGAGCCGTGTAAAAGGCGCCAGTGGCCAAACGGATGCCACGATGGTTGATTGTATTGCGACAGTGTAAGATGGACGGACGCGCAGATGCATAAACGAAACACCCGTAGTCTAGTTTCGTATCGAACGGACTAAGGGCCAGTACAAACCGAGGAAGGTGGTCCGATCTGCTCCCCAGGAACTATAGCTTAGAACACACAGGACACTGAGGGACCGCATACAGCAGGTGGCCAGACATGTGGGAGGACCAAGGACGCTTCCTATTGAGCCTGAGCCGGCCGAAGTGGCCGTGCGGTTAAAGGCGCTGCAGTCTGGAACCGCAAGACCGCTACGGTCGCAGGTTCGAATCCTGCCTCGGGCATGGATGTTTGTGATGTCCTTAGGTTAGTTAGGTTTAACTAGTTCTAAGTTCTAGGGGACTAATGACCTCAGCAGTTGAGTCCCATAGTGCTCAGAGCCATTTGAACCATTGAGCCTGAGCTCCAGGAATTTCGTAGTTTCACCGAACGGAAGAGTAACAAGCCCAAGATGGAAAGTGGAAGAGAGCCACTGCGCCGCGAGAAATTCAGACAAACAGTTTTGTCAGTGGAAAAGCGAAAGTTATTATCGATGGTTCACAAGTGAAGTCGATCGAGACGCCGCTGAAAACGCCGCTCAAGGGAGAACTGCAACAGATCACAAAACAGTCTCCGAAAAGGGAGCCAGAGATGCTCTGTGAGACAGAGGTCATAATAGGGTTAATGGCGATAGCAAAGAGGACGACGCTCAGGACGGAACCCTGAGGCACAACGTTTTCCTGGATAAAGGTGTCCAACAAGGTAGAACCCACACGTACCTTAAAATTCGATATTTTAAAAATTCCTGAAGGAATTGGAAGCCCCACGTGTAGAGAGCACGGAGGATACCAGTCTTCCAGAAGATGTAGGCTTTCTCCAAATGGAAAACCACTGCCACAGTCTGGTATTTCCGCAGAAAACCATTCATGACTTGGGTGACAAAGTGACGAGATGTTCAATTGCAGAACAGCGCGCTCGAAATTCACAATGTGCAGTGGTTTGTAAATTGCGAGACTCCAGCCACCATACCAGCCAGGCACGAATCATACGTTCCATCACCTTGCAAACACAGCTGGTGAGAGAAATAGGGTCGTAGCTAGAAGGAAGGTGTCTGTCCTTACCGGCCTTAGGTATGGGTATGACAGTGACTCCACGCCAATGTCTAGGAAACGTGCCCTCTACACAGAAGCGATTGTACATATGAAGGACGAAATGCTTGCCTGTATGAGAAAGGTTCTGCAACATCTAAACGTTAACATTGTCCGACCCTGGGATGGAGGACCGGAAGCGAGAGCATGAGCTAGCTCCCTTATAGTAAAAGTTGCATTGCAGCACTCACGATTCAGGCAAGAGAAAGGTATCACCCGAACCACCTCCACTCGTTTCCGAGGAGGAATGCAGAGTGACAGCGAGAGGAGGTCGAATTCTCCGCAAAATTAAAGTGTTGAAGATAGCAATAGGGTCCGGTATGAAATCATTTGCTACGGTCAGGCTGGAAATTGGAGAATGGATCTTGGTCCCAGAGAGCCGTCGGAGGTTGGTCCTCACGACGGAAGAGGGAGTGGAACTGTTAAAAGAACTAGAAAATGATATCCAGCTAGCTTTTTTTGGCATCCCAAAGAGCGTGAGGACACTGCGCATGCAACTGTTTATAACGGATGCAGTCTGCCATCATAGGATAATGGTTAAGGGCGCGGACAGCACGTCTCCGCGCGCGAATTGCGTCGCATGCCTCAGTCCACCAAGAGACCAGAACACAGTGCAGTAAGGATTACGTTCAAGGAATGGAAAGTTCTGCGGCGGTAAGGATAACATTGGTGATGTGTTCCACCTATCATCACAACTGGGGAAAAGTCGTTCGTCGAAGCTCGCCGGGGCCTCCAGTCGGCCTTAGAAAGCTGCCATTTGGGTTTGCACGTTAAGTGGGGTAGGATTCGGCAAACGGACAGCACACGGGAAATGCTTGCTCTAGTACGTGTCAGAGAAAATGGATCACTCGATACGACGCAAACTGGGCAGTGCAAAATGAGAGGTGCGAATGGAAATAGGTGTGAGTGGAGTCTGAAAGGAACGTGGGTGCTCCCGAGTTAAGGCACATGAGGTTGAGTTGATTGAGAATGTCCGCCAAGAGCGCACCTGTATGACAGGTTTGGGAGAGCCCCAAAGGGGATGGTGCCAATTAAAGTCACCGAGCAGCAAAAAACGGTGAGAGTTGCCAAATAGTCTGGAGGAAGTCTACCCTGGTGACACTGAAAGACGGAGGGATGTAAACATTACAAAGGGAAAAAGTGAAGATAGGAAGGAAAATGCTGACTGCAGCAGCTTGCAGCCAGGTGTTCCAGTAGATGGTGTGACTATGAATATCATCCCAGATGAGCAGCACAGCTCCACCATGAGAGGAAATGCCGTCCTCAGGGGGAAGGTCAAAACAGATCGGAAATGCGAGGAGGTGAAAGCGGTCATGAGGATGCAATTTTGTTTTCTGAAGACAAAGAACTAAGTGGACGCTACGATTCCAAGAGCAGCCGTAACTCCTCTTTGTTGAATCTAAGGTCATGTATGTTCCATTGGCGGAGAGTCATGACGAGTAAAGGGGAGGAGAGAAAGAATGAAAGGGTGTCACCTCGGTGGCTGCCGAGTGACAGCCTTCGAAGATACTCTTCTACGGGGAGCAGAGGCTGGAGATCCTGTTTCACGAGACCTACAGAGGCGTCGGCATTCTTCCTCAGTTGGTCTGCGGAGTCCAGGGCAGAAAAACTGTTGATGGCGCGCACAGTCGACATGGTGTGGGCTGTGAAGAGGATCTCCGACTAGGTGAAGGAGATGACTTTGTTTGATTTCTTTGAGCCTTTGCTACAGGCATATGATGTTTGCTGGCTCGAGGGACGTAAAAAGTCTTCATCTGAGTATTCCTGCGTATTCGTCCTGTCCTTTTCGCCTGCTGATTGTGTAGCAGGTGATTTTGCTGCGTGAGGCGAACATTTAGTGGCTTGGTGTACAGCTGGAGGAAGAGGAGACGGCGATGCTACCATGACACTGGGAGATTTTACAACCACAGTGCTGAATTTGAGGTCGCATGTCTGCGTGGCCACGTCCTTCGAGGAGCGAGAGGTAGCAAGAACGGTACTGTAAGTACCGGATGGTAAGACACAGGGCTCCCGACTAGCGAACAACTTGCGAGCAACAGCGTAAGGCACTTGTTACTTCCCCAGGGTGTCTCTGACGGCCCACTGAGCGAGATAGACAGGGCAATCTCGGGAGGAGTCTGCATGGTCGCCAGTGCAACTGATATAGCTGGGAGGAAGAGGCAGACAATTGCCCTCGTGAGCATCCCTACACATTTAGCCGGGTGTCGACTGGATATTCGAGTGTGGTTGTAATGACGACACTGGTAACAGCATATCGGGTTCGGAATGTACTTTCCAACTGTGTTAACTTCATAGGCTCCTTTGATCTTCGATGGAAGGACTATTTTATCAAACGTAACAAAAAGAGTGCATGTGGGCACTAAGGATGCACCTACTTTCTTCGTCACCCGGTGAACTGCAATGACGCCCTGATCAAGGAGGTAAGTTTGGATTTCTGCCTCAGTTTGACTATCGAGCAGCCCAGTGTAAATAACACCACACAAAGAATTCAGCAATCGATGGGCCTCGACACAAACAGGATAGCTGTGGAGGAGCGAAGCTGCGAACAGTTTTTGTGCTTCAGAATCACGAGTAGTCTCCAAACGCGAAGTGCCATTGCGTAAACGAGAGCAGTATTTCACAGAGCCAGCAATTGCATCAACATCATGCTGAATAATAAACAGGTTTACCATAGCAATTGACTGTCCGTCTTCAGTACCTGAAACCACCAGGAATGGAGGTCCAGCTGGAAGGGTCTTTCATTCATTAGCCTCATTTATTTCCGTTTAGTGGACGCACACTGAGGAGATATTTGGCTCATTGTGAGAATATTCCCCATAATTGCCAGTGTCTCCAACAGCACACTCCTTCCAACTGCCCCCTCCCCCCCCCCATCCCCAGAGGGGGTCACCCGTCTTAGGTGATTGTTCACATCTCAGGTAACGCCTCCCAAACACCTAACAGAGCGTCCAACTGGCAATTTGGGAAGGTAGCAGCTCAGGCAGTCACCCGTTACTCCGCCTGGCCTCTACCAGAGGGTACATGCGAACCCTGCTTGTCGACCCTGGGCTGGGAATTACTCATTATCCAGTCACCTGTTACACTGAAGGCCAGCTTTAGGAGTGCACAGGGAGGGAAAAAAAAGAGTAACCTCAAACGCCGAAGCGGAGGAAGGATTGGAGAAGGCTAAGGAAGAAGGAAAAAAGGAACGAAGAAGCATTGGAGGGACTGTTCTGATTTCAATCTACTAAAAATGCACAACACATTCCCAAAACTTCCCAAGAATGTTTCACAAGAAAAGAGAAAAAGAGCAGCTAGAGGATAGACATGCAGCACAGAAAGGGAAAGATGCTGCAAAGGCTTGGACCCCATGGTAGCCAAGCACGAACTCGCCAAAGAGTTGTGAACACCCTGAGGAGGGGCGTGGGGGGGTAATCAAAATCGGCGAACTGTGATGATGCACTACAGGTCAAGGGGGACAGGGGAGAATAAAGGTTGCACAAATGTGTACGAGCGAAAAGACGTGTAACTGTTGAGTAACCGACGACCCAGACAAATCAAGGAGCTACTAACAGTGTGTCAACTACCACTCAGCGAAAGTTGCTGCTTAAGGGTCTCCGCAACGTCGTCTGGTTCACGCACCTATGCTGACTACTGTTCATCGGCGATGAAGGCTGGAATTTGCAAAAAATGGTTCAAATGGCTCTGAGCACTATGGGACTTAACATCTATGGTCGTCAGTTCCCTAGAACTTAGAACTACTTAAACCTAACGTCAGGACAGCACACAACACCCAGTCATCACGAGGCAGAGAAAATCCTTGACTCCGCCGGGAATCGAACCCGGGTGAAATTTGCACACCAGTACTGCAACTGAAAGTCCACTGAGTAGTGACATGTGGCCTTTTCCGATGAATCGCGTTTTATGCTAGACTGGTCATATGGCCATTGGCGTATACGGTATGAAACGTCTGAAAGCAAACACCCTGCAACTATCATAGCAAGCGTCCAGGGCGGACAAGAGAGTGTTATGGTCAGGGGGATGTTTCCGTAGCACAATGGGTCAATTCAAGCATGTATCTATCCTTCTGATCTATGTCTACACATACATGCAGTTTGTTTTTTTCTCGGCACGATAGCATCTTCCAGCAGGACACTACAACGTGACACACAACTTGCAGAGCACGTGCATGAATTGCACTGGGATGTGTCTGCCGTGTTACCCTGGCCACCAAACTCCCAGGATGTAAACCCAATCGAGAATCTGTGGGACAATCTCGATGTTCACGTCATGGATCCTCAACCGAGAAGCCTAGAGCAGCTGACCACGGTACTGGATTCGGCATTACCCCACATTCCTGTCTGTACCTTCCAGAACCTCACTGACACTCTTCCTGCATGTCTCATAGCTGTCCCCGCTGCAAAAACACAGTTATTCAGCCTTTTGACAGGTGGGCACAATGTGACTGAACAGTGCATCAAGATGACATTTCTATGCATAATATTAACAGTTGCCTATGGCGGTTAGCGGGAATGGACTCTCTTCCGACAACACTTCGTTCAGTATTATGCCAGAGGTAAGTCACTACACAGTGCCCTCTATCGCCTTTTAATCCAAGCAACTGACCACTGGACAAGAGTCAGTAGCTCTCGGTTAGTCCTTCCTGGATCAAAGACCTAAAGCATTACGCAAAACGCAGAGAAACTAAAAACTAAGCCTCCTGTAAATTTCATCTGCGCGATGCTTGGTGCCAAAAATACTCACAGGAGGAGAGTTTTGGAGCACAAATTTGGTACTACGGAGCCCTCTTGAAGACTAATGCTCATGCCCAAACGCATTCATAAAGCCAGTGTCGGGCGGCTCACTTTAAAAGTAGCGTAACAGCTACAGATAGTTTGCAGACGTAATAGTGTGCCATGTAACCTCCGCGATACTCCATAAGGTGCAGATTTATATGTAACTCTTGGGTGCATGTTGTCATTCGGGAAACTACAACGTCAAATGTACGGTTACTAATCCGGTCACTGATAATTGATCGTTTCGATAATTAGGGATATTGCGTCAAAGATTTTCTATTATTCATTTCACGATCTGAAGACTGAATGATTGATACTGTGTTTCCAGTAGCCTATCATCCATCTTGTCTGTGACGAGAAAACTGATGTTTTCGTTTTGCACATTCTAGCTTTCATTGCCAAAAGTTTTTACACGATACTGAACGAAGTAAATGGCTCTGGACGCATTAGTCATTAAGTTTTTGTATGACCATCCTTGTGATTGATTGTCTGCGCGACTTCGGCCGTTCACTTACGTAATAAAATGGAACACCTACAGCTGTAGGCGTTTCATTTTGTTACGTACATCAAACATTAGGTGATATCTACGTTCCATTTAAGTCTGCTGCAAATAAAATAGTTTCACATGTCGCAATTGGAACTTTCAGTAGAAAGTTACACTCGTTGTCGAGCACCTCAGAAGTTACTTTTGACGTAAGTCAAAACACAGCGTGCGTGTATATACGCACACGTAGACGCCATTGTTCTTTGGAGGCCACAATCCGGAATATTGACCGCCCACTTTCTCTTAACACGCCGATAGTATCCCCAGTGATAAGCTACTTGATGATAAAATTCTTCGCACTTTGCTCACATTCTTCACAGTTGGTCCCTGACTATTATTTGCTTTTCCAATATCCATCCGAAAATAGTTTCCAGGAAACACCACCGGTGTTAATTCTATATGCGCATCTTTCTTATTCTCGTCCGTAAAATTTTCCAACACCAAAGAAAGCGCAAGTCAAAAATCATCAAAAGTATATTAGGGTACATAATGAATATGTTTAAGATTACAACATTTGTTACCATGAGAACTTTCTTGTCTAATGACTGACGGTTAAATAGCTGTCAACCTTCGCGCTATTTCAGTCAAAATGATAAATGAAATACTTAAAGATTTCCGTCTAGTTTCTGAGCAGTCAAAATAGCTAATTGAATAGTAATGCCTCCCCTTAGTTGCCAAATTTCATTTTATTTCAAATAAAAGCTAGAGTTCACGAAATTTTTCGCGTCATGAAGCCAGAAATCTATAGCGTCGTAATCTACTTACAATCAGCTGGAAGTCGACGAAGTAAAAGCCACGTGCGCCTCGCTAACAACGTCAGCACAAGCAGTGAAGTTATGTAAGCGCCCGTAACTCATTAGGCAGGACATCAACATCCGACGGGACAGCGTCCTCCATCCTACCGCGGAAAGAATTTTCATGGTCCAAATCTGATTAAGGACCATCTTATCTCATGATTGTCAACTTGTTCCCAATGAAGAAGCTTCATAATTAAGACGCTCCATTAATAAAAATGTTAACTTTAGTGAGTGGAGAAAACACTGATGACATCTATGGTAACATAGTTCCTTGTGCTTGCGGGGATATGAAGGGAAAACAAAAGGAAAGTTGAAAGTTATAATTGGCTTGCAGGGCGAACAAGGATAGCGCAAAGGCAATGATCCTTGTTCGCGTTATAGTCCAGAGCATAATGCCTAGTTGTGAGTGTTCATTCCCCCATCTTGAACAACACGTACTTTCTTCTGGAAACGAATTCAGATACCTAAAACATTAACTGTAGCGCATCTGACTGCTGGAAAGTTAAGATACAATAAATAAAGAGTTTCGTAATTCATTCCACATATGTAAAGCGTGATAAGCAGCCACTCAACACGTGACGGCTACCCTTTAACCTCGTAAAAACCGGTTTTAACACCTAAGTTCAAAATATGCACCCTTTTTTCCCTAAATTATTAAGGCAAATGTCGGGATGGTTCCTACTGTAAAGCCACGGCCTACTACCCTTCACATTCTTAAACTAGACATGTATGTAAATGCATGTACACATTAACTATTTTTTGTTTGTTCTTAAACTGTAATGCCACGCCGCGTCCAATTTCCTTTTAAAGTGCTCCGCGGATGAGTAAAACTACTGCAAGGAGACTGCTACCTCACTGTTCGATTTATTACTGCAAATCAGGTAATGTACTAAGAAGTGAGCTCCACAGAGAATTTACGATGCTGTATGCTGCAAATATGAACATCAAATGGTATTACGAATTAAATGTAGCCGTGTCTAAACGGGGCGTTCCTAAGTCTGTCCGATCAGATCGTTGGTGATACAGTCGAGTGCGCTCCTCATATCCACGCAGCTGCTTCTCTATTTTCCAAAGGTCTCTCTACTTTTCCTATGGGAGGCTTCTATCTTACGTCAGCCTTGCATTTGGCTTCTAGGCATTCCTGCTAAGCAAGTTGGCATTTTCCGTCAATCTCATTTTCAGACGTTTATATTATATTTCGCTAGCATCTTTTCTTTATGTACTTACTTTCGTCAGTTACATTTAATATCCCCTGTGTTATCCAGGGATTTCTGTAATACTGTCTCCTTTTACAGCTCTCAAAATTACCCACTCTTCTTCTTCTTCTGTGCATATTCCTTTCCGCTGTTTCAGTCAAACGTTGCCTAATGCTCCCTCTATAACCCAACAACCTCTGGTTCTTTCAGTTTATGCAGATGCGATCTCCTTAAATTTATACCTTCTTGCAGTTTCTGAAGTTTTAATTTGCAGTTCATAACCAACAAATTACAGTCAGGGTCCACATGTGCCCCTGAAAATGTCAGTGTAAAATATTTGTCTCGAAATCTGTCTTACAATTATCTAAATCTTCCAAGGTTCCCAGCTCTTTTCCACGTATAAACACTCCTTTCATGATTCTTAAATAAAGTGTTAACTACAATTAAATTTTGCTATGTGTAAAATTCTACAAGGCATTCCTTTCTCCCAGTCCAGGTCCTCCTCCTCCTCCTCCTCCTACTACTACTACTACTACTACTACTACTACTACTACTACTACTACTACTACTCCTACACCAGAATTCCAGTCATCCATCAAAAATTTTCATCTCCTTTAACTACCTAAATAATTTCTTTTACCTCAGCATACATTCTTCCAATCTCTTCATCATCAGCGGAGCTAGATATACTGTAGTATTCGACGCGTAGGCAAAGAACATTAATTTCTCGATTTACGAGGATGGAACTAAAGTCTGATCTGAATCTGGGGCAAAGAGGAAAGAAGCACTCCCCCTCATTTCTAGACAAGGACTGGCTAAACTAAAATTTAACATCGTCCAGTCATCACAGATTGATATCCAAAAGCCAATAAAAACATCATATTCCAAAATGTAGGTGGAATCTCCAGGAAGCACTCTGGAATATCTTTGTGGGAGATCTAGAAAAGGTCTTCGGATGTATGTCAACGACTGTCGAAAAAACACATGTAACTAGGATAATGAACTTAAAGCATTAAGTCTGAGTTGCAGTGGAAACCATCAATCGATCCTACAACACGAGAACAATACTAACCTCGAGCGCTTGAGCAGAGCTTGGACTGAGCTCAAGAAAACTGGTGCCAGCCAAGTTCCTACACGAATCACATCACAGCCACAGAAAATCAGATAGCAAACTCAGAAGTATTAGGAAAATTTTATAGGCATCTCAAATGTATAGGACGATCCCAGACGATTTAACGCCACTGAAAATGTTGAAGCGCTCATCCGTAAGAACTAGTCGATGACCTAATGGATGTATGTAACAGGTGGTTACAACTGAAGTGCAGCTTCTCACGACGGTCCAGGGCGGGCTGTAATTATCGCATTGCAACGAAACTTGGTAGATGTGCTAATGTGTTAATGCGGAACAAATTCACGCTGGAAATTAGTTCCAATTTTGTCCACCAAGTGAAAATTTGGCGCTGAGCACTGCTTGTATGACATCCACGCTACCATTTGACACGCCATAACGGTTAATAATAAAATAGACCTTATATTTTTCTCACTTGTTTGACGTTTTCTGCCCATGTCCCGTTCCTAATCCATTACAAAGGAACACATTACTATACGTCTTTCTTGCATTCACAGCGTCAGATCTGCATCTGGAGGCCAAAACTGGAACCTTTTTTCCCCAACATAAATCGGTTCCGCATTAATACATTAGCATATCTATCAGGTTTCGCTGTCATGAGTAGTGCAACTTAGGCAACTCTGAAAGTTACATTTTATTTCTAATGCGTAGCGTCTTCCACAATTTGATTACGATGGCTTCTCACATCCATAATAAAACTAAGAACCGTACTCACACAACACAACTGATGAGTGATGATGATGATGATGATGATGATGATGATGATCATGATCATGATCATGATCATGATCATGATCATGACGACGACGACAATAGATAAAAACAATGGTCAGTATGTCTAAAATACGAGCGATGGGGAAAGTGACACGAAATATCACCATATATAGATGGTCGATACGTTTCCAAAAAGACAAAGTTTCGGTAACTGTCAAGAAATATGGTCTCTTACAGAGGGTGCATAAGCTTTTAAGTGGGGAACGTGGAGACAGGGATCAGCCATTGAGTACTGAACGAACCATTGCAGTATTCGTAGCAAATTTCAACGGGAACAAGCAGAAAATTATCAGGATGAGTAGGTGAGGATCCGAAATCCATTTCCCCCAAATACAAGTCGCAGGCAGTCACCCACCCAAGCGGACGAGAACCGTTGTATTCAACACTGTATGGCCGTTACCGCCATTACACTGTAGTAGTACGCCAGAAGGCAATGATCTTTAAGGATTCGAAAGAATAGAAACGTCTGATAGGTTACAGTGAACTTTTATCGAAGAAATTCAAAAATAACAATAAAACAAAGGTAAACCGAATACTGCTGCCTCCCTCGACATAGAAGCTGCTTCACCTCAGTTCTGCCCACTCAGCAATATACCACGAGATAACATTGTTGCATGCCCGTAGCAGATAGTTTTTTTAATGAATCTTCTACAGCCACACTATCTGTTGGAAATAATCTGCTGTCTCAGTTTAATAATTATTTTTCTAAATTTTGTATCTTCTTGCTAACCGGAACAAATTAAATATTTTTGATGCATATCGACTTTATAATTGGGCTTTGCCGTTAAAACGAAGTTGTTATCAAGTAATTACGTGAATTACATCTAGCTACAAAGCATTTATTTCCGAAAGCAAAGCAGTACCCACTGAGTACCAAGTAAACGCAGCTCACACCCCCCACCCTCAAAAATGTAAATTGCGATCTTCGAAAATTGTCTCTCTAATCCTGCCCCGCTACACAGACAGATCTACAACTTCACTATGTGAAGGAAGTCTGAATATGTAAAGGATACTGTCGCCGTTATTCTCCTGGCAACATAAAATTCCAGATGACTCGGCTTGTAAATTCTTCCAGTGGCGTTGTAATTTCAATTCGCAACGTTTTCTCTCTGGTTCCTGCCAAAGTCTAAAATTGACACAAATGATTAGTATTTCCATGTACCTCAAAGCATTCTTCGTAAAAGTAAAATACACTGAAGAGCCAAAGAAACTGATACACCTGCCTAATATCGTGTAGGGCTCCCGCGAGCACGCAGAAGTGCCGCAACACGACGTGGTATCGACTCGACTAATGTCTGGAATAGTGCTGGAAGGAACTGACATGCACGGCTGTCCATAAATCCGTAAAAGTACGAGGGAGTGGAGATCTCTTCTGAACAGCAGGTTGTAAGGCATCACAGACACGCTCAATAATGTTCATGTCTAGGGAGTTTGCTGGCCAGCGGAAGTGTTTGAATTCAGAAGAGTGTTCCTGGGGCCACTCTGTAGCAATTCTGGACGTGTGGGATGTCGCACTGTCCTACCGGAATTGCCGAAGTCCGTTGGAATGCACAGTCGACATGAATGGATGCAGGTGATCAGACAGGATGCTTATGTATGTGTCACCTGTCAGTCGTATCTAGATGTATCAGGGGTCCCACATCACTCTAACTGCACACGCCCCACACCATTACGGAGCCTCCACCAGTTTGAACAGTCCCCTGCTGACATACAGCGTCCATGGATTCATGAGGTTGTCTCCATACCCGTATACGTCCATCCGCTCGATCGAATTTGAAACGGCACTCGTCCGACCAGGCAACATGTTTTCAGTCATCAACAGTCCAATGTCAATTGAGTCTTCTGACTTTCTGACTGGTTTGATGGAGTATGCCATGAATAAGTCTCCTGCGCCATTCTCTTCAGCTCGCAACGCTCTTAGTCCCTAAGTCCTAAATTTTTTGTTGGATGAATTGTAATCTCTGTCCTCCTCTATAGTTTCTATCCTCTAAGCTCCCTCTAAAACAGCTAAAGTTATTCTGTTATCTTAACACAACATTCTTACCGATCATTCTGACCCTTCTGTACTTTCTACATCATTTTCTTGTCTATTCTGCATAGAACCGTATTAGTCCACCTGACTTTCAACATCTTTCTAGAACATCACATCTCATGTCAAACGCTTCGGTTCTATCTTACATCTCATACAGTCCACGATTCAGTTCCATACAAACGTACATTCTCAACAATTTAAGGATTAACAACACACGAGTCAATACATCCTTGACGTGTCTGATGTTTAAGAATGATGTAAAGTTTAACAGTTTTGATTTATGGATGTAGTGCAAGTATGACACACACACACACACACACACACACACACACACACACACACAGAAAGACGCGCGGCGCGCGCGTTTTGCTTTACAATCCCCTGAAAACAGCTGGCGAATGGTGCTACTGTAAGAGGCATCCACGTAATACGCCGGAAACTTGGCACACGACTGCACTACAGTGCTTTAAATTGCTGCCAGATTTGTGGTGCTTGGCGCTCCGCTGCAGTTGCTGTAATCCGTTCACACTCGTCTGAACGTTTATTTGCCAATAACTAAGGCGAGTTACCCAAAGGGGGGCACACGGTCTGGCAGCGCGCCAGGTGACGCACGCCACACTGGGCTACGGCAGCCTGCTTCTACCTGCAAGCCGATCCAATCTGGAGTCGGCCATTTCTACTCCACATCAATACTCCGCAAGCCACCAGACGGCGTGTGATCGAGGGAATTTCTAGTGCCACTAACTAATCGCCCCTTCTCTGTTCCATTCGCGGATGGCGCGTGTGAAGAATGTTTGTCGGTAAGCCTCTGTATTAGCTCTAATTCTCGAATTTTCTCGGTGTTGTCATTTCGCGAGAGGTATGTGGGAGGAAGTAATACGACGTCCATCTCTTCCCCGTAAGTACTCTCGCTATTTCAATAGTAAATCTCTCCGTGATGCACGAAGTCTCTCTCGGAGCGTCTGACACTGAAGTTTGTTGCGCATCTCTTTAATGCTTGCCGACTAAACGATCACTCGACGAGATACGCCTCTCTTCGCTTGATTTTCTCATATACCAGTTGATTGATGAACAAGAGTCCTCAAGACTCGGTCGACAAGCGCCTTGTAAACCATTCTTTGGCGGATGAATTACATTTCCTTAAAATTCTTCCTATGAGCCTCAGTGTCGTACCTGCTTCCCTTACTGTTTCTTTTATGTGGTCATTCCACTTAAGGTAGCTACGGATAGATACTTCTAGAGCGACGTGTTGAGTTCTGTCTGCAAGGGAGTAGTGAATCCAGTCACAAATTGTGCGGTTCCACACGCGAGCACTTTAAATACACTGAGCTTCATCGGAATGGCGAATAACGCCGTCTGTTTCTAACGATCACTGTTGTTTACAGAAAATGAGCCTTCCATGGAGAGGCACTTGACATTACTCTATCCTGCTACAATATATTACCTTTTCTATGAATGCGGTCTTACGGTATTTGTGCGCGGCAAGTATACTGTTCTGCGAATTTTACTATTTCACGTGGCCGTGTTCATACGTGTACCAACTCTGCTGTTTGTATAGCTTAAAATACTAATCTGTCACCTAATGCTCAACTCCGTGGCCTTTACTATAGCAACCGTCTGGAAGTGCGTTTCATCACCATCTATTCAGCATGTCGACGCATCTATTTCGAAGATACTGTCACGATATAAACCACGTCATCTCCGTGATTCGTAGTCACAGGCTAAAGAGACGGTTAATGATTTTTGAAGTCACAACAGGAACAGCGCTTTTTAAGGTATTTTTTTAAAAAAAGAACAGTCTAAATCGCAAATTGTGTTTTTGTTTTTTTTTGCCATTTGCTACCTAGACTGTTTTTAGTTAAATCGCAGACAAGATGCCTCAAATGAATGAATAGCCTTAATATTTGAGGTATAGTTCAAGATGTACAAAAGTTTTGGACAAACTATAACTATCAAAAATGACGTGCACTGTGTTTTGTTGCGAGATGAAAGCTTCTAATTGAATCTGCTGCGATACTGAACCAACTATGGTTGTTATGGATCATATGAAAGCCAGGACTACCGTTTCAACTACTCTCCTGTGCATAACATAGCGTAACAGGTGAAACTTTCCCTATGCGTGCAGTCCCGCGCTTCCTATTTTCCACGATCGCCACATGTTGTTGCAAAGAATTCAAAAGGAAACCATGGCAGGAACAATTCCACAACACTCAAACTTTTCAAGAGTTTTCTGATGAGGCTAACAAATACAATGGCAAGTTTAAAAAATTACAAAATAAAAATAAATCGTTTAAGTGTCCTTGTAGATGTACGAATAGCAAAATATTTGTCACAAGTTTGTCTGATTACCGGCAGTTACATTCAAGCTGGAAAAATCTCAGTTGGCACACACTACGAATGAACAGTATCTCGCGAAAACTTGCTCAGAGATTTCCAAGAACCAGTGCTGAGTCTAAGAATATTTTTCAGTCCCCTATGCGTAATTCCCACAGATACTGTGAGGATATGCTAAGAGCATCTCACACACAGTCGTATAAACTATCTGCCCACGCCCGCTCCGTGAATGGAGCAGGGTCTGAAAATTAATGTATGGTGCAATAAAACCTATGTTTTACCATGGAACCTGCTGTAGTTTGCACTGCGCAGATGTACTTGAGAACTTACGTGGTCTTGTCTGAACCTAAAATACCGCCCCAGCTTTTGAAAGTCTTGTTAATCCTCGTGGCGTAATTTAATGTAATTAAGTCAGTTTCAAAAATAATTTGGTTTATAATCAATGGTTTCGACAAGTAACTCGTCGTTACCATGTAGTTGCATTGGAAATACAGCAGTCTCGATTAACGCCCATAATGAACAATTAAGAGCGTGCAGGTAGCGAGTACACACAATGTATACGGTTCGCATATAATGCCTATATTTATGTTATAGCCAACTCCCATATTATTGTGGGCAAAGTGTTTATAAAATAGCGACGTCTGTTAACATAGCTCCAGCACTGTTAAGAAGTGAACTTGGGCGTCAAGAAACAATTTCCGCAAATAATCTACGCCGACCTACTCCGCGTCTTGACTGTACCGACAAGTTGAAATGGTGGCACATATTGTTGTATCAATCACCTTCACTAAGACGTGGTTTCCCATTCGCAACGCTCACTCGTTGCCAGGAATCAATTTCATAAGCAGTTCGCAAAATAAATATAGAACGATTTTCGCACCTGTAATACCCTGGGTGCGCTGGGGTGGGGAGTGGGAGGAGGGGGTGGAGGGCTTACGTGAAGTCCGTTCGTTAAATACCCTTAATCGCCCTGTGCGGCGGTTTACACCTGTGGAAATTTTGTCTCTGCGATGCTCAAGATACTGTTGACCTCTGAAATCCGAATTCTCACGTAATCTGATAAGCTGTGAGTTTTTGCGTCTTGCACCGATCGTCATCTCACATTGAAAGTCTCAACGTGCTATCTGCTATCGTGTTCGCTACGAACCTGTCTATAACAGACATATGGTATACAGTCGCTATAAGGAACTTCTGAAGGAATAGATTACTACATAATGGGTACAAAACTAAGCATAAGATTATAGACAGACATGTGCTGAATGAAACATGTTCGACTGTCAAGAGAACAATCCACAAGGACTTCAGTGACTAGCGTAGCTGAATATTCTCGAAAAATGTTCGACAAAACCAAAAGATCTCATCGTGTGTAAAGGCTATTAGTAGTAACAAAGTTGGTGTTCCAGACACTCGTAGACGACAGACAGGAACTGAAATTGATGATAGCTAACCAAAAACAGCAACGCTTAACTCCGTTTCCAAATGCGCTGCTTTAGAAAGGAATAACCAGGGGACCTGCCCAAATTTAATTTTTGTACTTCTGAAAAAATGAGAGAAATAGATATTCGTATCAGTGGGGTTAAGGAACAACTGAAATAGTTAAAACTGAACAAAGCCTAGGGCCTGATGAACTCCCTATCAGATTCTTTACACCATTTGCGGATAAGTTAGCCCCTCTGTTAACTGTATCTTAGATCGCTTGATCAAAGAACCGTGCCCAGTAGCAGCAAGAAACTAAAGGTCACATCTGTTTACAAAGAAAGTACCAAAGTGATCCACAGAACTACCGTCCAATGTCCGTGACATCATTCTGAGATAAAATAAATGAGATATCTCTATCATCACAACCTCCTCCATGCCAACCAGCATGGATTTCGAAAACATGGATCATTTGAAACCCAACTCGCACTTTTCCCACTTGACATACTGCAAGCTATGGATCAAGTCAGATACAGCAGTATTTCAAGACTTCTGGAAAGCACTTGACTCAGTATCATACCAGCGCTTATTATTAAAAGGAGATCGCATGGGGTATCAGGAAAATTTGTGATGGATTGAGGATTTCATGGTAGGGAGGACGCAGCATGTTATCTTGGATGGAATCATCGACAAATGAAGTAACTTCAGGTGTGTCCCACGGAAATGTGTTGGCAACCTGCTTAGCTCAGAAATGCAAAATTGTGCACTTCAGAAAACGAATAAAAAATATCAGCTGTGAGTCAACTGGAATCGGTAACTCATACAAATACCTTGGTGTAAAACTCAGTACGGTAATGACATGGAACGATTACATAGGCTCAATCTTGTGTTAAACAGGTAGCAGCCTTCTGTTTATTGGTAGAATACTAGGGTAATGCAATCAGTCTACAAAGAAGATTACTTACAATCACTAGTGTAATTAGTCCTCGATTATTGCTCAAGTGTGTGGGATCCCTAACGAATAGTACTAACGGGGAATATTGAACGTATACAGAGCACTGAAGCAATAATGGAGAGAGGTTAGTTTGACCCGCGGTGAAGTGCCACAGAGATGTTTAAAGAACTGAATTGGCAGAAACTATCCCTAGAAGGTCCACTAACGAAGTTTCGAGAGCCGGCTTTAAATGGTGATTCCAAGGTTATACTACGATCCTCAACATATCACTCTGACAGGAATCGTGAGAACAAGACTAGACTAATTACAGCACGCACAGAGGATTTTAAATATTGTTCCCGTACTCCACATGTGAATGCAATGGAAAAACGACCCAATGACTGGTATAGTGGGACATACCCTCTGCCACGCACTTCACAGTGGATCGCAGAATACGAATGTAGATAACGAGTACACAGTCGCCCCATGCGCAACATCTAGTCGCAACATTCGGGCGTCATAAACGATTCATGTGCAAATGAAACAAACTTTCACGACTTTAGGCCATTAAGCTTAATTAGTTTCTCGTAACAGCATCAGTAATTCTTTACGACATAATTCGCCAGAGTTCGTGCCGCTGTATTTTGAAAACCTGTGTATCGCTATCCTATAAAGGAACAATATGACGGAGTAACATGCTGACATTATGACCTCTCTGTGGATATAACACCTACAGTGCTAAGTTAATGCCGTTACGTAAAGCGCTGTCCACCAGCTCAAGATTTAGACAAGGGACATTACAGGCTGTTTGTATGCATTTCTGTTACTGTTGTCATGGGAAAGGAAGCTGCTACTCGTCTCTCCGGTCAAGTATTTCTGAAACAAACTTAAATTTATGGTATACGCCATATGGAACGTTTTGAGGACTGCGACAGTATTGCAAATTTATGAAATAACTTCTACTGCTTAAGTCGCTTTTTACTAAAATTTGATTAGCACGACGCGTTTCAGCATCATGCTACCATCATCAGGTACATTCCAGTTATATGCACATTACATTAATCTTATGTGGTATGGATTCATTTTCTGTGCGGAGTAATGTTCTTTAAAAACTTCTATGTTGAATATTTATTGAAAATATTGTGTTTAGCAATAGAAAATTGTCTTCACCAAATAATCATATGCCATATAAAATGTGCCAGGCACAATGTATCTAGACAAAAAACGTTTCATCTTGACTGTATATTACTGTATTGGCAGTTTAAACGAGTTTACCTTACCAGTTAAGACTCGCTGTATCTGTATGTGGAAGCTTTAGGCTGTGAGGTGCTTATCGCAGTGCTCTCTATCCCATACAACTAAATTTTCAAAAAAAATTCAAATTAATGTACACACAAACCTATATACACTGAAGAGCCAAAGAAACTTTTACACCTATCTAACGGGGTCTTTTGGACGGCCGAGTAAAATGTTATTGCGTCCATTTGCTGTTAGGATGGGGTGCTTGGGCGGTAGTTCCGGGTAGTGCAGAATGTGGAACACGGAAAACCTAGTTTTACCATTTATTAATAAAGACGGTGCGACAATGCATTATGCGCGTCTGGTAACCCGTCATCACTGTGTCGAGAGCGATACATGTTCGCAACCGGCCGGTCTCAGACTGCTCTTCGTAGCCGGTGGCTGTGTACACGGCACGGCGCGCGACTCAGATAGCATTTCCCGTCAGCATTCCGCATGATAAGCGCACAGCGCGGCGACTCTGGCGCTGTCCGCTATAGCCGTACAATTCTGCCGTTACACCTACCTAGTATCGCGTATGGCCTCCGTGAGCATGCAGAAGTGCCGCGACACTACGTGGCATGGACTCGACTAATGTCTGAGGTAGTGCTGGAGGGAAATAACACCATGGCTCCTGCAGCGTTGTCCATAAATCCGTAAGAGTACAAGGGGGTGGAGATCTCTTCTGAGCAGCACATTGCAAGATATCCCAGACATGGTCAGTAATGTTCGTATCTGGGGGAGTCTGGTGGCCAGCGGAAGTGTAACTCAGAAGAGTGTTCCTGGAGCCACTCTGCAGCAATTGTGGACGTGTGGGGAGTCGCTTTGTCCTGCTGGAATTGCCAAAGTCCACCGGAATACACAATGGACATGAATGGATGCAGGTGGTCATACAGGATGCTTACCTGTCTGAGGCGTATCTAGATGTTCAGGGGTCCCATATCACTCCAACTGCACATGCCCCACAGCATTATAGAGCCTCCACCAACTTGAAAATTTCCCTGCTGACATGCAGGGTCCATGGCTTCATGAGGTTGTCTCCATACACATACACGTCCATTCAATTGATACAATTAGAAATGAGACTTGTCCGACTAGGCAACATGTTTCCCTTCATCAACAGTCCAATGTCAGTGTTGATGGGCCGCCAAGCTAGGTGTAAAGCTTTGTGTTGTGCACTCATCAAGAGTACATGAGTGGGCCTTCGGCTCCGAAAGTCCATATCGATGATGTCTCGTTGAATGGTTCGCACGCTAACATTTGTTGATGGCACAGCACTGAAATCTGCAGCAATTTGCTGAAGGGTTGCCCTTCTCTCACTTTGAACGATTCTCTTCAGTCGTCGTTGTTCCCGTTCTTGCAGGCTCTTTTTCCTGCCACGGCGATGTCGGAGATTTGATGTTTTACCGGATTCCTGATATTCACGGTACACTTGTGAAATGGTTGTACGGGAAAATTCGCGCTTCATCGCTACCTTGGAGATGCTGTGTCCCATCGCTCGTGCGCCGGCTGTAACACCACATTCGAACTCACTAAAATCTTGATAAACTGCCATCGTAGCAGCAGTAACCGATCTAACAACTGTGCCAGACACTTGTCTTATATAGGCGTTGCCGACCGCAGCGCCGTATTCTGTTTGTTTACATATATCTGCATTTGAACACGCATGCCTAAACCAGTTTCTTTGGTGCTTCAGTGTATATATGTTTCTGTATAGGACTGCCGAAACGTGTCATGCTCATTAATTATTAGTAAAAAGTGAATGAAGCGTAAAATTGCTTCATAACTTACTGAAACTGCCATGTAGACGTATTCACAAATGTTAGTGATGAAAGCGTATGGTAAGTGGGCTACTGATATCACACTAAGTTTAGACGAAAATTGAGTCTACAAGAGACATTATACCGGAGATGAAGTCTGTGAGTGAAAGCTAACCAACATAATACAATGAAACAACTTACCACCTAAATAAACTGGGTGGTAAACACTGTCTTCCATCATGTCAGTTCAGTTAATCACCCTGAGAGCAGTCTTTTGAAGACATTTGCTGGACAGTAATATGCCCTACTGCTGATTACGGATGAGTAGCCTCCTACATCTACAAATGTGCACTGTACAACATAGCGTATTTTAGTAAGTGAAATGAAATGTGTGGCTAGGGCCTCCCGTTCGCCTGGTGCACGTCTTCCGAGTTGACGCCACTTCGGCGACCTGCGCGTCGATGGGGATGAATGATGATGATTAGGACAACACCCAGTCCCTGAGCGGAGAAAATCTCCGACCCAGCCGGGAATCGAACCCGGGACCTTAGGATAGACAGTCTGCCACGCTGACCACTCAGCTACCGGGGTCGGACATTTTTAGTAATTAGTGTTTACGTAAAAGCTGATGCCATGTCTGTAACTCAAATCCAGTCGACCACGCTCTAAGTACGTGCGTTTACTGGACTTGACTTGAGAAAGGCTGAACAGCCGAAACCACAGAGGGCAGTCAAATGAAAACGAGACAGATGGAAAGAATTAAATAAACCGTTTATTATTGTAGAAGTACTCGCCGCAAATTAATTTTGTAATGTTATGCGTATGTAGGCGAGTTATTCGGTCGCCTAGAATGATGAGGTGAGGTGAATTCCCACCGACCGAGCTGCTGATGCGAGGTTGCCCAGGTACAAAGGCGTATCTAACGTAAAAGTGTCCTGAATAACTCTCTTGGGCGCACCACTCAGAATGTGTCAGTCCTCAATGTCAGTAGTGTTCGCTGCCAGTGTGTACTACTCCTTTGGCTGAAGGCCATCCCCACCAAATATACATCGTTCTTATGTTCTACAAAATTGATTTGTCTCAACTTTACCACTTTCGCACAAAACTAGTGTTGTAATGATATTTAAATAAAATGTTACAATTATTCCGTCTTCGACCATATACAATAAATATAAACGAGTATCGGGAGCAGGGAATCTGGATGGCAGTTGCCAGCATGCCCTGTGTGCAGTAGATGCCCAGAAATGGAGCTTAAGACAGTCTGAAGTTTACTTAAAACTTTCAGAAGTTCAGCAACAAATCACAGGTCCATAATAAAGCAAATCTGAATGCACCTGCGAGCTCCGAAAAATGAGGCACATCCAATCAAGTAATAGGATTGTGAATATCATATAAGCTACGAAAGATGACAATATTTTCACAATGAACCTTAGGGGATTAACTTTTAAACACTTTATGCGATTTCAAAAAATAATGTCTCAGATGATAGCAATGAACTACAGCAAATATCCCTGAAAGCCAAACATTGGTATCTATTTTATTTATTGATTATATATTTATATACTTTTTAATATGCAAATGTTTGTCGGAACATTGGATTCTCCGCAATGACACAGGACCTGACTGCAGCGAGAATACTTTGTCATATTTGTGTAGTTATGTAAGGAACCTGTTACTATTTTTGCCAAATATTTTATTGAAAATCGACATTAAAAACCGTGGTGACGTAAAAGTGTAAATCTCATGTGTTAGCTGACACCAACGTTGAAAAGAGTGTCAAAATGGCAGACAGAAGTAATTGTTTAAACAATAGTGAACAAGATCTGGTTGTCATTTAACATGAGTTCACATGTGCAAGAACAGTGGTTTAGTTATGTTTGATCAAATTATTATTTATATTTATTGTATATGGTCGAAGACGGATTGGTTGTAACATTTTATTTAAATATCATTACAACACTAGTTTTGTGCGAAAGTGGTCAAGTTGAGACAAATCAATTTTGTAGAACATAAGAACGATGTATATTTGGTGGGGATGGCCTTCAGCCAAAGGAGAAGTACACACTGGCAGCGAACACTACTGGCATTAATTGAGGACTGACACATTCTGAGTGATGCGCCCAAGAGAGTTATTCAGGACACTTTTACGTTAGATCTGGAAGAAGGCAGACCTGCTGAAGTAAACGTGTGAGACTCGATCATTTGAGTGTTTAATTCTGGGCGACGAACGGCCGTTAAGAAAACTAACTTCTGAAAGGACTAACTTCCGCGAGGTGTGAATGAGCTAGAGTGCAGAACTACTTTCCCACTTGCATTACAGAACTGTTCAAATGGCTCAAATGGCTCATCGTTATGGGACTGAACATCTGAGGTCCGAGGCAGGATTCGAACCTGCGACCGTAGTAGTCGCGCGGTTCCGGACTGACGCGCCTAGAACCGCTCGGCCACCGCGGCTGGCATTACAGAACAGACTAGTCGGAGTATGAGTTCTTGCTCGTCATTTTTCATGTTTTGGTGTGTTAATGGTCATGGTGACCTCGTAATTATTTTAAGGTGGCGGATATTTCGTGCACCGTTATCACGAAATGGACTCAGTTTTTCTGTGCTCCTTGATTGGGGGATCTGTTACCATTCTTGCTATACATGTAAAGTAACTTAATCACATTTAATGGAGTTATCTTTCTGTCTGTTTTTATTGGAAATTGTGGGACCACTTTCCGTTTATTTGACGTTACTTAACTGACTAAACACTATTCAACAGAAATCTCCGGTGTCATCTACATGAATTTTGGACGTTATATTATAACCTTTCTTATTAATTATTCGCTTATCTTTTATTTACAACTTCTGTTAACTTTATTAATTCGCAATTCTAGCCAATGCACAGAGTATTTGACGGCAGGATCACAGCTTCAGGTTATTTTTTGTGGCGAGTTGGCTGCTGGACATGAAAATAGACGTATACAGCACGGCTCAACCCTACAACTACTTCAGGCCATCCTTTGTGAAGAGCCGTGCATTGCCCAATTATCTAAGGTGCAAGCAACCGCAGGTCACGTAGCAATACCTTTATCCCATTATGAGATAAGACGGTCAACGCCTTTATGGAAAATTGTTTACGATTGCCTTGCCAACCATGATAGCACCTAGGCGTGTACCTCTTCATCTGAAGCAAATCTACGGTCTTATGTGTGTTTCTCAGGGCTCCAAAAATATAAAAATCGCACGGGGAAAGGTCGAGACTGTATGAAGGATATGTAAGGGCTTCCCGGCGAAACTACTGCAGCCCAGTCGAACCAACACTCACGCCAGGTCCGGGAGTCAAAATTGCCTTTTCCTGTAACTGCAAGGGCCCGCTACTCATTCACTATCTGGAACACAACGTCACAATTAACGCACAGCGGGACGTGGACACTTTGCAAAAACTGAAGCGCTTCATTAAGATCGAGCGGCCAAGAATGTCCACGACTGCATCATTCTGTCGCAGGATAATGCCCGCCCACATGTTGCCATCACTGTTTCGATTACGCTGCCCAAGTTTCGCTGGGAAACCCGTACACATCCTCCATACAGTAATCTCCCAAGGCGATTACCATATTTTTGGAGCCCACAAGAAAGACATTCGTATGCATCGATTCGCTTCGAAGAGATCAACACCTTGGTACAATCAATCATGGTTTCATAAGCAAACGCAAATAGATTTCCAAGGCGTTGAGCGCCTTGTCTCACCGTGGGGTAAATTTATTACCAGTTACGGCGGTTACTTTAGAAATAAACAATTTACTTCTTCCCCCTGTCTCGTTTTCATTAAACGTGTTAGTTAACAATATAGAATGAATGGATAGTTTAATCCGATCGGTAGCAGTCAGTGTGCCAAACTGTTATTAAAAAATTAGTCATTCCCTTCCCTGTTCCTATCTTTAGGAGACGAGGGAAAATGACAGCCTACATACCTCGGGCCGCACCCTAATATCTCTTATCTTACCCTCGCACCTGATATATACGACGGAGGCAGAGGATATGTCATGCAGTCTTCCTCTAGCATCAGTTTTATAAATTAATCCAACAGGACTGCATGACAAAACCGTCCTCTAACTTCCCATTTACTGAAACACGTTCTCCACATACTGCAGGTTAGAACGGCGACAAACACACCCTATAATTAATACATTTTTTAGCCTGTGGTTCTAATTTTTTATTTTGCCTACTGGCTATCGGTTACGGTACACAGTACGATCATCAGGGCCATTTGCTTCTATTTTTAAAAATCATTATACCGACCCGATGTTGTGGATTCCTATCAATACATCACCTATTCCCAGTTACGTTCTATGACATACACAACGTGGAACGATACTTTTATATTGTGGTCAAGCTCTTCGCTTAAAAAATGTTTGCATAAATGGATCAGTCTGTGATAGTCACTTTTCGTAAATACTAAGAATATTCCAGGGACGATTCACAATTATGTTCGTTTAGAATGATTCAGATTTTAAAGTCCTATGAAATGATCTACGGAAACGGCAGAAAAATTAAAGTAGGTGCAAGAAAGTTTAAAAACTCTTCGTTTTTAGGACGTCAACGGTCGACGACTCAATTCGTGGTGGTTGTTCTGTTTCGTTACATAAAATCTACATTTTCCACTATGTACATTAACAATGTAAAATCTAGCTACTGCACTACAGTCCTCTTTTCTTCAAACGACTTCCTTTTATTTACTTCAGTAATATACGCTCCTTACGAAAGAACACGCGACGGCGTACCGTCACACGCTAACTCTAAGCATTACGTTTGTACGGAGATGGGAAGCAAATACGAACGTTATGAAATCATGACAAACGACTCAGCAACAGTGAACGTGTGCTCAAGGTCACTGATAACTCTCACTTCCCATCAATGACAGTAAGTAGAAATACGTGGAAGTCTACAACTCTCATGCACGAGTAGAGCCAGAGGCTCAAAGGTTCCCAGGCTCTTCCTGATCGATCCATCTTAATCCAGATCAAATAATAAAGCCACTTATTCGCACACAGAATGAATACAGCGTATTTCCGTGCGTGGTATCTGTTTTTCAGGGAGAAGCGAATGTCAGCAGATATTTTCTTTAATAATTTAAGCAAACGCATTACTAAAGCTAAATATCGCGGTTTGTGGGATTTTACGTGCTGAGTTTTATTATTACTTCTAGCTGCTAGCGGTCAACATTTTATTCCAATTGAAACTTCACATAATGTTAACTTATTGAATTTTTTGCGGTTGTATGGCCAAACATAATTATCAAAATAGGAAAAAACTATGTCCTATAAAAATTTTTGTTGGATCACGAATGTATTTTCGGCTTTTCTGGATATTTCACGATGTGGCAGTACAGTATAGTTTGCGCCTCGTAAAGCGACTGGACAAACAACGTTCTCTCTCTCCCGATGGCATTGGGTTGTTGCCAGCAGGTGTGGGATGATGTTTTCCACTCTCAAGGAGCAAGTCCTTATCTTCTTTTGATGCCAACACGACACTGTACTATTGGACTGAAGGACATCCAGCGTTTGCAGCAGTCAGTATGAGAATTTTACTCGCTCGAAGATTCTATTACGAATGTGACGCGAGGGTTAGTATGTACTGTGGTTTTGTTCAGAGATTTAAGTGGTTCAGGAAATCCAAGGAAAAATTAAATCTAATTGGGAGAATTGTTTTGTATCCCATCTTTCTTGTTTCTAAGCCGACTAGTCTATTACTGGAATTGTCAAAAGTTTTGGAGTACGTTAATTGTTCGTGATCTGATGGATAACCGTAACACTTATGACATCCACGATAAATTTTAATCGTGGTATTCGAAAACACTTCCGCTCAACAACTGCAGTAATGAAAGAGAATCACGGTCTTTGACAATCTTTGGACAGATATGAAGCGATTATTGCAAACGTAGGCTTCCGCGGCCGTTGTCACAGTCAATAAAAATCTTCTGGTTTTGAGGCCGTCGGAATTTTATTGACAAGGCGGCCTCGAACCCAGAAGAATTCTATTGACTATGAAGCAATAATGTTAACAATGGTTTCAGCAAGCTACTTGATTTAGTTAACAATACCGGCAACTTACTTATGACAACAGAACTATGATTTCTTGAGCAATGTTCTAATGTGGGTACACAAATTTATGAGAAACCAACCTTTTGGTCGGGGTGGAACGGAGAATTCACTAAGTGTAAGTGTAATCTGAGGACTCTTTCTAGATGTCCTCGGAAAGTAGCTTCTCTTATTATGTAAGAGATACTTCATCTGTGATACTATATTTACCAAAGAAAAAATAAAATTGAGGACCCTAGTAATTAAAATGTCTTAGGTAAAAATGTACATTTTCCAGTTTAGTCTCCTTTGGCGTCAATAAATCTTATCCTACGTTTCTTCAGTGAATGAATTCCATCCCTCGAGTGAAAGGGTGGCAGAATGTTCATCTATGGATGACAGTCTGTTCATGGGGATCAAAAAATTTTTAGCTGCAAGTGTCTCTACGTACGGCAACATGTACAAGTCCGCATGCCTATTCCCGTAGGACGTAAGAACAACTCAGACTGCAAATCTCAGTTGACTCCACTGTCAATCTGTAGATACGAGACCTGTTCAAAAAATTCCGGAACTTTGTCCACAAAATTTTTCTATGCATGGTCTACTACGAAATACTCTCCAAGACACATACATCTCGTCTATCGTTGCTAGTCTTCGTATTTTCATGGGGTTTTCAATTTGGAAATAAAGTCCGCACGGCCCGGGCCTGGAGAACACGGAGGATGAAGCAGCACGGTGATTTCGTTTTTGTGCAGTAGTAACACACCAACAGGGATGAATGTGCGTGCGTTAACGTGACGCAAGAGCCATGAATTTTCTCACCACATTTCAGACCGTTTCCTTCTCACATTTTCTCGCATGCGTCAACACACGTCCCGATAATACCATCGGTTAAGTTTGTCCCCGCGGCACGAATTCATGATGAACTAATCCTTCAACGAAAAAACAAAAACAAAAAACAAACAAAAAATCAGCATGGCTTTGACATTTGACCTGACTTTACGATATTTTTTTGGTCTTTAAGAACCTTTCCCAACCCACTGTGAAGACCGGACCTTGGTCCCAACATCATAACCGTAGACCCATTCTTATTACCTGTTATAATTCTCTTAAGGAACATTTGCGCGATCCAAAAGCTCCTCACAGATTGCGAGGCGTAGGTCTTTTATGGTCTTGGCTCATGAGCCGTGGGACGAACTTTGCGGCAGCACGATGCTTTCCAAGTTGCTGTGTCAAGATTTCATGACATGTTTCAATTAAAATGTTCTGTAATCTCTCGGTCAATCAGTCTTCGATTGGCACGCACAATTTCCTTGACTTTCCTGACGTGAGCGTGTACAAGGCCAATCCTCTCCTCTGTCAAATAGCAAAGCTAGCGTATCCTATCTTGCTCCTGAGATGCCTTCCTCTTCATCTATCTCTATTAGCCACGCAATCTTCTTTTCCTTTATAGTTCCTTAATTATGTTTCATCATGTCTCTCTATTCTTCTCCTCCCTTCACCATGAGTCTCCCTCATACTCCCTGCTGCCAGCACTCCTGCACTCGTATCTAAAATCTGTCTCTTCAATAATGTCTAATTATAACAGTACCTATGATCTACGAATATAAACTCTATATGTATGTATTTTTCCAGGTGTACCTTTCTAATTGTTTATTTCACTTTTTGTACTAGATGTAGTTTAACATGCCTACTAAAACATATGAATGTAAAACAAGTAGAATGCCTGGTTAGATGTAAGAGAGGGCCTGATGGCCCTAATCTTGCCAGGTTAAATAAATCAATAAATAAATAAATAGTGGGTAGACGTTTATGGGCATCCTGAAAGAGGGTCGTTTCTAACTTTCGTCCGGTCACTTTTAAACTGTTTGAACCATTCATAACACCCAGTACGGCTTAAGCACTCATCACCGTAGGCTTCCTGCATCATTTGGTGTGTCTCTGTAAAGGTTTTCTTAAGTTTCAAGAAAAATGTAACGAACACGCGTTGCTCCTCTAACTCTGTGATCTCGAAATTCGCAAACTGTGGAACACAACGTTCTGCTCACTACAGCACTGAACAATAACAGACAAACAATAATGAAACTTCCGGCAGTTACACAATAAACACACGCAAGTGCAGGGATGCCAATTGCACTGCACTTCAACACACCATTTACGTGAAATTACGAAAGTCCCAGAATTTTTTGAATAGATCTCGTGGATGAAATTTTCAAAATCTTTTTGCAAGGCAGCTCTGTCCTCTCGCGTTATTTACTCATCCGCTTTGTCCGAAAGACCTCCGTAGTACTTCACACTTTTTTGAAAGAGCCACAAATTTCCCCACATCGCTGTCGCAGCGTTTCTACATCTACATTTATACTCCGCAAGCCACCCAACGGTGTGTGGCTGAGGGAACTTTGCGTGCCACTGTCATTACCTCCCTTTCCTGTTCCACTCGCGTATGGTTCGTGGGAAGAACGACTGCCGGAAAGCCTCCGTGCGCGCTCGAATCTCTCTAATTTTACATTCATGATCTCCTCGGGAGGTATAAGTAGTGGGAAGCAATATATTCGATACCTCATCCAGAAACGCACCCTCTCGAAACCTGGACAGCAAGCTACACCGCGATGCAGAGCGCATCTCTTGCAGAGTCTGCCACTTGAGTTTGCTAAACATCTCCGTAACACTATCACGCTTACCAAAATAACCGTGACGAAACGCGCCGCTCTTCTTTGGATCTTCTCTATATCCTGTCAACCCGACCTGGTACGGATCCCACACTGATGAGCAATACTCACGTATAGGCCGAACGAGTGATTTGTAAGCCACCTCCTTTGTTGATGGACTACATTTTCTAAGGACTCTCCCAATGAATCTCAACCTCGCATCCGCCTTACCGTCAATTAATTTTATATGATCATTCCACTTCAAATCGTTCCGTACGCATACTCCCATATATTTTACAGAAGTAACTGGCTGCTACCGGTGTTTGTTCCGCTATCATACAATCATACAATAAGGGATCCTTCTTTCTATGTATTCGCAATACATTACATTTGTCTATGTTAAGTGTCAGTTGCCACTCCCAGCACCAAGTGCCTATCCGCTGCAGATCTTCCTGCATTTCGCTGCAATTTTCTAATGCTGCAACTTCTCTGTATACTACAGCATCATCCGCGAAAAGTCACATGGAACTTCCGACACTATCTACAGTATGAAACGCCGAACTCGCGTGACTCACTCACAAATCCACACACATAATGAGTTCTACTACCTTTAAAACTGTCTACTGTTAAGAAGCTCTTGTTTATATTTGCTTCTGATCAGCAGTTACGCAGCACAGAGCTTTCTCTAAATTAATGTTTCATGTAAATAGCAGTGTCCTCTTTCTTCTGATATAGAGAAGGTGTCAGCAATTTCATGCAGTTTACTTGTCCACTACCATATGTGCACTTTCTCGACTGCTTCGTTCGTAGTTGCAATCTTTCGACATCCTTCGCGGGGATCATCTTCAAGAGAAGTTTGTGCAACTATTGAATTCAGTCCCAACTATCAGATTAAGTGACATAATCAAATCTTCAATTGGCGTTGGCGTTAAACCGTCTAAAACAATACTAAGACAACCTGGCATTTCAGTTTTTAAATTTAAATGATGTGTACACCACCACCTTCATAAACTGATGTTTGACATACGTTTTTGCACAAAATATACCAACATGAAACAAAACGTAAGATATGTCTGTACCATCTCTGCTCCAAATTCGAAGTACAATACATTCTTGCCTATTAGTGATTTACGAGCTTCCTCAACATCACTCGTCCTCGTTCTCTGTTATGACGACCACCACCAATTAAGAAAGAACGTTTTCACACGCAGTGTTTACATCTGTTTCTTGATCACAACAACGGACCTCTTCTAACGTACCATGAGAATTATTTATCGTCACAGACCCAAATAGTCCCAGACACACTATACGAGATTAAAACTGGGCGATTTAGTGCGCCAATCTAAGTGTGATAGGGTGCCTGACAATTCTTCAAACCGGGAACGCACGCTTACCTAATAAGATGGATCTGTCCACAGCGTGCTCATTACTTAGACGTAGAAGAAAGGACAACATCTGATCATCGAGAATGTTGATATACAATGAGGTGCAGAAGTCATGAGATACCTCCTAATGTCGTGTTGGACAGACTTTCGCCAAGCGTAGTGCAGGAACTCGACGGGGCACTGGCAACTTAACGCAAACACCGCTGCTCTAGTTCGTTAACGGAAGGCATTGACAACCGTTGTCCGTGCTGAGTCGTAATATGCCTGAAATTTGGTGTTCTCGGCACACTCTTGACACTGTGGAACTCTAATACTGAATTCCCAAACGATTTCCGAAATGGAATGTCCAATGCATCTAGCTCCAACTATCACTTCACTTTCAAAGCCTTAATTCCCGTCGTGCGGTTATAATCGCGTCGGAAAGCTTTTCACACGAATCACCCGAGTACAAAATGACTGCTCGGCCAATGCACTGCCCTTTAATACCTTGTGTACGCGATACTACCGCGATCTGTACATGAGCATGACGCTACACCATGACTTGTGTCACCTCAGTCCAACCATTGTGATTTATGTTTTCGGTAATCCGAATGACTGGTTCCAAATCATGGTACGAAAGATATTCTCAAAACGTCACTGAACCACATACGGCCTAAACCAAATCTTCCACGCACAGGTGGCTGAGCCTCTCGTAGGGGCCATCGCTGCATACGCCTTGTACCATTTGGGGGAAAAAAGCAAGACCCATATCAGCTCTTGTTTAGTTTGTGTGTTGTTTGGGCCAGTTAAGACTAGCAGCTTCGTGTCCCACGGTGAGAAATAGCCTTTTGCACGGTACCCTACTCGAAATGACCATTTCATACATGTACCTTTGCAGTTTTCGTTGGAAACTGGTTGAAATGCGCCGCCGTCTCACTGACAACAGCTACTCCATTCAGGTTTGAATGCGGTTGTCATTGACAAAGCGTGGCACTCTTCTCCGGTCTTTGTCGGTTAGCATATTTTTACGACCACTGTTACACGGCTGCGAGTGTTACACCATTCCTTTGAGACACGTTAGACATTTCGTGTCGATACAGTAAACAAATCGGGCACCTCCATTCACATTGTGGTCACGTGCACGTCCGAAAACTATAGTTTCTTTCTGCCATTCGGTTAGGTCTCCACACCAGCCCTTCTTGCCGTGGTTATTCTATACGGCCGACTGACACTTACGAAGGTGCTTTCATAAGACTGGTAAAAAAAAGAAGGAAAATGTTTGTTTCGCACTCAGCTCACCTTACTTCACGATGTAGTCTCTTTTGAGGGACGTATACTTGGTCCAGAGATCCTCCAGCGTTTTCATTCTGTTGGAAAACATATTCTGTTTAACTCTGCAAAATACTTGTTTAATGCAGCCATCACTTCATTTGATGAATATTTCTTCCCAGAAAGCTCAAGTTTAAAGTTGGGAAACAGAAAGAAGACACTTTGGGCTAAGTCTGGCGAATAGAGTGGACGAAGAACCAATGCAAAGGCCAGTTCACACAATTCCGTCATTGTTACCATTGATGTGTGGGATGGTGCATTCTGGTGAAAGAGCACTTTTCAAGCGTGCCAGTCCTGGTCTTTTTCAGCCAACGCAAGTTCCAAACGATCCAAAAATGCAGCATAATAAGGTCGCAGTTAGGGTTCTGCCTTTTTCCAAGCAAACTAAGGATTATTCCCTGGAAATACTATAAATAAGAAACGAAAAAGAAAAAAAACAGGAGCCATCAGCTTAGAAAACTGTCATTGTCTTGTTTGAAACATTTTTACCGGCCTTTGGCCATTGTTTTGACTCTGGTGTGTAATGATAGATTCAGGTTTCATGAACAGTTGCAAATCGGCGCAAAGAGTCTTGCGGACTGCGATTAAACATAGCCAGACATTATGTTAAAAAGTTATGCCAGATGCACTTTTGGTCCCCTGTGAGCAGTTGCGGCACCCACCTTGCACACAGCTTCTCAATAGCCAGTTCTTCGTGCTGGATATTATGCACTCAGTTGAGATGCCTGAAGTCTCAGCAATAGCACGAATTTTTATTCGGCGGTCTTGCATTACCAGATCATGGATTTTGTCAATCGTTTCCTCTGTGGTGGCCTCAGTTACGGCGGTCGGAGCACACTTCGTGTTCGGTGCTAGTCCTACCACGTTTAAATTCATTATTAGTAAATGGTCTTTAAAGATGGTGCAGAGTCCGCGTGAACGTCATACAGCTGTGTTTTGATTTGTGAGGCAGTTCAACCCTTCAAATTAAAATGTTTAGGAAAAGCACGAAACTCTGTTTTCTCGATTTTCAATTACAGTCCATACACTGACCAAGCTGACCAACTCAGATGGGTGTCAACGATGAACTGTATGCTGGGTATTGTTCAAATTCTTTATACAATTCTTGGAATACTCACACTTCCCAACATTGAAGGCCCAACAAGTATGTTCCACTCTTTCATGGAAGTTTACAAGATTTACCAAACTGTTCACGGACACAGAATTTCACAGTAATGACTTAGGACCGTAGTGGTAGGTCACATGGCCGCTTGGTGTCATTTCTAAGCCCACCCACTACGTTCAAGATAAAACAATATGCTCTGTTTCTGTGGTTACTAATAATTTTTCTGGCTAGATCACTTGTGACAATGCTAGTAACACCAGAGTAATAGTTACATTAATTATCGTACACCATCAATCATTTATATTTCTAGCATTATTGAAACTGTTTTCTTCGCTCAGCAGAATGATATCTGTACAGATAATTTCTCAGACGTTGTATGATTGGATACAAAATGGTATATACGACTTAAAACAGGCATGTAAAAAGAAAGAAATTTTAAGAGAAGACCCGTTACTCGTAAGCCGCTTGTAAAATTTGAAAGTTTAATAACCACTATTAATTATCAGCAGGACTTAATTAGAATTATTCTTGCCGATCCCGGCGTAAACAGCTTCTCAATGCCTCAGCAAGATTTCTTGTATGTTCAGCTGGTCAGCTACCGAGGTCGTCTCAACCTTTGTCTAATACGACCTTTGTCCAGAAGCACCTTTGTTCGGCTCGAGTACAAAGACCTTTGAGAGAGATTGTGACTGGTAGGCACAAAAACGTTAACATCTCAGATAAGGAGTTTAACATCACCACTCGCCTGTCTGAACACTGCAATCTGACAGAGGTTCGTTCAAAGGCTAAATGGTCGTTACTTGATAGATATTATAAAACTGCGTCTAATGGACGTCAAATCTGTTTCAGAACTACTCAAGAAATCTTACATTTCCCCAGTTCCGTTCAAAACGATATACTACGACAATGAGTCATATTCGCAATGCATCGTATCTCAACACAATCTCGACTGCTTGTGAAAACTTTTGCGCCTGTTACAGTTTTAGCACAATTCTATTACTTCATCTAAGTACTGCAGACAATTTTTCAACGCATTATTAACAATGTTACAGTAGTACAAACGCTTAGCTAATCTCTGAGAATGAACTGCTTACTGTCATCGAATGGCCACAATCACTAGCATTCTAAGAACTACATAGAACTAAGGTGTTCGTCTCCGTTATGTCTTTCTGTTGCTGCCACATCAAGAGATCGGCACTCTGTTGACACTTTGTGGAATTCGTATTGTTATCTAGTAGTAGTACACAAATTTTAGTTTCGCCGGCGCGCATTTCTAACGGTTTATCCATTACCAGACCAACCAAATGCAGTCTTGAGAATGGTTATGGAAAAGAAATGTATTGACGTCGTGCCACTTTAGCATCTGTAGGTAATTTTTAAGGTCATACTGCGCAACTAACATTACTTGAATCGGATGTGTGTTTGGTTTTAAGGGAGTGTCATCCTGACAAAACAATTCTAATATTGAATTAATGGCCTCTATGGCTGGACTTTTCTCCTTTGGTTGTTTATGTTATTTTACACAATGCGCCATTTTCCGCGTTTAACTTTCACGTCAATACTCTTTACTGTGTACACTACAATTACTTCTGGAATGGGTTCAGTACACGCATGTAAAAGTTTTATGTATAAACCAGGAAAGTCGTTCAGCGAAAAAAAAAAAAAAAAAAAAAAAACTCTACAAATACAACGGGTGAACATAAATACCGTAACCAAAATCACAAAACAATACGGTGTAGGAAAGCCATTATTAAAAACAGCTTCCATTCGTTTCGGAACGAATAAATACAGGTTCCAACGTTTTTTTAAGGGAATGTTATACCGCTCATCCTGCAAAAATAGTGGCGTTACAATGACTGAAGTGAATAGCGATCACATTCTGTCCGAAGTAGACCAAAAAGGCTCAATATTATCTGGTGACTGGTGGCCAGGGAGATGGGGCAATTCATCCCTGTGCTCACAAAACCAAGTCCTGGACGTTGCGAGCTATCTGAACAGGGGCCCTGTCGTCTTGAAAACACCGAATCACCACTAGGAACAAACTTTGTACCAATGGGATGGATCCGATCACCAAAATGGTCACAATCCTTGGCAGTAATACGACCTTTCTAAGTAATAATGGGGCCCATGGAATACCACAAAATGGCTGCCAAATCACCACCGAACCCCTAGCATGTGTCACACTTGGGACATCAAGGCGGCCAAAAGTTGCAAACAGTTTGCACCAAGATTTATTCGACCAAATGACATAATTCTATTGCTCCATATTCCAAGTTTTATGGATTAGGCACCACGTCTTTCTGGTACGGGCATTTGCCTCACTGATAAGTGGTTTTGTAATTGCTGGTGTTAGAAGGTTTAGCGAGTGCGACGTTCAATCCTGCAACGGTTTTTGCAGATGTTTTCCTCTTTACTTTTCGTCACCCAGCCTCTTCAGTGACCCTCTGTCACGATCAATCAATACACTGTCGCCAGAGTTGTGACTTAGCGGATGATAGCTTTCCGCTCTGCCTGTCTGCAGTATAAATCTTCAATATGGTGCCTTTTGCAACACCGAACACTTCGGCTACCTTGGTTACGCTAACACCCACCTTGCCAGCACCAACAATTTGCTCACTTCGATGTCACGCAGCTCCGACGTAATTTACTCGCAGCTAAACAGAAATGTATTCCAACCACAACTTATTCCTGCAACATATTGAGGACACTGCACACGTGCCGTTTGTGGTCAAATAAAAACAGAGCAAACTGCAGGCTTGGTTAGCATTTACATTTCTTTCACTAAACTAGCCCACCGAACGTGCAGTTGTCCATGGTGAAACTGTGTGAAGGACAGTTCCAGGGAAAAGTGAAGTTAACTGTGTTTGCACACATGCTGGCTAAAATACCACACATGCACATTAATACAGAATATGCATATATGGTGTAAGTTTAAGGCTTCTGCACATGGTAGTGCTCCTGTTATTGTCCAAGAACACTGTCGGTATTTTCAGACATGCCGAATTCCTGTAGTTCAGCGACCTGTGCAAGAATAGCAACACATTGTTGAAAGGGTACAGCATAGTCCCACTACCAGCACACGACAACTTTCTCCCACAAACGTGTGTAATGGTATGGCGAATTTACGTGCGCAAAACTTTTACCCATTTCACATCCAGCACGCGCACAATATTAACACTGGCAGTAATGCTACACGAACCTAAATCTTTTCACCGTTCAAGTGACAATTTTCATTTACTTCTATTAATATTATTTATTGATGCAGTACATTTACACACAAGAGAATCAACGACGCCTATTATAAATCGTCACAGGAAAATCCACTTGCTGCAGAGGAAACCAATTTCCAAGTTCGTTTTTCGATCAATGTTTAGGGCGACACAATCAGTAACATGTTGAGAAGTGACTCATTTCAGAAGACGAAATGACGGGATAGAATTACCTAATTTTTTGGAAAATTCATTTGTAGAACATACTGGTTCGCAGCTCATGGTCTCGCACTAGCGTTCTCGCTTCCTGAGCACTGGGTCAGGGATATTCACCTGCCTCAAGATGACTGTATGGTTGTGTCCTCTTTGTCATCATCATTCATCCTCATTACGGTCGGAGGAAGTCAATGGCAAACCACCTCCACTAGGACCTTGCCTAGTATGGCGGTGCGGGTCTCCCACATCGTTCCCCTATGCTCTGACAAGGAGTATGGGACTACTTCACCACCACCACCACCACCACCACCACATACTGAGAATGTTGATTTGGCCATGCGGACTGCACTGTACTTCCAAGATGATGGAGTGCCTCCACATTTTACCAGATATATTATGGAACATCTTATCTGCACTTACCCTAATCACTGGATTGGTCGTGGTAGTAAAATTAACACCAGGATCACCAGACCTCACATGATTAGATTTTTGTTTATTGGTTAAATGAAGTCTGAGTTGTACTAAACAAAAGGAACTGCTTGGTTGCACCTGGGAGCTGTAGTCCTCATTTGGGAATGAGGCAAAGGCACTGACAAGCAACACAACATGCTCTCCCAAGTGTGCACAAATGCACTGAAGTTAATGAGGGAGTTTATTTAAACAGTTATCGTTAACTGTACAACAGCTGCAATGCAGTGTGTACATCATACCTAGAAGTGAATGTGTCAACAAAGCAGATTATTCAATCAGCTTCTAACAAAACAGCCGTTTCATAAGATGCCGTAGTGAATGCTGCTGATTTTGTTATATTTTCTTTGAACGAGTGTCATGTCTGTTTAGCTCACTGAACTACAAATGAACAGTGAGAAAAAGCATTTTTTTTTGTCGCTTAATTATTTAAAAAGTTGTTTAAGTGGGTATTAAGTGGTTTAAAATGGAGGTCATCAACATTCTTCTGAAGAACATAACCAGTGCTCTGATGGTAAGTAATCACTAAAATTTTAAATGGACACACAAATCTAACTTTCTTTGATAAATACAATAACCTGCAAGCGAACTTCGGATTATTATTTATTTACAGATAGTGACAAAGATAAAATGTATGTACCTGGTGATTAGATATTGAATGACTCAAGAAGTAAACAGAGGGGATTTGATTTTGGCTTGGTTCCTCTTCCTGTTTTGGATGGTGGGAAGAACTACTTGTCTAATGAATTTAACTAATTATGACCTAATGTAATAGCAACTGTTAATGCTGCAAGAGTGAACTTAACCTATAAGTGTTGTTTTATTGCGGAATCTTCACCAACTGACTGAAGAGATGTCAATGAGACTGCATAAGATGATGCTTACTCTTCCAGACTGATAATGGATCACTGTTCCAGGACAAGGCACTAAAGCAAAAAGTTCAGATAGAACATTTGTGGAAGTGGACAAAAGCACACATAAATAGAAACTTTTCAAAAGGTTATACTGACCCTGGAAAGGAAAGTGTCATGCAGGTAAAACATTGAAAAATTATCCTCATGCATGTAAATGCAGGTATATGATAGAAGTACCTCAAACGAAGTGGGAAGAAATTATTGATTAGTGGAAAATGAGAAACCATGATTTACAAACTTCTTTTATACATTCTTCAGTCACATTGAGAAACCCAGAGACAATTAAGAAAGGAGTGAAAGAAAAAAATAAGAAATTAGGTGCAAAATACAGCCTATGTGGTGAAAGACTTTGGAAAGAATTTTATTTACTTTGGATGAGTCTAATAAGAGGACTGACAATGTTGTATTGAAAAAACTAACACCGGTGTTTCACCTAAATACACTCCTGGAAATGGAAAAAAGAACACATTGACACCGGTGTGTCAGACCCACCATACTTGCTCCGGACACTGCGAGACGGCTGTACAAGCAATGATCACACGCACGGCACAGCGGACACACCAGGAACGGCGGTGTTGGCCGTCGAATGGCGCTAGCTGCGCAGCATTTGTGCACCGCCGCCGTCAGTGTCAGCCAGTTTGCCGTGGCATACGGAGCTCCATCGCAGTCTTTAACACTGGTAGCATGCCGCGACAGCGTGGACGTGAACCGTATGTGCAGTTGACGGACTTTGAGCGAGGGCGTATAGTGGGCATGCGGGAGGCCGGCTGGACGTACCGCCGAATTGCTCAACACGTGGGGCGTGAGGTCTCCACAGTACATCGATGTTGTCGCCAGTGGTCGGCGGAAGGTGCACGTGCCCGTCGACCTGGGACCGGACCGCAGCGACGCACGGATGCACGCCAAGACCGTAG
Organism: Schistocerca nitens; assembly: GCF_023898315.1. Lineage (NCBI taxonomy): Eukaryota > Metazoa > Arthropoda > Insecta > Orthoptera > Acrididae > Schistocerca > Schistocerca nitens. The sequence goes on from NC_064617.1 coordinate 497,538,627, forward strand.
GATCCTACGCAGTGCCGTAGGGGACCGCACCGCCACTTCCCAGCAAATTAGGGACACTGTTGCTCCTGGGGTATCGGCGAGGACCATTCGCAACCGTCTCCATGAAGCTGGGCTACAGTCCCGCACACCGTTAGGCCGTCTTCCGCTCACGCCCCAACATCGTGCAGCCCGCCTCCAGTGGTGTCGCGACAGGCGTGAATGGAGGGGCGAATGGAGACGTGTCGTCTTCAGCGATGAGAGTCGCTTCTGCCTTGGTGCCAATGATGGTCGTATGCGTGTTTGGCGCCGTGCAGGTGAGCGCCACAATCAGGACTGCATACGACCGAGGCACACAGGGCCAACACCCGGCATCATGGTGTGGGGAGCGATCTCCTACACTGGCCGTACACCACTGGTGATCGTCGAGGGGACACTGAATAGTGCACGGTACATCCAAACCGTCATCGAACCCATCGTTCTACCATTCCTAAACCGGCAAGGGAACTTGCTGTTCCAACAGGACAATGCACGTCCGCATGTATCCCGTGCCACCCAACGTGCTCTAGAAGGTGTAAGTCAACTACCCTGGCCAGCAAGATCTCCGGATCTGTCCCCCATTGAGCATGTTTGGGACTGGATGAAGCGTCGTCTCACGCGGTCTGCACGTCCAGCACGAACGCTGGTCCAACTGAGGCGCCAGGTAGAAATGGCATGGCAAGCCGTTCCACAGGACTACATCCAGCATCTCTACTATCGTCTCCATGGGAGAATAGCAGCCTGCATTGTTGCGAAAGGTGGATATACACTGTACTAGTGCCGACATTGTGCATGCTCTGTTGCCTGTGTCTATGTGCCTGTGGTTCTGTCAGTGTGATCATGTGATGTATCTGAAACAGGAATGTGTCAATAAAGTTTCCCCTTCCTGGGACAATGAATTCACGGTGTTCTTATTTCAATTTCCAGGAGCGTATCATAGAGGAAAGAGGCAACTAATCAACTCCCACAGGAAGGAACTGATTGGTTCTTGTTGTGGCCATCTTCGCAGCAAATGAATATATACTGCTGTAGTTTAAAATAAGAACTACTCCTGCTTGCTGTATTTTTTTATTATTATTTAACTTGTGCAATGAAACACTGAGCATACAAGGTATCTTCAGTGGGTATCCTGAACTAATATACATTTTTTTCATTTGCACATACAGGTTATAGACTTAAAATAGTTCATTAAAGTTTTTATAATAAAATCTAAAGGTACTTACTAATCAGCATCTAATTCATTATTAGAAAGCCAAACAGCTTTCTCTCTCATGGGAAGGTGGTTGTAGCTTGCAGTTTTCCTTGTGCTCACTGTTTTCAAAATAGAGCGCTGTACCTGCCATTTCCGTGTTTAAAATTTCATTCATTACTGTGACGTCAGATCCCTTAATCGGGCAGGAAGGTTAGAAAATTTAAAAAGGGAAATGGATAGGTTAAAGTTATAGTGGGAATTAGTGCAGTTCGGTGGCAGGAGGAACAAGACTTCTGGTCAGGTGAATACAGGGTTATAAATACATAACCAAATAGGGGTAAAGCAGGAGTAGGCTTAATAATGAATAAAAAATGGGAGCACGAGTCAGCAACTACGAACAGCGTAGTAAATGCATTATTGTAGCCAAGATAGACACGAAGCCCACACCTATCATAGTAATACAAGTTTATATGCCAACTAGCTCTGCAGATGACGAAGAGATTAAAGAAATGTCTGATGAGAAGCAAGAAATTATTCAGATCGTGAAGGGAGACAAAAATGTAATAGTCATGGGGCACTGGAATTCGACAGTAGGGAAAGGAAGAGAAGGAAAAGTAGTAGGTAAATATGGAATGGGGATAAGGAATGAAGGAGAAAGCCGCCTGGTAGAATTCTGCCAACAGAGCATAACTTGATCATAGCTGACACTTGGTTTAAGAACCATGAAAGAAGGTTGTATACAGAGAAGAGGTCTGCAGACACTGGAGGGTTTCATATAGATTATATAATGGTAAGACAGAGATTTAGGAATCAGGTTTTAAATTTTAAGACACTTCCAGGGGCAGATGTCGATTCCTGACCACAATCTATTGGTTATGAACTGTAGGGTAAAACTGAAGAAACTGCAAAGAGGTGGGAATTTAAGAAGATGAAAGAACCAGAGGTTATAGAGAGTTTCAGAGAGAGCACTAGGAAACGATGGACAGGAACAGGGGAAAGAAATACGGTAGAAGAAGAATGGGTAGCTTTGAGAGATGAGTAAGTGAAGGCAGCAGAGGATCACATAGGTGAAAAGGCGAGGGCTAGTAGAAATCCTTGGGTAAAAGAAGAAATATTGAATTTAATTGATGAAAGGAGAAAATATAAAAATGCAGCAAATAAAGCAGATAAATTGGAATACAAACGTCTCATAAATGAGATCGACAGGAAGCGCAAAATTGCTAAGCAGGGATGGCTAGAGGACAAATGTAAGGATGTAGAGGCTTGTGTCACTAGGGTAAGATAGATACTGTCTACTGGAAAATTAAAGAAACCTTTGGGGAAAAGAGAACCACATGTATGAACATCAAGGGCTCAGATGGAAAACCAGTTCTAAGCAAAGAAAGGAAAGCAGAAAGGTGGAAGGAGTATATAGAGAGCCTACATAAGGGCGGTGAACTTGAGGGCAATGTTATGGAAATGGAAGAGGACGTAAGTGAAGATGAAATGGGTGATGTGATACTACGTGAAGAATTTGACAGAGCACTGAAAGACCTAAGTTGAAACAAGGCCCCAGGAGTAGACAACGTTCCATTAGAACTACTGATAGCCTTGGGAGAGCCAGCTATTACAAAACTCTCCCATCTGGTGAGCAAGATGTATGAGACAGGCAAAATAACCTCAGACTTCAAGAAGAATATAACAACTCCTATCCCAAAGAAAGCAAGTGTTGACAAGTGTGAAAATTACTGAACTATCAGTTTAATAAGTCACGGCTGCAAAATACTACCACAAATTCTTTACAGATGGTAGAAGGTGACTTGGGGAAGATCAGTTCGGATTCCATAGAAATGTTGGAGCACATGAGGCAATACTGCCCCTATGACTTATCTTAGAAAATAGGTTAAGGAAAGCCAAACCTACGTTTCTAGCATTCGTAGACTCGGAGAAAGCTTTTGACAAGGTTGACTGGAATACTCGCTTTCGAATTCCGAAGGTGACAGGGGTCAAATACAGGGAGCGAAAGGCAATTTACAATTTGTACGAGAACCAGATGGCAGTTATAAGAATCGATGGGCATGAAACGGAAGCAGCGGTAGGGAAGGGAGTGAGACAGGGCTGTAGTCTATCCCCGATGTTATTCAATATGTATACTGAGCCAGCAGTAAAGGAAATAACAGAAAAAGGTGGAGTAGGAATTAAAATCCATGGAGAATAAATAAAAACTTTGAGGATGAGATTATCACTCTGCAGTGGAGTGTGCACTGATATGAAACTTCCTGGCAGATTACATCTGTGTGCCGGACCGAGACTCGAACTCAGGGCCTTTGCCTTTCACAGGCAAGTGCTCTACCAACTGAGCTACTGAAGCACAGCTCGCGCCCTGTCCTCACAGCTTCACTTCTGCAAGTATCTCGTAGGCAGGAGATGAGGTACTGGCAGAAATGAAGCTGTGAGGACGGGCCACGAGTCAAGCTTGGGTAGCTCAGTTGGTAGAGCACTTGCCCGCGAAAGGCGAAGGTCCCGAGTTCAAGTCTCGATCCAGCACACAGTTGGAATCTGCCAGGAAGTTTCAAAAACTTTTGAGGTTTGCCAACAACATTGTAATTCTTTTAGAAACAGCAAAGGACCTGGAAGAGCAGTTGAATGGAATGGACAGTGTCTTGAAAGGTGGATATAAGATGAACATCAACAAAAGCAAAACGAGGATAATGGAATGCAGTCAAATTAAATCGGGTGATGCTGAGGGGATTAGATTAGGAAATGAGACACTTAAAGTAGTAAAGGAGTTTTGCTATTTGGGGAGCAAAATAACTGATGATGGTCGAAGTAACGAGGATATAAAATGTAGACCGGCAGTGGCAAGGAAAGCGTTTCTGAAGAAGATAAATTTGTTAACACCGAGTATAGATTTAAGTGTCAGGAAGTCGTTTCTGAAAGTATTTGTATGGAGTGTAGCCATGAATGGATGTGAAATGGATGATAAATAGTTTAGCCAAGAAGGGAATAGAAGCTTTTGAAATGTGGTGTTACGGAAGAATGCTAAAGATTAGATGGGTAGATCATGTAACTAATGAGGAGGTACTGAATGGAATTGTGGAGAAGAGGAATTTGTGGCACAACTTGACTAGAAGAAGCGATCGTTTAGTAGGACACGTTGTGTGGCAGCAAGGGATCACCAACTTATTCATGGAGGGAAGCATGGATAGCATAAACCGTAGAGGGAGACCAAGAAATGAATACACTAAGCAGATTCGGAAGGACGTAGGTTGTTGTAGGTACTGGGAGATGAAGAAGCTTGCACAGGATAGAGTAGCATGGAGAGCTGCATCAAACCAGTCGCTGGACTGAGGACCACAAGAACAACTGTGTCAAACTTTCCCAGGTTTTGCTTTCAACCTCTTAAGTGTTTAAGACACAAAGGAATTGCAGACATTGGCTGTAATGTCTGTAATCCCTTATGGCTGCTGGATCAAAAATGGTGTCTGTTCTTTCAGACAGGTAGTTTTTTTTTTTTGTTTGAACCCAGACGTGTTGATGTAAGGGGTGCGCGTGTGCGTGCGCGTGCGTGTAGTGCACATTTTAATTTTATTAGTTATTTATTTTTCTCTTCTTTTACTGCAGCAATTTAACACATCATGAGTTTCCCTTAAGTATGTGTGTCAATATACCAGAGCAAAGCATCCAACCATAAAGTTTCTTTCTTCAAATTTAAGCATTGAAAAACTTGTTAATCTGTATAAAAAATTTTGTAAAATAAGAAATGATGAACCTGTAAGAGATTAATTTTATAGATGTATATTTGCAAAGCATTTCAATCGTAAGTTCAAAAAATCTCCCAATGATATGTGCACGACTTGCAACAGACTGGGAAACCTAATACACTATAGTAATGAAAATTTTTATCTCAGTATGGCAGAAGCTGTATAATACGCAAAAACTAAGGATGTCTAACATTTTAGAGATGATGAGGCTATTGCAGTTATATGTTTTGATTTAGAGAAGAACCTTGCAACATATACTTATTTGCAGTAAGGTTTTTATGTCTGATAGTTGTGGACGTACAATTTGTGTGTCCACAAGTTAAAAACTTCTATGGCCACAATGTCCACGTGACAAGGGTCAAGTTTGGCAAGGTTTCCAAGAAATTGCAACCTGCTTACTAAAACATATTGAGAACTTACCATCTACTGTCGAACACACTGTCCCATTTAGCATAACTACGGAGGAATAAGTAAGAGTACTGTAGTCATTAGGTCTCTGTCATTATGTTGTAGCCAATACCCAGACTGATTGTGTTTATCACAATTTTTTTGTACCCTTGTCGTTCACTTATAGAGTGTGACCAGGGTTCTGCTTTTATCGAAAATTCTAAGAAAACATGTCATAAGGAGGTGTTTGTTCCAGAACACAGGTAAAGAGTTGTAGCTAAGGCCAGCAGCAAATTTCTAGTAGTTTTTTGATATGAAGAGTTCCTTCTTTAACTTGTAAGGCTCTTTAGACAAATACCTTGTATCAAAGACAGTGCGACATTGATCGAAAAAGGTTATAGTCAGACAGAGCAATGTCTGGAGTATACTGAAGTTAGGGTAAGACTTCCCGTTTCAATGTTGTTTATGTTTCAGTGCTTGGCTCAAATGCATCAACTGCTTTCGATAACAATCTACTGTCACTGTTTCCATCAGTTTCAATAGTTTCAAAAACCTTCTCCCTTCCATCACCCTAACAGTCTCTGATGTCAAAATCACTGTCCTTGGAGTGATGAAACCATTCTCTGCACGTCCTTTCACTGATAGGTGCCTCATGGTAGGTCTTACTCAGCGTTTTCTTAGCCTCATCCACAGATTTCTTCATGTTAAAGCAGAAAGTTAAAACTTCTCACAGATGACAAGGATTGGGCTTGTATGTTGAAATATTCAAATGATTCCATTGGAATGACTGTGCCCTATGACTGATGTAATCCAGGACAAAAAGAATGTCACCATTGGTCGTAATGTCATCTGTCTTTTACTGCATTGCACATCTAGATTCCAACTTGCAGTGCAGCTATCATTAGTATGTTATAAGTAGTCTTGCAAATTGAATGTAATTACAATGACACACATTCCAATCTAACTCAGTCACGTACAGCAGCCTCGTTGAACTAATGCTTATACTGCCTCAGTTAGATTGGAGTATGTGTTGTTATAATTGTGTTCAGTCTATATGACTATCTATAACACACTGATGAAAGCAGCACTGTCAGCTGAAATCTAGATCTGCACCACAATAAAAAAGGAAACTGACATTACGGCTGATGCTGACCTTCCTTCTGCCCTGGATATTCAATCGATAAGAACTTAAAGATGCAATCACCAATTGACTAATATTTTGATGGTGTTATGTTTAAGTTTACAACCTACCCCCTGCACCACCACTTGCCACTACTGCCGTCTACTGCACAATAGTGGAAGCAAAGTTGTAGACCTAATATTATGTTATGCTCTCCTAAATACACTTGGGATTCTAACTAAATTTTGTTTTCATTTTCCTCCTATTTGTCTTTCCCAAGTATTGATCAGGTACATCAGACACTAAAATTGACTGGTGTGTCTGGTGACATATGCTGCACAAATCTGATTGCCAAACAATGATATAACTGTAAGGAATTTGAAACCTCACAGCAGCAATGGGTTGCACTGGATTTTAAGCTAGAAGAAATTGTGTAAGAATTCAGCCTATCACTTACATATTCCCCCCATGAACCATGGACCTTGCCGTCGGTGGGGAGGCTTGCGTGCCTCAGCGATACAGATGGCCGTACCGTAGGTGCAACCACAACGGAGGAATATCTGTTGAGAGGCCAGACAAACATGTGGTTCCTGAAGAGGGGCAGCAGCCTTTTCAGTAGTTGCAGGGGCAACAGTCTGGATGATTGACTGATCTGGCCTTGTAACATTAACCAAAACGGCCTTGCTGTGCTGCTACTGCGAACAGCTGAAAGCAAGGGGAAACTACAGCCGTAATTTTTCCCGAGGACATGCAGCTTTACTGTATGATTAAATGATGATGGCGTCCTCTTGGGTAAAATATTCCGGAGGTAAAATAGTCCCCCATTCGGATCTCCGGGCGGGGACTACTCAAGGGGACGTCATTATCAGGAGAAAGAAAACTGGCGTTCTACGGATCGGAGCGTGGAATGTCAGATCCCTTAATCGGGAAGGTAGGTTAGAAAATTTAAAAAGTGAAATGGATGTTAAAGTTATATATAGTGGGAATCAGTGAAGTTCGGTGGCAGGAGGAACAAGACTTTTGGTAAGGTGATTACAGGGTTATAAATACAAAATCAAATAGGGGTAATGCAGGAGTAGGTTTAATAATGAATAAGAAAATAGGATTTTTTTTTTTTTTGTGGTTTTAGGGCGCAAAACTGCTATGGTCATTAGCGCCCGGTCCGTGACTGAGGAAATAATAAAAACTGAAAATGGAAAACAGCAAAAATGGGAACGAAACTCAAATAATTGGAGACACTAAAAGCAGAAACAAGGCTTAAAAGTCCACTACAGAGAGGGGTTGATGGTCCCCGATAAAACTTCAAATGACTGACGTCATTTCACTGTCACTAATAAACTGGAGAACGCGGTCGGCTGAGCGCGTGTCATCTGCTAAAATCGACGATAGATCAGGCGATAGCTGTAGACGGGAGCGTAACGGATTAAAATAGGGGCATTCAATTAAAAGGTGTCTTACCGTCCACAGCTGAGAGCAGTGGGGACAGAGTGGGGGAGGATCGCCGCTTAAAAGATGTCGATGGCTAAAAAGACAGTGCCCTATCCGGAGTCTAGCTTTTTTTTTTTTTTTTTTTTTTTTTTTGTGGTTTTCGGGCGCACAACTTCAATGGTCATTAGCGCCCTGACTACTCTAAGAATGCACCGCGAGGCACAAGTTGACAACAACAACTAAAAGGGAAAACACAATAAAAGACAGACTGACAGGCATAGGATTAAAAAACATCATCAAATGTCCTTAGCGAGGTTTGTCAAATTGATAAAACAAAGAACACGAGCAGCTGCTCGTGGGTCATCCGCTAAAATGGCATCTAAAGTAGTAGGCAGGTTAAGATCGAGGCGCAGTGTTTTAAGATCGGGACAGGACATTAAAATGTGACGAACCGTCAGCAAGTGCCCACATGGGCAGAACGGCGCCGGCGCAGCCGTCAGCAGATGGCGATGGCTGAACCGGCAGTGTCCAATTATTAACCTTGCTAAAACGACCTCCTCCCGCCGAGAAAGGCGTGATGAGGACGTCCAAGCCACGGGAAGAGGTTTTAAGGCCCGAAGCTTGTTGTCGGTAAGTGCAGCCCAATCGGCATGCCACAGCGACACAACGCGCCGACAAATGACCCTGCTAAAATCGGACGAAGGGACACAACAAGAAGCTGTCCGAGGCTGGAGGACCGCAGCCTTGGCCGCGGCATCTGCAGCTTCGTTCCCAGGGATACCGACATGGCCAGGAACCCACATAAAGCTAACCGGCGTACCGACGTCCACCAGCTGCTGAAGAGAGCGTTGGATCCGATGTACGAAAGGGTGAACCGGGTACGGATCACTGAGGCTCTGGATGGCGCTCAGGGAATCTGAGCAGATGACATAAGCAGAATGTCGGTGGCGGCAGATGTACAGAACAGCCTGGTAGAGGGCAAAGAGCTCAGCTGTGAAGACCGAACAATGGCCATGGAGCCGGTATTGGAAACTTTGTGCCCCGACAATAAAGGAACACCCGACCCCGTCATTGGTCTTAGAGCCATCTGTATAAATGAAAGTCATGTTGTTGAACTTCGAACGAAGTTCCAAAAAACGGGAGTGGTAGACCGAACCGGGGGTGACCTCTTTTGGGAGCGAGCTGAGGTCGAGGTGAACGCGGACCTGAGCCTGGAGCCAAGGTGGCGTGCGGCTCTCGCCCACTCGAAAGGTTGCAGGGAGTGAAAAATTAAGGTGTTGAAGGAGGCGACGAAAGCGAACTCCAGGGGGTAGCAAGGCAGAGACATACAACCCGTATTGAAGGTCAAGAGAGTCGTCAAAAAAGGAACAATAAGAAGGATGGTCGGGCATTGACAGTAGCCGACAGGCATACCGACAAAGCAGTATATCGCGCCGGTAGGTGAGTGGCAATTCGCCAGCGTCAGCATGAAGACTCTCTACGGGACTGGTATAAAATGCTCCGATCGCAAGTCGTAAACCCCGATGTTGTATGGAGTTGAGGCGGCGTAAGATGGATGGCCGTGCAGAGGAGTATACGAAGCTCCCATAATCCAGCTTGGAGCGGACGATCGACCGATATAGACGAAGTAGGACGGTTCGATCCGCTCCCCACGACATACCACTGAGAACACGGAGGACATTTAAAGAACGGGTACAACGGGCGGCCAAATATGACACATGTGGAGACCAGCTAAGTTTCCTGTCAAAGGTAAGGCCTAAAAATTTGATTGTCTCCACGAGTGGGAGAGCAACGGGACCGAGTCGTAAGGACGGTGGGAGAAACTCTTTGTAGCGCCAGAAGTTAATACAGACCGTCTTCTCGGCAGAAAAACGGAAGCCATTGGCGACACTCCAGGAGTAAAGACGGTCAAGAGAACGCTGAAGACAGCGCTCCAAGACACGTGGACACTGCGCGCTGCAATAGATGGTAAAATCGTCCACGAAAAGGGAGCCTGATACATCAGCTGGGAGGCAATCCATTATTGGATTGATCGCGATGGCGAAGAGAGCGACGCTCAAAACTGAGCCCTGTGGCACCCCATTCTCCTGGCGAAAGGTGTCGGACAGGACAGAACCCACACGTACCCGAAACTGTCGATCCATTAAAAAGGAACGAATAAAAAGAGGGAGGCGACCGCGAAAGCCCCACGTATGCATGGTGCGGAGAATGCCCGCCCTCCAACAGGTGTCGTAAGCCTTCTCCAAATCAAAGAACACAGCCGCGGTCGGGCGCTTCCGCAAGAAGTTATTCATGATGAAGGTCGACAAGGTAACCAGATGGTCGACAGCAGAGCGGCGCCTTCGAAATCCACATTGTACATTGGTAAGTAGGCGGCGAGACTCGAGCAGCCAAACCAATCGAGAGTTAACCATTCGCTCCATCACTTTACAGACACAGCTGGTAAGCGAGATAGGTCGATAACTGGAAGGCAAGTGCCTGTCCTTCCCCGGCTTAGGAATCGGGACAACAATAGACTCGCGCCAGCATGCGGGAACATGTCCCTCAATCCAGATGCGATTGTATGTACGAAGAAGAAAACCTTTACCCGCAGGAGAAAGGTTCTTCAGCATCTGAATATGAATAGAATCAGGCCCTGGAGCGGAGGACCGTGATCGGCCAAGTGCGGTTTCGAGTTCCCGCATGGTGAATGGGGCATTATAACTTTCACAATTCGAGGAGCGGAAGTCACGTGGCCTAGCCTCCTCGGCCTGGTTGCGGGGGAGGAAGGCAGGGTGGTAATGAGCGGAGCTCGAAACCTCGGCGAAAAAGCGGCCGAAGGCATTGGAGACAGCCTCAGGGGCCACAAGGACTCCATTCGCGACCTTCAAGCCAGAAATTGGGGAGTGGACCTTAGTGCCAGATAGCCGGCGCAGGCTACCCCAGACAACAGAAGAAGGAGTAGAACTGTTGAAGGTGCTGGTGAAAGCAGCCCAGCTGGCTTTCTTGCTTTCTTTAATAATACGACGACACTGAGCACGTAATCGTTTATAATTAATACAATTCGCCACTGTAGGGTGGCGTTGAAAGGTGCGTAAAGCACGTCGACGAGCACGTATAGCGTCTCTACATGCTGCGGTCCACCAGGGGACCGGTACGCGACGTGGAGAAGAGGTAGGGTGAGGGATGGAATATTCAGCAGCAGCGAGAATGACTTCCGTGAGGTGTGCGACCTGACGATCGCAGCTTGTGAAGGTTTGATCCTGAAAGGTCGCCCTGGAAGAGAAGAGCCCCCAGTCTGCCTTGGAGATGGTCCAACGAGAGGAGCACGGAGAGGGAGTATGCTGCAGGAGATGGAAATACACGGGAAGTGGTCGCTCGAATATGTATCAGCAAGGGCATACCACTCAAACCGGCGTGCAAGTTGGGGAGTACATATAGAGAGGTCTAAATGGGAATAGGTATGAGATGTGTCCGAAAGAAAAGTAGGGGCGCCAGTATTGAGGCAGACAAGATTGAGCTGGTTGAAAAGGTCTGCTAACAAGGAGCCCCTCGGGCAGGATGCTGGAGAGCCCCAAAGAGGATGGTGGGCATTGAAGTCTCCAGTTAACAAAAATGGTGCAGGTAGCTGAGCAACAAGTTGCGTCATGTCTGCCCTGGTAACGGTAGATGACGATGGAGCGTAAACGGTACAAAAGGAAAACGTAAAAGTGGGGAGAGTAATGCGGATGGCAACTGCCTGCAGGCCGGTGTGCAACGTGATGGGATCGTAGTAAATATCATCCCGGACCAGCAACATAACCCCTCCATGAGCTGGGATACCTACCACAGGGGGTAGGTCAAAACGCACAGAGGTGTAGTGTGCCAAGGCAATTTGATCGCATGGGCGTAGCTTCGTTTCCTGGAGGGCTACGACGAGCGGACGATGCGAGCGGAGCAGCAACTTCAAGTCCTCTCGGTTGGAGCGAACGCTGCGAATATTCCAGTTAATAAGTGCCATCGGAAGAAAAGGAAGATGAGAGAAGGGGTCACCTCGAAGGCCGCTGAGGGCCTGGCTTCGAGCGAGCACTGCCGCCGCTATCAGTAGGCGGACAGTCATCGTCCATTGGTTCTATAGGTTCATCGGCCATCTTGGGAAGATGGCCGGGAGGGGGAGCTTCCTCCGCCGGTGAACGGCCAGATGGTCGGCTACCAGCGGTGCGGCCAGGCGAAAGGGATGACGGCCTGGGGCGGCAACCGCTGGGTGGCGCAGGAGAAGAAATGCGCCGTGGCGGAGAAGGAGAACTGTGCTTCCTATTAGCCTTCTTGGATGGTCGTTTGGTGGAAGTACCGGACGAAGGCTGGGAGGTCGAGGTACGTAGGAAGTCTGCACGGGACGGTTCCTTCTTGAAGGCCCGTGCATCTGACTTCTGGGTCTTCGTCTTAGCAGAAGCTGATGAAGGGGCTGGTGTCTGTGGGGTGATGGGACGAAGAGGAGACGTCGACCGCGCGATCTTAGCACTGGCCGAACGGACGACCGTGGTGCTGAAGGGCAGATCGCATGTCTGGGTTGCTACCTCCCGGGTAGTCCGAGGAGAGGCGAGGACAGTGCTGTATTTCCCCGCTGGGAGCAGCGTGGGCTTCCTACTAGCCAATAGCTTGCGAGCAGCCGAGGTGGACACTTTCTCTTTGACTCGAATTTCCTGGATACAGCGTTCTTCCTTATAGACAGGACAGTCGCGGGAGGATGCGGCATGGTCACCCTGACAGTTCACACAACGAGGAGACGGAGGTGGACAGTCACCCTCATGGGCATCCCTGCCACAAGTGACACATTTAGCCGCATTGGAACAAGACTGTCGAGTGTGATTGAAACGCTGACACTGGTAGCAGCGCGTAGGTGTCGGGACATAGGGGCGAACAGAAATAACCTCGTAGCCCGCCTTGATGCGCGATGGCAGCTTAACACTATCGAAGGTTAAGAAAAGTGTCCGGGTCGGTACAAGGTCATTGTTGACCTTTTTCATGACCCGATGGACAGCCGTCACGCCCTGCTCAGCGAGGAAAGATTGAATCTCCTCGTCAGTCAAACCGTCGAGGGATCTAGTGTAGACCACACCACGAGACGAATTCAAAGTTCGGTGAGCCTCCACCCGGACAGGGAATGTGTACAGGAGTGTGGCCCGAAGCAGTTTTTGTGCCTGAAAGGCGCTCTCAGTTTCTAGTAATAAGGTACCGTTACGCAACCTGGTACAAGATTTGACAGATCCGGCTATGGCATCTACGCCCTTCTGGATAACGAAAGGGTTGACAGAGGAAAAATCCTTTCCGTCCTCAGATCGAGAAACGACGAGGAACTGTGGGGCAGGCGGTAGTATTTTTGTCACTGTTGGCTGGTCACGTTACCGTTTGTGGGTCGAAGTCGAAAGCGATGGAGTAGAATCCATTGCGGAGGAATCCCCCATGATTGCCAGCGTCTCCGATGGCGCGCTCCTTCCTTGTGGGGACCCTCTCAGAGGGCACTCCCGCCTTAGGTGAATGTTTACACCTCAGGTCACACCTCCCGAGAAACAGACGGAGGGACCAATCGGCATGGTCAGAAGGTATCAGCTCAGGCAATCACCCCTCCCCGGGCCTGGCCTTTACCAGGGGGTACGCGCGTGCCTTACATGTCTACCCAGGGCGGGGACTTACGCGTTACCCCGTCACCGGCTACGCGTGCGAACGCGTGGGTCGGCCTTCAGACACGCACAGGGAGGAAGGAAGAAGAGGAAAAAGAAGAGAGAGGGAGAAAGAGGACAGACTGTCTCAAACGCCGAGGCGGAGACCAGAGAAGGCAAGGAGAAGAAGGCAATGAGAAAGCAAGGAGAAGAAGGCAATGAGAAGGCAAGGAGAAAAAGGCAATGAGAAGGCAAGGAGGAGTCAAGGGAAAGAGTAAGGAAGACAGTGAAGTGGAGAAGAGCAAAGAAAGGAACCAACAAAAGGAAGGAAGAAACGAGAAGTGAAAAACCAAAAAGACCACGATTATAGGTCGTGAAACCGTCCGTCTCCGGACGCAGGCGCTAACTACCCCCGTGAGGGGGATGGACTCCTTTTAGTCGCCTCTTACGACAGGCAGGAATACCTCGGGCCTATTCTAATCCCCGGACCCGCAGGGGGGCCGGAGTCTAGCTAAAATTACCTCCTCCCGACGACGCGTTCGGGAGGAAGAGGTCCAAGCGCAAGGAAGGGCTTTCACTTCCCGCAATTTATTTCGGGGAAGTGTTGACCAATGCGCATGCCATAAATGAGCAACTTTGCGACATAAACCGCTCCGTAGATCGGTGAAGGGAAGCGACTGAATAGCTGGCCGAGGAAGAGAAACTGCAGCCTTGGCTGCTATATCAGCCGCCTCATTCCCACAGATACCAGCGTGTCCCGGGAGCCAGAGGAACGCCACCGAGACGCCCCCCAGGTGGAGCAAGCGCAGACAGTCCTGAATCCGGTGGACCAGAGGGTGCACAGGGTAAAGAGCTTGGAGACTGAGGAGAGAGCTGAGAGAATCTGAGCAGATTACGTACTGTATCCGCTGATGGCGGCGGATGTAGTGGACAGCCTGGAGAACAGCAAAAAGCTCCGCAGTATAAACCGAACACTGGTCGGGAAGCCGAAAGTGATTTGGGGCGTCGCCAACAATATAGGCACTCCCTACACCCAACGATGTTTTCGAGCCGTCGGTGTAAATAAAGGTGGCGTCCGTCATTTGTGCACATAGAGCAGCAAATGCCCGACGATAAACAAGTGAAGGTGTACCATCCTTGGGAAATTGACAAAGATCACGGAGCAGAGAGATCCGGGGACGGAGCCAAGGCGGTGCTGCACCCCAAGTTGTCAAGAAGGTTTTAGGAAAGCGGAAGGAAAGAGAATGGAGCAGTTGACGGAAGCGGACTCCCGGGGGTAGTAGGGAGGAGGAGCGGCCTGCATACCCTACATCAAAGGAGGCGTCGAAAAAAGGGTCATGGGCTGGATTAGCAGGCATGGAAGACAGATGGCTAGCGTAACGGCTCAGAAGGACCACTCGTCGATTGGACAGCGGAGGTTCAGCAGTCTCAGCATAAAGGCTTTCCACAGGGCTAGTGTAAAAAGCTCCAGACGCTAAACGTAATCCACGGTGGTGGATAGAGTCGAGACGCCGAAGAATAGACGGCCGAGCAGAGGAGTAGACTATGCTTCCATAGTCCAATTTCGAGCGCACTAAGGCGCGATAGAGGCGGAGAAGGACCACTCGGTCCGCTCCCCAGGAGGTACCATTCAGAACACGGAGGGTGTTGAGCGTTCGCAGACAGCGAGCCGAAAGATAGGAAACGTGGGAGGACCAGCACAGTTTTCTGTCAAACATAAGACCCAAGAATTTAGTGACGTCTGAAAACGGAAGGTTGACAGGACCTAGATGTAAGGAGGGCGGAAGAAACTCCTTACGTCGCCAAAAATTAATACAAACGGTCTTACTGGGAGAAAAACGGAAGCCGGTTTCGAGGCTCCAAGAGTGGAGGCGATCGAGACATCCTTGAAGACGTCGTTCAAGAAGGCTGGTCCGTTGAGAGCTGTAGTAGATCGCAAAATCGTCCCCAAAGAGGGAGCCCGAGACATCAGGAAGGAGACAATCCATAATTGGATTTATAGCGATGGCAAACAGTACAACACTCAGCACGGAGCCCTGGGGTACCCCGTTTTCTTGAGAGAAAGTACGGGAGAGAGTAGTGTTCACCCGCACCCTAAATGTTCGCTCTGCCATAAATTCGCGAAGAAAAAGGGGCAGCCGGCCTCGAAAGCCCCAAGAGAACAGTGTGCGGAGGATGCCTGTCCTCCAACAGGTATCGTATGCTCTCTCCAGATCAAAAAATATTGCTACCGTTTGGCGTTTCCGGAGAAAATTGTTCATGATATAAGTGGAGAGAGCAACAAGATGGTCAACTGCAGAGCGATGCTTTCGGAATCCGCATTGGGCAGGTGTTAAAAGACTGCGTGATTCCAGCCACCAAGCTAAACGGTAATTCACCATACGCTCCAAAATCTTACAGACACTACTCGTGAGAGAAATGGGGCGATAGCTAGAGGGGAGATGTTTGTCCTTTCCAGGTTTCGGAATGGGAACGACGATAGCTTCCCGCCATCGTCTGGGAAAAGTACTGTCGGTCCAAATTCGATTATAAAGGCAAAGGAGGTAACGCAGACTATGGGTTGATAAATGCAGCAACATTTGGACATGGATACCATCCGATCCTGGGGCGGAGGAGCGAGAAGAAGAGAGGGCATGTTGGAGTTCCCGCATGGAGAAAACAGTATTGTAGCTTTCGTGATTTTGAGAGGAGAAAGCAAGATGTCGCACTTCCGCTGCACGTTTCTTCGGGAGAAACGCTGGCGGGTAATTTGAAGAGCTCGAAATCTCAGCAAAGTGCTGACCCAATGAGTTAGAAATTGCGACGGGGTCCACTAAGGTATCATGCGCGACAGTGAGCCCAGAGACCGGGGAGAAACTAGGCGTGCCTGAGAACCGTCGAAGCCGACTCCAAACTTCCGAGAAGGGAGTGAAGGTGTTAAATGAGCTAATAAAGAAATTCCAGCTTGCCTTCTTGCTATCGCGGATGACGCGACGGCATCGCGCACGGAGATGCTTATAGCGGATACAGTTTGCCAAAGTAGGATGGTGACGGAAAATGCGAAGAGCACGTCGCCGCTCACGTATTGCGTCACGGCATGCCTCGTTCCACCAAGGAACTGGGGGGCGCCGGGGCAATTCGGAGGTGCGTGGTATTGAACATTCCGCAGCTGTAAGGATAACGTCGGTAATATGTGTGACCTCATCGTCGACGCTGGGAAAGCGACGGTCATCGAATGTCGCTAGAGACGAAAAAAGTGTCCAATCGGCTTGGGCAAACTTCCAGCGTGGCGGGCGCATGTATGGCAGTTGAGGCTGCAGCCTAAGGACACATGGAAAGTGGTCACTCGAGTGTGTATCATCAAGGGCGAACCATTCGAAGCGCCGAGCTAGCGGAACAGTACCGATCGCAAGGTCCAAATGAGATAAATTTGTCGTGGAGGCAGCAAAAACGTGGGGACCCCAGTGTTGAGGCAAACTAGATCCGCTTGGTGGAAGACGTCTAGCAATAGGGAGCCACGTGGACAAGGATGTGGAGATCCCCAAAGCGGGTGGTGGGCATTGAAGTCCCCAACCAGCAAATAGGGGGGTGGAAGCTGACCAAGAAGATGAAGGAGATCAGCTCGTGCCATTGGTGTGGACGATGGAATGTATACAGTACAAAGAGAGAACGTGTATCCAGAAAGGGAAAGACGGACGGCGACAGCTTGGAAGGAACTGTCTAAGGGGATTGGATGATAATGGAGAGTATCATGGAGAAGAATCATGAGTCCTCCATGGGCTGGAGTGCCTTCCACAGAGGGGAGGTCATATCGGACGGACTGAAAATGAGGGAAAACAAAGCGGTCATTAGGACGCAGCTTTGTTTCCTGAAGACAGAAGATGACCGGCGAGTAGGATCGTAAGAGGATCGACAATTCATCCCGATTGGCTCGAATGCCGCGGATATTCCAGTGGATAATGGACATAGGGTGAACAGAAAATGGAGGATTGTGACCAAGGGTGCTGTCAACTCAACGACTGCTCAGAGCTTGCGACCGACAGCAGGGAATGGCATTCAGCCGAAGGCAGAAGATCCTGATCCATAGGTTGGTCAGGAGCAGCTCCTGCCACCAGCGATCGGCCGGTTGACCGGCCACCAGCAGTGCGCCTCGGCGACACAGAAGACGGCCGAGGGCGATTTCCGCCAGGTGGCGCTGTGGATGGGACACGCCTTGGCGGAGAAGGAGAGGAACTGGGTTTCTTTGTAGCCTTCTTGGAAGTATGAGGTTTAGATGAAGGAGGAACCGATGGTGGTGAAGTTGCCGTACGTAAAAACTCTTCACGAGTATGCTCTTTCTTCGAAGACTTGGTGTCTGACTTTTGGGCTCGAGATTTAGCAGAACCCGACGAAGGGTGAGCCATAGAGTGGGTAGGCGAAAGTGGTGAAGTTGAACGGGCGATCTTTGCGCTGGCCGATCGGACGACCGTGCCACTAAAGGTGAGGTCGCAAGTCTGCGTGGCCGCCTCCTTTGTTGGCCGAGGGGAAGCAAGGACAGTGCTGTATTTGCCTGTCTGAGGCACAGTGGGCTGTCGACTGGCGAATAATTTTCGAGCAGCAAAGGTCGACACCTTTTCCTTCACTCTTATTTCCTGGATGAGCTTTTCGTCCTTAAAAACTGGGCAATCTCTAGAGGAAGCAGCGTGGTCACCCATACAGTTGATGCAGCGAGGGGATGCAGTTGGACAAACACCCTCATGGGCATCCTTGCCACACGTAACACATTTGGCCGGATTGGAACAGGACTGGCTGGTGTGATTGAACCGCTGACATCGATAGCAACGCGTAGGGTTTGGGACGTAAGGGCGAACGGAAATTATCTCATAGCCTGCTTTGATTTTCGATGGGAGTTGAACTTTGTCAAATGTCAAGAAGACAGTGCGGGTTGGAATGATCTTCGTGTCAACCCTTTTCCTAACTCTACGAACAGCCGTTACGCTCTGGTCAGACAGGTAGTGCTGAATTTCTTCGTCAGACAATCCATCGAGGGAGCGTGTATAAACGACTCCACGTGAGGAATTTAAGGTACGGTGCGGTTCCACCCGGACAGGGAAGGTGTGGAGCAGAGAAGTACGCAGCAATTTTTGTGCCTGGAGGGCACTGTGTGTTTCTAACAACAGGGTGCCATTCCGTAATCTGGAACAAGACTTTACAGGACCTGCAATTGCGTCGACACCTTTCTGAATAATGAAAGGGTTGACCGTGGAGAAGAAGTGACCTTCGTCAGACCGAGAAACAACAAGGAACTGTGGCAACGATGGAAGAACCGTCTGTGGCTGAGACTCAGTGAACTTACGTTTGTGAGCAGACATAGTGGAAGGTGAGGAAACCATTGCGGAAGAATCCCCCATGATTACCGGCGTCTCCGATGGCGCGCTCCTCCCTTGTGGGGGCCCTCACTGAGGGCACACCCGCCTTAGGTGATTGCTCACACCTCAGGTCACACCTCCCGACAAACGGACGGAGGGACCAATCGGCACTTTCGGAAGTTATCAGCTCGGGTAATCACCCCTCCCTGGGCCTGGCCGTTACCAGGGGGTACGTACGTGTCCTACCTGTCTACCCGGGGCGGGGAATTACGCATTACCCCGTCACCGGCTACGCATGGAAGTGCGTGGGTCGGCCTTCAGACACGCACAGGGAGGAAAAAAGAGAAAGGGAAAGGAAAGAAGAGGGGGTCTCAAATGCCGCAGCGGAGAAAAGGGCAAAGAGAAAAGGGAAGGAAAAGAGAAGGACAGAGGAAGGACAAGGACTTGCAAGCGTAGAAATCAAGGAATTTGGAACAGTTTCGAGCGTCCGTCTCCGGACGTAGGCACAAACTATACTCCCAGAGGGGGAGAAAGGTAAGGGAAGAGCCAGAGGTGAGGGGGGGGGGGGGGACGAAGATGGGGGACGGGGAAGGATGCGGAAAGGGAAGGTATGCAGCCCGGAAAGGAAGGAGGGCCACATTAGCTCGGGGTCCAGTGCTCGCTACGCACGTGTCCACAAAAGAGTTGTGGACCCCCTGGGGGGGAAAAATAGGAGTGCGGGCTAGCTACTACAAACAGCATAGTGAACGCATTATTGGGCCAAGCTAGACACAAAGCCCATGCCTACTACAGTAGTACAAGTTTATATGCCAACTAGCTCTGCAGATGATGAAGAAATTGATGAAATGTATGACGAGATAAAAGAAATTATTCAGGTAGTGAAGGGAGACAAAAATTTAAGAGTCATGGGTGACTGGAATTCGTCAGTAGGAAAAGGGAGAGAAGGAAACATAGTAGGTGAATATGGATTGGGGGGTAGAAATGAAAGAGGAAGCCGCCTTGTAGAATTTTGCACAGAGCATAACTTTATCATAGCTAACACTTGCTTCAAGAATCATAAAAGAAGGTTGTATACCTGGAAGAATCCTGGAGATACTAAAAGGTATCAGATAGATTATATAATGGTAAGACGGAGATTTAGGAACCAGGTTTTAAATTGTAAGACATTTCCAGGGGCAGATGTGGATTCTGACCACAATCTATTGGTTATGAACTGCAGATTGAAACTGAAGAAACTGCAAAAGGTGGGAATTTAAGGAGATGGGACCTGGATAAACTGAAAGAACCAGAGGTTGTAGAGTGTTTCAGGGAGAGCATAAGGGAACAATTGACAGGAATGGGGGAAAGAAATACAGTAGAAGAAGAATGGATAGCTCTGAGGGATGAAGTAGTGAAGGCAGCAGAGGATCAAGTAGGTAAAAAGACGAGGGCTAATAGAAATCCTTGGGTGACAGAAGAAATATTGAATTTAATTGATGAAAGGAGAAAATATAAAAATGCAGTAAATGAAGCAGGCAAGAAGGAATACAAACGTCTCAAAAATGAGATCGACAGGAAGTGCAAAATGGCTAAGCAGGGATGGCTAGAGGACAAATGTAAGGATGTAGAGGCTTGTGTCACTAGGGGTAAGATAGATACTGCCTACAGGAAAATTAAAGAGACCTTTGGAGAGAAGAGAACCACTTGTATGAATATCAAGAGCTCAGATGGCAACCCAGTTCTAAGCAAAGAAGGGAAGGCAGAAAGGTGGAAGGAGTATATAGAGGGTTTATACAAGGGCGATGTACTTGAGGACAATATTATGGAAATTGAAGAGGATGTAGATGAAGATGAAATGGGAGATAAGATACTGCGTGAAGAGTTTGACAGAGCACTGAAAGACCTGAGTCGAAACAAGGCCCCAGGAGTAGACAACATTCCATTAGAACTACTGATGGCCTTGGGAGAGCCAGTCATGACAAAACTCAACCATCTAGTGAGAAAGATGTATGAGACAGGCGAAATACCCACAGACTTCAAGAAGAATATAATAATTCCAATCCCAAAGAAAGCAGGTGTTGACAGATGTGAAAATTACCGAACTATCAGTTTAATAAGTAACAGCTGCAAAATACTAACGCGAATTCTTTACAGACGAATGGAAAAACTGGTAGAAGCGGACCTCGGGGAAGATCTGTTTGGATTCCGTAGAAATGTTGGAACACGTGAGGCAATACTAACCTTACGACTTACCGTAGAAAGAAGATTAAGGAAAGACAAACCTACGTTTCTAGCATTTGTAGACTTAGAGAAAGCTTTTGACAATGTTGACTGGAATACTCTCTTTCAAATTCTGAAGGTGGCAGGGGTAAAATACAAGGAGCAAAAGGCTATTTACAATTTGTACAGAAACCAGATGGCAGTTATAAGAGTTGAGGGGCATGAAAGGGAAGCAGTGGTTGGGAAAGGAGTGAGACAGGGTTGTAGCCTCTCCCCGATGTTATTCAATCTGTATATTGAGCAAGCAGTGAAGGAAGCAAAAGAAAAATTCGGAGTAGGTATTAAAATTCATGGAGAAGAAGTAAAAACTTTGAGGTTCACCGATGACATTGCAATTCTGTCAGAGACAGCAAAGGACTTGGAAGAGCAGTCGAACAGAATGGACAGTGTCTTGAAAGGAGGATATAAGATGAACATCAACAAAAGCAAAACGAGGATAATGGAATGTAGTCAAATTAAATCGGGTGATCCTGAGGGAATTAGATTAGGAAATGAGACACTTAAAGTAGTAAAGGAGTTTTGCTATTTGGGGAGCAAAATAACTGATGATGGTCGAAGTAGAGAGGATATAAAATGTAGACTGGCAGTGGCAAGGAAAACGTTTCTGAAGAAGAGAAATTTGTTAACATCGAGTATAGATTTAAGTGTCAGGAAGTCGTTTCTGAAAGTATTTGTATGGAGTGTAGCCATGTATGGAAGTGAAACATGGACGATAACCAGTTTGGACAAGAAGAGAATAGAAGCTTTCGAAATGGGGTGCTACAGAAGAATGCTGAAGATAAGGTGGGTAGATCACGTAGCTAATGAGGAGGTATTGAATAGGATTGGGGAGAAGAGAAGTTTGTGGCACAACTTGACTAGAAGAAGGGATCGGTTGGTAGGACATGTTTTGAGGCATCAAGGGATCACAAATTTAGCATTGGAGGGCAGTGTGGAGGGTAAAAATCGTAGAGGGAGACCAAGAGATGAACACACTAAGCAGATTCAGAAGGATGTAGGTTGCAGTAGGTACTGGGAGATGAAGAAGCTTGCACAGGATAGAGTAGCGTGGAGAGCTGCATCAAACCAGTCTCAGGACTGAAGACCACAACAACAACAACAATAAGGAAGCAAAGAGGAAACTCAACATAAGCTTGAAGGGACAACATCTATCTCTCTGCGACACACCAAAATATCTTGGGATTAAACTTGACCGTGCTCTCACCTACAAGGAACACTGTTTGGCCACAAAGATGAAAGTGAGTGCCAGGAACAAAATCATCCGCAAGCTAACAAATAGCAGATGGGGAGCGCAACCTACAGTTCTCCAGACGTCAGCTTTAGCTTTATGTTTCTCCACTGCGGAGTACTCGGCACCCGTTTGGCAAAATTCCACCCACGCTGAACAAGTAAATATAGCATTGAATGAGACTGGACGCATCGTGACAGGATGCCTCCGCCCAACTCCCACAAAGCAGCTGTACCACCTCATGGGCATAGCCCAGCCAGACATCAGAAGAAGGACTGCCGCAGAAATCGAGAAACATAAACAGGAGACAGATCCCAGGCAGCCAATGTTCGGATACAATCTTCGACCTCGCTGACTTAAATCAAGGAAGAGTTTCCTACGAACAACTGAAGCAACTCTTATCGCCTAGAGCACGACGAGAAGAGCTGTGGTACAATGTGGACCCAGGAAGACCAGGGAATAGCCCCAGGGAAGTACCCACAGCTGGCTCTGAACTCCCATATACGACCTGGAAAGCCCTTAATAGACTACGAACAGGCATATCAAGATGCAGAGCCAACTTGGAAAAATGGGGCTACATCAGTGCAGACGAGCCCTACGAGTGTGGAGAACAGCAAGACCCACAACACCTACTGGTCTGCAGGAAACTAAACAACCCGTGTTCGACTCAAGACCTATTTGAAGCAAATGACAAGGCTATTCAAGCTGCAGTGTATTGGGCTTCACGTGGGATATGAAAATCGCTCTGTTTCGCATCCTTAGCGCTTATCATTATGTTACATACTTTTCTATATTATTGTAGTTAATTTACCTTATAACCATGTATTATTGTATTATAACTGCTTCTCCTGCATTGTAATATAATTTTTTTTGTAAAATGGTGATGTCTTGGATACGATAAATAAATGAATAAAATAAATAAACTAACCAAAACTTTAAATTCAGTGTCGGAAGAATGAAAATTTTTTGTTCATGTCAATACACATATACATTCTGAGAACACTTCATTTTTTAGATCTGTATTTGTCTCTACAAAATTTATCAACCCTAGTCATGGCTCATTTATGCCCCGAAAGAGATCCACCAAGTAGCTAAGAGGAAACACTCCTACCTGGAGATGCAGTGAAAGCATTCATTTGAGTCAAGTGACCATCCCAGACTTGTTGACTGTCTCAAAAGTGAAACCATAAACCCAGAGTGGGAGAAAAATATTCATATAGCTGACATGGCCGCAGAGACTAGTTTCATTTGACTGAGAAAACAGACTGAATGAAAGAACAAGCAACAGGACATTCAATTTTTGAAACCAGTCCGTTATCCCATTTCTACGACAATGACAACTTATAACAATAATTAGCTGGTACTCCTGTGTTTTCCTTTTCTTCCTTAGTTTGTGTACAGAGGAATTTACATACTTGTAATTTAGAAGCAGGTCTGTCATCAGTACTTACCTTCGCAGTCAGGTTCCACGTAGGGAGCCTTGCCTTCTGTGTGCATGTGGCAGACAGTAATGTCCTTCAGACAGTTATTTTTGCCATGCTCAGTCATTGCATTGACCAGGATGGTCGGCGTTGCTGCCGCCCCCTGGACAAATACGGTGTCACCTGTCACACAAAACCAAAGGCAACTGTCATGGCCAACGCTTCTTGCAAACAATAAAAACATCTGTTAAATTAAAAGGAAAGTCAGCGTTGGCCGTAATATTGATGTTTTATTGATGGCAGAATCTATTTTCGATCACACAGTGATCATCTTCAGTGCTGATATGTACAAATTAAACTCAGACACTGGTATCAAGTTATCAATAACCAAAACTGAGAAGCGATCACAATAACCAATAACCAATCAATAAAACATTAATATTACGGCCAACGCTGACATTCCTTTTAATTTAACGTATATGGTCGTCGTGCACACAGCACTCCATGGAGTCGCCAATCAAAAAAACATTTGTGCTAGTAGCTGATTCATTTACTGTCTAACAGAGCTTACAATACATAACATACCTGAAAGTTGACAGAGTCCTTACACATACTCAGTCCATAGATGCTGCTTTGGGTTTGACAACTGGTTGGTCGGCTGGTTGAAAGGGGGGTGGGTTAAGCAACTAATCAGATAAATCATCACTCCCTCTTTCAAGGGGTAGCCCATTAACCACCTAAATTTAATGTCGTGTAGGAGTGGTAAACATCGTGGCCCTGAAAGCAGCAATGATGACAGTGATGACAATTTGAAGAGAGGTAAAAGTATACGAGTCTGTTAAGTCAGCAGGTGGGAGAGCACCTGAGGACTGACACTGGTCTCATCTGTTGCAAGAGGCGCCTCACATCTGACCCTGCCAACCTCATGTAAGTGTTAGAGAGTAACAGAATAAATAATGTCTGCTAGCTGGGAGATTGATAATAGTATAGTAAAATAAGGTAAGAGAAATTATAAGGTAACTAGAGGCTGCGCGCAGCTGAGGTCGCCTGGCATTTAGCAATTGGCAGGAAGGGTTATCCCTAGCACAAGGAAGGGTTATCCCTCCCACAAGCCTCCCATAATCTGTTGTAGTGAAAGTGTGAAGATAAGGATTGAACCCACCTTACCAGAAGAGATGCAAAAGTTTACTCAACTGTTCTTTCGTCTTCAGCTAGCATCAAGGATACGGAATCCCTAAGGTCTTTTCTTCACCAACGAGCCATATGAAGGGGGACTCTTAAAAAGTGAAACTGGGTGCAGCAGAAAAGGAACTAACCTCACCTAAAAGAAATTTAAATCTGAGAAAAAAGGAATAATGACAGGGAGGGCAGTAAAGCATAATCAACCGATAATTCGGTGACGACGTTAATGCGGCGGAAATATGAGCCTCAAGAAACGACAAACTAATATCAGTGACACAGAAACATTTGCAAAACTGGAAAATTCACGTAAAACACAGCAACAGGTAGCTGGAAGGGGAGGTGGGGGTGGGCATGTTCTTGTTACTAATGTCTTCAAACATATTAAAACGACAATATCAGACCGTAGTGGAAAGAGAGAGGTTTTCATCAGGGATGTAAATATAACTCTGTCGTATGCAATACTCACAATGTCCGTAATGAGATTTGTTAGTTCCGACAACTTACAACCGTACTATCACCTTACAACCTAATCTAGGTCTTGGGCTAAGTAAAAGATTAATGTGTAAACGCAATCCCATAAAAAAAATAAAAAAAAAAGAGGGAGCCAGCAGTGACGTCACTATTCAGAGCACGGGGTTTTCGAGATATACGGGCCCTTCAGCGAACTTGTTACTTGACACTAGTCTGCTTGTTCGCCACACTTCGAATGCTCGACTCCGTGCAGTGCCCACGGGAAATCAATATGTAACTGAGAAGGTATCCACTTGAGGTATTAATTTTGTCGTGTGCTATCGAGAGCTGCGTACATTTCACCGCGCAGTCAAGAATTATTGAAATAATTGCTCACTCCCCGCCGGATACGATTGCTGGCTCGTGGGCCTCGTCAGAACAGTATGGCAATATCAATATCTTCAATACACTAGCCTCTCCTCTATGCCAGAGATTCCCCAACTTGTTCTCTGAAGGAACACTGAGAATCCTGGCACTTTGATGGACACCTAGTTTATTTTTACCGT
Source organism: Schistocerca nitens (assembly GCF_023898315.1). NCBI lineage: Eukaryota > Metazoa > Arthropoda > Insecta > Orthoptera > Acrididae > Schistocerca > Schistocerca nitens. Next base: position 497,564,563 of record NC_064617.1, read on the forward strand.
ACATATATTTTTAATGAGAAAAAATTGGTTTATTCAATTTTAAATCATGTGTGATAACACAGAAATCATAATAAAATTTTAAGAAATAGTTAGTACCGCTAAAATGTCGAAAAATGGCATATGAGTAGTCTCTCGTGGAGTACTTACTCATTTCCTGCAGAAAACCAGTGTTCCACCCAACACAGTTTGGGAAACCCAGCTCTAGACCTTTATGGGTCTAGTAAACAACACGATCTACCGTAAGATATCACCCAAAACAACTGACCGTTGTTTTGTAAAGAAAGGATACGATGGAAACACGTAATTACCGCTCCCCCCCCCCCCCTTTCCAACTAGTCGTTGTAGTGGAGACTTTATTCATTACAGAATTCCCATATAGCTCTAGAAATGATTTCCTGGGTTTCCACTGAACTACTTAATAATAATGTTTATCGGTATTATTAAGTGCTGTTGTTTTGGATACGATGTACGCTTTATTCAGAGTGAGTGATAACCTTTTCTACATTTTGAAACAATGTTTATTTCACAAGATGTCGCTATTCAAGGTAGATTCAGGTGCAACATGTCGTTCTGAACAATAGAGATGGGGAAATAAATCAAGTATCGTTTTCTTAAGGAACCATTCTGAACATGGCCTTAATCGAATTACTGGAACTAAGAAAATATAAATCCGGATGGCCAGACAGAAACGTGAGCATCGCTCCTTCCCAAAGCAGGTCGAATTCGTTAATCTTTACGTCACCTTAGTAGCCATTAATTGCACCACACAGTTATACGTCAAATCATGTAAGATGAAAGCAATATTTCACAGGTAAAGACATTGGACTGCAATAAGTCTGGTACCGGTATTATAAGTATAGTCAAATCTATATTTTCATCACCGTGCATCGGTATTCTCCAAGTAAAGAACACTCAAGGCTGATATTGCACGACGGCCTGCTATCAAACTGTTTGTCGCTAGGAATTTAAAACACTCAATGTTTCTCGTTTTACTTTTGCATTATGTAGTGTTCGTGCGAGCAGTGGTGGCTCAGAAAGCTGTAAGGAAATTAATGTGGAAGGAAGTATCCCTGTATACTTGTATTAAAACCTGTGCAGTCTAATCTACTTTGCCCTATCAGTTTTCGCTGGCATTTCTAATCACTTGCAGGCACGTACTATTCGCGTTGGTTTTCTGCATTCATGTTCCATTATCTTTAGCTATAGGCAACGCCTAACGAAGACCGTTAACACAAAAAAAACCTTTTAGTTCCACTAAAATCGGAAAAATGGCATCAGCCTGAACACAATAAAAAGAAATCACCGATGAAGAATGAGAGCTTCACTGGCATGTTAATGTGGTACCAACAGACAAATCACAGTACGACATGTCAACCGAACGCCGCTTTATCGAGTTACCGTCATCAGCTTCATCACTGTGACCCAAGATGCAACAGGACATAAAAATTGCACAGTGTTTCTCTGGATATATGCTGTTTTTTATACGAGCTTTTGTAGCTCGCTTTTTTATTATGGTCTGCGCCGTATGTAAATCAAGTTTATTTTGTGACACCATACACTAAATGACCTGATAAAATTTGAAATGTCAGCCCCCTTGAAATGAGTAATGAGTAAACCCCGGTCACAGTTCATCTCACGAACTGTAATGCATCATGCTATGAGGAACAAGACTTTTGGTCAGGTGAATACAGGGTCATAAATACAAAATCAAATAGGGGTAATGCAGGAGTAGGTTTAATAATGAAAAAAAAAAAAAAATTGGGGTGCGGGTAAGCTACTACAAACAGCATAGTGAACGCATTATAGTGGCCAAGACAGACACGAAGCCCATGCCTACTACAGTAGTACAAGTTTATATGCCAACTAGCTCTGCAGATGACGAAGAAATTGAAGAAATGTATGATGAAATAAAAGAAATTATGCAGGTAGTGAAGGGAGACAAAAATTTAATAGCCGTGGGTGACTGGAATTCGACAGTAGGAAAAGGGAGAGAAGGAAACATAGTAGGTGAATATGGATTGGGGCTAAGAAGTGAAAGAGCAAGCCGTCTGGTACAATTTTGCACAGAGCATAACTTCATCATAGCTAACACTTGGTTCAAGAATCATAAAAGAAGGTTGTATACATGGAATAATCCTGGAGATACTAGAAGGTATCAGGTAGATTATATAATAGTAAGACAGAGATTTAGGAACCAGGTTTTAAATTTTAAGACATTTCCAGGGGGCAGATGTGGACTCTGACCACAATCTATTGGTTATTAACTGTAGATTAAAACTGAAGAAACTGCAAAAAGGTGGGAATTTAAGGAGATGGGACCTGGGTAAACTGAAAGAACCAGAGGTTGTACAGAGTTTCAAGGAGAGCGTAAGGGAACAATTGACAGGAATGGGAAAAAGAAATACAGTAGAAGACGAATGGGTAGCTCTGAAGGATAAAGTAGTGAAGGCAGCAGAGAATCAAGTAGGTAAAAAGACGAGGGCTAGTAGAAATCCTTGGGTAACAGAAGAAATATTGAATTTAATTGATGAAAGAAAAAAATATAAAAATGCAGTAAATGAAGCAGGCAAGAAGGAATACAAACGTCTCAAAAAACGAGATCGACAGGAAGTGCAAAATGGCTAAGCAGGGATGGCTAGAGGACAAATGTAAGGATGTAGAGGGTTATCTCACTAGGGGTAAGATAGATACAGCCTACAGGAAAATTAAAGAGACCTTTGCAGAAAAGAGAACCACTTGCATGAATATTAAGAGCTCAGATGGAAACCCAGTTCTAAGCAAAGAGGGGAAAGCAGAAAGGTGGAAGGAATATATAGAGGGTCTATACAAGGGTGATGTACTTGAGGACAATATTATGGAAATGGAAGAGGATGTAGATGAAAATGAAATGGGAGATACGATACTGCGTGAAGAGTTTGACAGAGCACTGAAAGACCCAAGTCGAAACAAGGCCCCGGGAGTAGACAACATTCCATTAGAACTACTGACAGCCTTGGGAGAGCCAGTCATGACAAAACTCTACCGTCTGGTGAGCAAGATGTATGAGACAGGCGAAATACCCTCAGACTTCAAGAAGAATATAATAATTCCAATCCCAAAGAAAGCAGGTGTTGACAGATGTGAAAATTACCGAACTATCAGTTTAATAAGTCACAGCTGCAAAATACTAACGCGAATTATTTACAGACAAATGGAAAAAATGGTAGAAGCCGACCTCGGGGAAGATCTGTTTGGATTCTGTAGAAATGTTGGAACACGTGAGGCAATACTGACCTTACGACTTACCGTAGAAAGAAGATTAAGGAAAGACAAACCTACGTTTCTAGCATTTGTAGACTTAGAGAAAGCTTTTGACAATGTTGACTGGAATACTCTCTTTCAAATTCTAAAGGTGGCAGGGGTAAAATACAGGGAGCGAAAGGCTATTTACAATTTGTACAGAAACCAGATGGCAGTTATAAGAGTCGAGTTACATGAAAGGGAAGCAGTGGTTGGGAAGGGAGTGAGACACGGTTGTAGCCTCTCCCCGATGTTATTCAATCTGTATATTGAGCAGGCAGTAAAGGAAACAAAAGAAAAATTTGGAGTAGGTATTAAAATCCAGGGAGAAGAAATAAAAACTTTGAGGTTCGCTAATGACATTGCAATTCTGTCAGACACAGCAAGGGACTTGGAAGAGCAGTTGAACGGAATGGATAGTGTCTTGAAAGGAGGGTATAAGATGAACATTTACAAAAGCAAAATGAGGATAATGGAATGTAGTCGAATTAAATCGGGTGATGCTGAGGGAATTAGATTAGGAAATGAGACACTTAAAGTAGTAAAGGAGTTTTGCTATTTGGGGAGCAAAATAACTGATGATGGTCGAAGTAGAGAGGATATAAAATGTAGACTGGCAGTGGCAAGGAAAACGTTTCTGAAGAAGAGAAATTTGTTAACATCGAGTATAGATTTAAGTGTCAGGAAGCCATTTCTGAAAGTATTTGTATGGAGTGTAGCCATGTATGGAAGTGAAAGATGGACAATAAATAGTTTGGACAAGAAGAGAATAGAAGCTTTTGAAATGTGGTGCTACAGAAGAATGCTGAAGGTTAGGTGGGTAGATCACGTAACTAATGAGGAGGTATTGAATAGGATTGGGGAGAAGAGAAGTTTGTGGCACAACTTGACTAGAAGAAGGGATCGGTTGGTAGGACATGTTTTGAGGCATCAAGGGATCACAAATTTAGCATTGGAGGGCAGTGTGGAGGGTAAAAATCGTAGAGGGAGACCAAGAGATGAATATACTATGCAGATTCAGAAGGATGTAGGTTGCAGTAGGTACTGGGAGATGATGAAGCTTGCACAGGATAGAGTAGCATGGAGGGCTGCATCAAACCAGTCTCAGGACTGAAGACCACAACAACAACATTCAGTACAAATATTTCATTTTTACCCTGCTTGTAGTGTTGTATGTCAGCTTCGTGGCGAAGTGCCCATAATTTCGCTAATGGTTATACTTATTGTGGTATGCACATTTTGGTAAGACGCTACGCAAAATTCGAAAAGTTTGCAATGAATAATAGGGGTCGCTATGGTTTTGCGTTTGGTACGTATTACACGATACGTTACTGCGTATGAAATGTAGCTAACATGTTTAATTTTTCGTTAGACTTGGGAGGAAGTCTAACTGCCTCCGATCTCGAGAAAGTGGAACCTATGTAGCGCACTCACTCCCGATCTGACGCGCGCGAGAATAAAAAATATTCGCATCTATCATATCTCCTAAATCGCTCGTGACATCGAAACGAGAGTTTGGCGTATGATAGCACACAAGGAGGGGAGTATTTTGTCAATCCGTAAACACACGGAACTTTGGCGATATACCAGTAGTTATACTTCCCCTTTTATTTTTTTCACTCCAGTCACTAATTTTTTAAGAGTTATCGACAGCTAGTGAAACAAGAGTTTCCTAGTATGGAAATAAAAATGAAATTTCTTCTCTTATGTTACTGCAAACCGACAGTATGAGGTTTTTCGTAAACTATTGAGCTCTTCGATTGCCAATTACTTGTGTAATGAGGCACTGTTTCAGAATTCTGTCGCAATAGCTGCTGTGAGATGAGTTTGTGCAAATTGCACTGTGTTTTGACACAGGAAGTACAATTAAACCTGTCAGCAAGAGAAATGTGGCCGTTACTCATAAATGGTGTTGCTTCTTCGAATGAGAAAAGGTTAACAATTAACACAAAAATAAATCGCCAATTCTGTTGGTATTTTGGTTGAATCCCCATAACCCATCGTATTTTTAACACTGAACGACTGGAAAGGGAAGTTACCGAAGGATTTTATTCCTTCTCTTGATCTGAGTAGTATTAAAATAATGACGAACGCTCCCTTCAGGCGGAATGATAGGCACATGCCAGATGCTGATTACTCACCTACGGCTTGACAAACTGCCAATGTGTGATTCGCGAATAAAATAGTTGTTACTGAGAAAAATAAACAGTTGATCTGTCGCACAACACAATGGTCAGTGCATTGTCAGCAGCTGAGCGTAATGTGCGGGATAGGAATGCGGAAGCTAGCCATGTGTGTCTTGTGAGTGGGAGTTCACGTCGTTCGAAAAACATTGTCATGAAAGTAGATCTGCCTATGTCAGTAATACATTTCAACAAATTAAATACATCTAATCACCACAATCTTTCAGGATACTCTTACTATCGTAATAATACCGACCATTTTCTATCATTTGTGTGGCCTGTTGGTTTATTAATGCTGAAAATGTGTATGCAACAATTGAAATGCTTTTTCTCAACACTGCGAACCATTTAAAACGTTATTTGTGTGTTGAACTGTTTCTAGCTTGCAGTGGAAATGTCATGTCCACATGTATATAGTATAATGTCTCTTATTAATCCATATCCAAGAAACGATAGTGAAACTTATGTGCTTCATTCCTTGGACGCTTTTTATCTAATGCACAAAGGGGCCATATCTGTGGAAATTACGCCTTTTCGACTTTTTGCAACAGATCATAGAGAGACGTCAGCATAACAGGCAGCACGTAGATAACGTTGTTTTACTTTCCTACCTTGCTTCTGAGTCACGCGATTTTATATTCCTTACTTCCTTATTCACTACCTTCACGACGAATCGTCTGTCCCTTCTCACAATCGCCGGCCTCTGTGGCCGGGCGGTTCTAGGCGCTTCAGTACGCAGCCGCGCGACTGCTACGGTCGCAGGTCCGAATCCTGCCTCGGGCATGGCTGTGAGATGTGTCCTTAGGTTTGTTAGGTTTAAGTAGTTCTAAGTTCTAGGGGACTGATGACCTCAGATGTTAAGTCCCACAGTGCTCAGGGCCATTTCAACCATTTTCTCACAATCTGAAAACATTGTGGAGGCAGAAGATTATCCCAGGACTAATGGCTCACCAGTTATTGAACTGTGCACTGTTCTTGACAAAAGAATAAATAAAACAAGAGAACTGTAGAGATATATGTAACTGAAAACTATTATGTACTAACGAAAAGAGATGGAGCGCTTTAACAGCGAAAAGCGAAACAGTACTCAGTGATGATAAAATTCAGTGTACAGCAAGGCCGTATTTTTCGGATGGGCATTACTCCCACTGTCCATATGCGCCATGCCGAACTGAACATACGGCAGGACTGCCTTTCCGCTCCCCGACTCATTCCTCCCGCAGTACTCGCGTGGAGCGCGGCACGAGAAACTGCCAGAACCATAACCAAGGACAAAAGGCACTAAAATTTGTGCAAGCTTGGCAAAATCTCAGTTAAAGATAAGAAGTAGCAGAAACAGCTGGTATTGTTTGCCGTTTCCACTGTAAGATGGCTACTGATGGTATACGAACTCAAGTGTAGAAAGACGGGAAAGAAGACCAACTGGCGGTCAGATGAAATGGCTGGTGGTAACCACGGGAAATTAAGTCTGGATACCCCGACAAAATTTTTGATCAGCTGCTCCCAAATAAGGAGACAATATCTTAGTCACTGCGCTCGATGTGAACTTCAACATTATATCCAACGCGCGTAAGAACCAGTAGTCACACTTCGGCACTTCTGTGTGCGTTCAAATGGCTCTGAGCACTATGGGACTTAACAACTGAGGTCATCAGTCCCCTAGAACTTAGAACTAATTAAACCTAACTAACCTAAGGACATCACACACATCCATGCCCGAGGCAGGATTCGAACCTGCGACCGTAGCAGTCTCGCGGTTCCGGACTGAAGCGCCTAGAACCGCATGGCCACCGAGGCCGGCTCTGTGTGCGTGCTACTGCGAAATTTAATTTCTAGATTGGCAGGTAGTGAAAAACTAAACCAAGTTTAGACTGTAGATAGTTTTATTTCTTTGAGCAGAACATTTTCAAGGCTATGTGTCTCCCCTATGGGGACTGCAAGCAGATTTGATTAATTACGGCCGCTTACACTGATCAGCCAGAACGTTATGACCACCGACCTACTATCGATATAAAGCGTCCAGGCGATAATAGCACCTGCTGAGGAATGACTTGGAAACACGCTGGTGCATGTATCATGAGCGTGCTGGCTGGGCGTAGAATGGGCAAGGCGCATAATGTATCTGAAATTGACCGAGAGCAGACTGTGATGGCCCAGAGGCTCGGAACGAGCACTTCAGAAATTGCACGATTTGTCGGGGGTTCGAGGTGTGCTGTGATTAGTGTCTTTAGCATGTGGCGAAGACAAGGTGAAACTATGTACAGTAGTCGTGGGGCTGGGCAGCCACTCCTCGTTACAGACGTCGGACTTCGTATGCTGGCCAGACTGGTAATACTGAACAGGCGACGAATTGGGGAGGAACCTATATCAGACTTCAGCGCTGGGCAGAGTACCAGTCTGTGTGAACACACAGTACATTGAACACTCCCAACAATGGGCCTCCTCAGCCGACACCCGTGCATGTGCCAACGTTACACCACGACGTCGGCAACTACGACTGAAATGGGAAAGTGACCATCGGCAGTACGCATCGGTGCAGTGGCAGAGTGTTTCTTGGTCTGATGAATCCCAATATCTTCATCATCATGCCAATGGGAGGGCGGGAATCCGGTGTCTTCCAGGGGAACAGCTCCATAACATCTTTACTGTGGATCGGAGGAAAGCTGGCGGCTGCTCCACTATGCTCTGGCGAACATTCACGTTGGCATCCATGTGTCCAGGGAGCTCATACAAGGCACCATGGCGATCAAGGAGTATCATGCACTGGATCCAGACCACTTACACCGCTTCATTACGACCATTTTCCCGACTGGTGTGGCATTTTTCCGCATCATAATGGGCCATATCACAAGGCCGAGAAGGTGACAGTCAGTCAAGGAACAAGTGGCGAGTTCCAACTGATGTGCTGGCCCGTCAACTTGCCAGGTCTGAACCCACTAACACATCTGGGATGTGACTGAACGAGGTGTCAGAGCCCATTGCCCTCTCCCTGGAATTTACGGGTATTAGGGGACTTGGGTACACATATGTGGTGCCAACTCCCTTCAGTGACCTACCAATGCCTCACTGCATCCATGCCACTATGCACCACTCCATGCCAAAGGTGGACATACCGGCTATTAGTAGGTGGTCACTGTGTCCTGGCTGATCAGTGTGTACTAGTATAACACATGTCACAATTTTGCAAATGGTACTAGAGAAACAATTGCGTCGTATATAGGAAGTGCCTAAGTAACACATTGAAGTATATGCAGAAATGTGTGCTTAGAGAAAAATCAAGCGCTTCCTTCTGCAGTAGGTCTGTTACGTACACACAGTTTCAGAGTACCAGGATTAATTAATGATTGTATCTCCTAATATCCTCCTCTTTTGGCGATCCTGAATAGCTATTGCAATGCCTTCAGTCTACCATGGCACCAGCTAATGGTAGGGGGAAACCTGTAGAAAGGGGAATAGCAGTTCCAATGATCATTGTCACAAAGGTCACAGTGTAGTGACCAATGTGTCAGAGCCACAAGATTTGGGGAAGAGATCGTTAGATCTATTACTGAAAAGGTCTCATAGGCGATACTGCAGGGGGTAAGAGAACAATGATTGAGGCGGCTCAGATTGTGGTCTGTGAGAAGCTGGTCAACTAAAAAGACCTATACCAGATGAAGTGGTATTAACCCCACAAGGACTGGTGTGCATTTAAGTCCCCAAGCAGGAGAAAAGGAGGGGGGGGGAGTAGTTGGATTAATGTGGTCAACTCAACTTAAGTGGCCTGTCTGGAGGTACGTAGGTACGTTTATCTGGGGGTAAGGGACCGAACACTGAGGTCATCAGTCCCATTGGATTAGGGAAGGCTGGGGAAGGAAATCGGCCATGCCATTCAAAGGAACCATCCCAGCATTTGGCTGAAGCGATTTAGGATGATCACAGAAAACCTAGATCAGGATGACCAGACGTGGGTTTGAACTGTCATAATCCCGAATGCGAGTCCAATGTGATAAACACTGTGCCACTTCACTCGGTCTGGAGGTGGGTAGACGCTGCAAATGGTAATTGCTGAAGTTGTTTGCACCTGCACAACCACTGCCTCTAATGAAATACAATGGGGAATTCATTCACTGACGACATCTGTAAGAACCGAAGTACAAACCCCTCCAGGTGACATCTTAGGACAAGCACAGTTCAGACAGAACACACGATAACCACAGGGCTTTGGAGAGTGATCATCAGTGAAAAGTGTTTCTTAAGAGAACAAATGCGGTATTGTAGCTCCAGTAGGTGATAGCAGAACCCATTACAATTCCACTGAATCATCATGTGACTGGTAGCCATGTTAGGTGTGAAGTGGGCAGGAGGACCAGTCACGCTGCCTGCCAAAAGTGGGGATGGAACCAGAGCCACAAACATGGCTCAGAATCTGATTGCTTGGGAGGATATGACATCTCAATGGGTAATGGAGGAGCCTTGGCCCAATTATTCTTCTTCTTGTCCTTTGTAACCTTTGGTGGGCAAGGTTCATTCAAAGAACTATCCACATTGATCATGGGGACAGATGAAGAGCAGACAGCCCTGAGACCCATAGGCCATGGCGATGGGCCTCCGATCCAAGGGTTGGCAGGAAGATACAGAGAGTAAGTCCTGCCACTGGTAGACACCAAAGAAGAATCCCCCTCCAGCCAGATAAGAGAAATGGTTCCTAAAGTAAGATTCTGCGGGAACCACCTAAAGTAAGATTCTGCGGGAACCACAGAAAAGGTGGTTGGTGATAGATCTGATTTGTTGGTAGTGATTTTAGCGTAATTGATCGCCATTTCCAAAAGATGTAGGTGTTCATATTTCTCCCATACCTCAGTACACGACAGGTCCTCAATAGATTTGATTCTGTTCTTTCTCGAAAACTGGGCAAACTGGTGAATGTCGAGGATGGTGATCCGTACAGTAGTCAACACACACACAAAAACATGGATGTTCAAAATGACTACCTTTGATGGAGTGACCACAATTGCCACATTTTGGGTCTGCCACGAAGCAGAAAGGGCATATTCCAAAAGTGTAAACATGTGATGCACTTTATAGGCGGTGGACATGGGTTCACATCACACCTGTGAGCTCTTTCAATGGTGCCGAGAAAAATCAAATTTGAGTGATCCCTTTTGAGATATAACCTTTTGAAAGTGAGCCAAAATTGACTAATTCTTTTTAGCACAACTTTGAACTTCGATAACTCAGTTATTTGAGCAATCTGGGTGCCACTTGCAGAGCTTTGACATGCTGGCACGCTGTAGATAACTTAAGTATTAGCTTCAGAAAGTTACTCTTTCAGTAGATACAAGGCAATAAAGTAGAGCCAATATTTGGTACGACAAGATTTAGGAGATACTTTGATAGCACACTATGATGAATTTACCATAGTTTGACTTTTTGTACTACAACTAAGCTATTGTACCCAAAAGTTGGACAGGATCACTAAGTTTCAGCATGGCAGGTCTCTTAGATCCTGAACAATGGTAAAACAAAGTTTATCATTAGTCATTTCAGTCGCAATGTCAAAAAAAAAAAAAAAAAAAAAACGAGCCTTTACGAAAAGGTGGCTAGTGCCCCCACCATACCACTTATGAAGCTGTAATTTGGCAGTGCTTCATGTAAGGTCTATATGTACATAGGCCTACTGTAAAAATTTCGTTGAAATTGGAGATGGTCGAGTGGGGAGCGTGTCTAAATTTAGGCCACTGGACATGGAATGACCCGTTAGAAAGGTTCAAATAGGAACTGATCGAATCCCATAAATCATCAATAATGGGACCGAAAAAATTGTTTATAATAATACAGGGCTACTGTTTAGCAAATTTGTTTCGAGTGACAAATTCCTAATGGCAGATCCTTCGCAACAGCATGAAAATTTCATCAGCGCTCTATATCTAACCACAAACTGAGATCTGCAGGAGGCGCCAAGCTCGTGGAGTATTACAATAAATCATAAACGCAAAACGAGAGCAAGAAACAATATGTGCTTGAAGTTTTATCCGAGTTTCGCTGTAGCACGTGAAGAGATATTATCAGAGAATTAGGCGCAGTAGGGCGAGAAAAATTTTTCGGATGGCAGATGCGGCCTGGAGAAACAGAATGGTCAGATAATTGTCACGTTGCTACAATCATAACAATATGCAGTGGTGGGAGTAAGTAATTCATTTTATAATGAATATAGACCTAACTGTATTTATAAATGTAGCACTTAATCCATGGTAAAGTTTGGTGTGGCCAACAAAGTAATTCATTTGATAAGTAATAAAAAAAACTTGCAGTCCAAGACTGCAACCATGGAGTGCAAGTTTCTTACAACATAATGCTTCATGGTCATTCATAATTAATAAATACCTCAAATGCCATTTTCTTCAACTCCTTGCACTACAACTGCATTACAACAGCCTTACCTTAATTTCACAATTTTTGATTGAAACAATGTGCCTTTAGTGAACCCTTTTTACTTTTGTGTGTAAAATATAACTATCTTAGTCGCTGGTCGGCACCAGGCGCGCAGGAATCCGCGGACGACTAGCACTGGTCGTGAAATTTTCCTAACCAACCCCCCCTTCTCGCCACCGTAGGTGCCGTGCTAATTATTTTCGCACGCCTCGTTCCGTGCCTTCTTTCCGTAACCAAACGCTACGACACTTGTATCGCTCTTAAAGTTTGTAAATAAACATTAAGTTAATCCAAAGGGTTGCCAAGCGTTAATGGATTTCTGGTCAGATCCAAACGTTCAGAATCAGGAGAAAACGGTGAAAAAAATATTTGACGACTGACGGATTTTTCCGACGGAAACTCCTACGGATATTATCTGATCGTGTCGTGCTACTGTTTCGCAGTTGATTTGCTTATTGAAGTTTTACTTTTATGGTGGTAGCCATGCTGAAATTGAGCCTTGTGCGTTATGCACGTGATCACAACTTGGTCATAGAATTCGGAAGGTTTCATGTCGTTCCCAATGATTGCGAACCTATTCCACATACCTCCGAGTGGCGCGGCAACAGCACGTAGGAAGTGAATTGTATATTATTATTATTATTATTGGACATTATGATTTATTTAGGTACCGCGACAGTGTATCAAAAAATTATAAATAACATCCGCAACCAGTCACTTTTTAATAATATTTTATTGAAAATGCATACCTTTCTGTACTCAATAAAACATTATTGAAAAGAGAAACTGGGAGAGGAAGTTATCTATGACAGCTGTTTATTGTTTGACCTCAAGGTGTCCGTGACTAAAAGAATTTCATTTCATGTTTTTTGCTACAGATGAGTAGCGCATGCGAACATGATCGTCATTGTTCATGAAGCCTTGCTACTTCGAAGAGCAGTTAACGTAACTGTAACTATCGCTGGCAGCAGCTAAAGGCACGAGAATCCAAGCCCAGATGGAAAACGCGTTTCCATTGATGTGTGCTTGACGTTGTAGCAGAGCTTTCAGGTGATATGTCTAGCTACCTTAAGGCGGTGTTAGCGTACGTGGGGCTAATGTGACGTGTACAGCATACTGCTTATTTTTAAAACGAGGTAGATGTGAAACTTATATGCAAAATACAATCTAATAAAATGGATAGATTTCTGAAAAACAAGCATGCTGTCGAAGAATCAGATGCTGGAAGTGAACAAACGCTAAGTGCAAGTAAAAAAAGCAAAACAGCGGCCTACTCTGAAGTACAATGAAAGCTACTTAAGCTATGGTTTCACTTTGGCTGGGAGTGAAGATTGTCCTTTCCCACTATGCTTAGTATGTGCGTATAAAATGGCAAATGAATCTCTTCTTCCAAGTAAACTGAACGAACATTTTAAACAAATGCATTCACATTTGCAAGATAAACCTGTAAGCTATTTCAAGCGATTGTAGCAAATTCTTTTAAAAGTGTAAGGTTTGTTTCTGATAAAGCTCTGATCGCTTCCTACCAAGTCTCAGAACTAATAGCAAAGAGTATGACGGCTCAATGTTATAGGTGAGTCACTCACTTTGCCTGCTTGCAAAAAAATGGTCAAGACGATGCCAGGAAATGAAGCGACTACGAAATTAAGATTCCTTTGTCGAAGAATACAATATGAAATGTCGACTGATATTGAGAAAATGTGTGCAGTAATAAACTCTGGCACTCAAACTTTGCATTGCATGCTGATGAATCAACAGATATTAGCAACCAATCGCAGCCCTTAGCATTTTTCCGTTTCATTAATCAAAATCAAATAGTAAATCAGTTTCTTTTTGCAAAGAATTAAGAGTGTCTACTGAAGGTGACGACATTTTCAACATTTTAAATGATTATTTTAATAAGTGGCTGCCACTTGGAAGTCGTGTGTAGGAATTTGTACACATAGTGTCCTTTCAACGGTTGGCTGTGTCAAGTGCCTTATTTCTTTTGTAAAAAATAAATAAATAAGATTGAGGATGTTATTGTAACTCACTATTTTCTGTATAGGGAGGCCTTAATAGCAAAAGCATTGGGAGAAACATTTAGAGAATTCTTAGAGCAGGTTGTTCAGATGGTAAAATTTATTAAAACAAAACCTCTCAAAAGCCGTTTATTCGAAAAACTTTGTATCGATACTGAGAACACAGATGGTTGCTTTTACACACAGGAATCAGGTGGTTATCGAGGGAGAAAGTGCTTACCCGTGTGCATGAGCCACGACAAGAACTTCTCTTGTTTTTCGAAGAAATAAATCATTTACGTTTTTGCAACCTCTTCGGAGTGAATTTTGGTGCCAGATTGCAGTATTTGGCCGATATATTTCAGCAATTCAATATTTTGCACACTAGCATGCAAGGGAAAGAAGAACATATCCTCACATCCACCGACAAAATTAAAGCGTTTCACAGAAAACTACAAATATGGAAAAGAAAAGCTGTTCACGATAATTTGGAAATGTTCCCGTTGATTAGGAACACGTGCATAAATGAAATACTTCCAACAGAAGTAGATCATTTAATAAGTTTAGAAGAGAAACTGAGTTCATATTTTCCATCCCTCGACACTGAACAGTACAACTGGATTTGATTTTGGATTAACATTAACAGAAGAAAAACTGGCAGCAGCATCTACCGATTGTGGACTGGTGATTAAGCATAAGGAACTGTCTCTCGAAGCTTTTTCGATTTCTATAAAAGAAGACTAAGCACCGACACATAAAACAGCTTTGAACGTCTTAGTTCAATTTTCTGTGTCATATTTATGTGAATTAGGATTTTCTGCCCTCGCCACAAATGTAAAACGAGAGGAACTCTTCAATGTATTGACGAGGAAAATGTTTGTCTTTCAAATATATCTCCAAACACTGAAGAAATCGCGGGAACACATCAGGCTCATGTTTCTCATAAACACCTGAAAGAGTGGATGTAAGGTACGTTTCATTTGAATTGCATTACTGCTTTTATCTATAATTTGAAGTAATGGTTAGTTTTATTGCACTATTTTATTTCAATACATTTCACTTAATAGTTTCTCTTGCCTTTCGTCTTGGCAGGGTAAGGCAACGGGCACTCTGCAGTCGCATTTGGGTGACAACCGTGCTTCATGAATCTCACATTTGTTATACAAAAATTATTTGTTCATATTGTGATAATGTATTTTTTTATTAATACAAGTTGTATTTTCTGTAGTCTGGATGCGCAATTCAAAATAAAATGACTAAATTGTTATTTTATCACTGTATTTTCTATATTGACCGTTGTAAAATATTCTTCAGCAATGTGTATACAGTGCGCCCACAATTATTTGCGGCCTTTTTAATGCGGCCGAAGCTCAGAAAGTTTGAGAACCACTGTAACTATACTGTCGAAGGATTACAATTACTTGAATGGTTCCGCATCCTGCTGGATACGGCAGTGTTGCTTTTTAGCATATCCAAACTCTTAAATGTCTAGGAATTCATTCAGTTCTTACAGATGGCAGGTAAAGATTTAGTTGTAAACCAGTGTAAACCCGAATTCTGGAAGAGTTCCATTCGCGAACGGTCTGCAGGAAGAACTACCTACTCAGCTAGAATACTATCAATTGAGCGCTAATTTTGTCGTCAGTGTTTTCGGAAGATTTGTAGGCGGAAGTAATACTCGAACTCTCCATATTAACGCTCTAGGAATTTTAAACCTGCAATTAAATTATAAGGCAAACTTGTAAGCTTTACAACTAAATTAAACATAATGTTTGGAAGGTAAACTTTTTAAATTAATGATATCTCACAGAAAAATTTATTTGAATCTGCTATGGGCAACTCTTTTACAGTCTACCACTGGAGTTTTACGAACATACCCGCGACTGTGCCTATCACTGGAGTTTTATAAGCAAACCTGTGACGTCTGCGCGCTTACTACAAACCCTACAGTCAGATTATAACTACTTGAGAGTTGACGTGCATCACTTGCCGCTGTAGTGTTGCCACATAGACTGCAGGCTACCGCTCTGCTATAGGCAACGCACTAACACGGTGGGTCACTTCAGAAATGTTGTTTGTTTAACGCGGAGCAATGTTGAGAGCGGTCGCCGTGACGTATGACGTAAATGCAAGGAGCACTGTCGGCAGGCAACGAGTTTCGTAGCCCTGAATTTCAACTAATGTCTTAGTCCTATCCTAACCACAACCTCGTGATGTGCAATGTACCTGTGAAAACGGCGGTCAACAATCTGCCGTAGAAATAAAATCACGATCGCTTTGTTCACGGTGATTAAAGCTAATCTCTACGAGCAAACTCAAGGCAGAAAAAAATCAGTTTCAGCGATGAAAGCTAATTTCTCGCTCATGCTTACCTGAAACTATTCTCAGCTTAGCTGCCGCGTTATCAACCGATGAGGTCCTGTTTGGCACTTGGTTGCTGCTTGTCAGCGACATAGGCAGATACCACACGAAGAATAAATTATAGGAAGAAATATAAGAGGACATAAAATCGATATAACGAAAATTGCCAAAGCATTCAAAATAAAAAAGTGAAACCATTAATTGAAAACATATCAAAGTATTTTGATCAACTTACAAATAAGAAATTTCGCTGTACTTGATAAGATTCGAAACCGTCTGGTTTATGTGCTAACCATGCGCCACGCCACTCCGCTGCAATTGTACGTTACATTAATGACTCTGGTAACCAGTTGCAACGATGAATTGCAGCTTCAACAATTCGCATTGTCGAGCGAAGCTTATCTAATTTAAGTCCATCTCTGTGATTATAACTGAATGTGGTGATGAATCGCATCTTGTGTGGAAGGATCCAGTACTGCCTGGTTAGTGCAAACGTGTATTTTCGTTAGCGTCGTTTGTTTTTTTAGGCGTGTGATGAACTACAAAATAAAAGGATCGGCGCCAGAAAAGAGGATCCAAACACGTCAAGAACGAAAGCCGGCCAAGGAATTGGAAGTGAACAGACCAACTGTGACAGTTTGGCAACGGCAAACGGTTCGAGCGTGACGGGCGCTCTGATTGGAGGAAACCAGTTCCAGCAGCTTAAGTGTCAACTGCCAAGAAATTTTAACCGTGTTAATAGTGATGAAATGCACTGCTATTCTTTGTTTTTCATAAAATTAACCCTTCCTATTTAACGGTCCCCACACTTCAGAGCAGTACTCATTAACTGAAGCATATTCTCGTGTTGTAAAGCTACGCAACAGGAAAAACACCAGTTAATGAAACCGTAGGCGTGGAGACAAATCGTCAAGACATTTTGCGTAAATATAAAAGAAATTATATTAGGGATAGTACACGAACCTATCTCTACTTGGCAGCACGAAAAAGATTTTAGTTACTAAAAGTCCCAATGCATTAAAGCTTCTTAGGAAATACAGAAGACCTAAGGATGAAGCAGAGGAAGGGAACTGCGTAGTGGCAAATACATAAACGGTCATGACTGCGCCAAGGCGTTGCCCTCGTGTGACGACGAGAGCGTAAAAATCATCACTACCGTTTTGTTGATCTGACAAACTGCACGTATGAGAAACCAACGACAGGAAGGCAGTAGTGGTCAAATGACAGGATATCAGCGATGAAATATGCTTTACGAGAGAACGGAAATACTGTAGCCGGTGTTCAGGAATAATCACAATTTTTTTGAGTTTTTCAAGCAGCGCTGCCCTGATGCCAAACTACTCAATGACAATGTTATATCTCTGACTCGCCAATGCCTCAGCCGTGACGAAAAATACCGGAAATACGGAAGCGTCCGATCCCGTCCGTCTACTTTGACCCATGGCGTCACAAATATGGCGGAAACCACGATTCCAATATGGCGCATATGAAGTCTGTACGTACACATATGAGGAGGAAAATGCATCGAAAAACAAACACACACACTTTCCACAAAAAGCCTAATGACACTAACGGGACAAGCGCGGGAAATGGGGTGTTTTTGGGTGGGAGGCAAACTAAATATAAGCAAATTTAGACACCCACCCCCACACAAAACCACACAAACAGCAGCTCCCGATCCCATAAATTAGGATCAAACACTTCCCTTGGCCTATATAGCTCAAAAACATCTCCAGATACCAATATCAACATACACAGCCACACATTGGTATCTAACACTTCCCTTGACCTGCGCACTGTTAATTTTATCCGTCATATCCATTCCTGAACAAAAACAACGACCGATTAATTTTACTAAAATTACCACATGATGTACAGCGAACACTAAATTAACCTTCACACAAAATCGTTAACTCACTGAAACGAATTCCACTTAATGAGCAAAAGCAATCTGAGCCCATTACACCACACAACCGAAAACCCTGAATATACCACCAGAGAGCACAACAAACCACAACACACATCTACAAACACGCCACACTTACAAACCAAACTCCTCTTCGTCCTGACGTCACACACGACAACACCCTTACGCCACGGGTCAAAGCCGACGCGTGGGATCGGACGCTTCTGTCGACCCAAAATACCTGTATAAAAATGACGAAGTGGCGATGCGGAGAAATGCTGAAAGTTTTTCAATTAATTCTCTCAAGCCTCCTTTAAACAAATACTATATAAAAGTAATTATCGAAACAGCAACACATTCGGAGATCCAAAAGCACATGTTTCTGAATTCTCGTAGCAAAAAGTAGTCGCTGATGGAGGGTGCACAGCCATAAATCCTAGTTTCTGTATCACCAATGATCCTCCATGTTGTACATGGTTTCGTTAAATCACTATATAGTGTAACAGTTCTTTACCAAGCAGCTGACGATTAATCTCACGATTATCAATACACGGCTGCACACACAATGTATGAACTAATTACGTCAATAGAAGCCACAGTTCCTCATCTGTGTAGAAGTTAGGTTATGTTATTAGCGTCAGCTGACATGAACTGGTCTTTAGACATCGCACTGATATTTCTGCAACTGAATGGGTAATGTCAACAAAACCGTCTACATCTGAAACAGTCATTTAAAGATGGCCACTTTTAGGTTAACAACTAAAGCACGTAAGTAGTCAGTACTTCTACATACTGTCGTCATAAACATAATACCCAGAGACCCATCAAACAACTACGGGCTTCGATCTGAAAACAGAATTAAATTGACCATTTTGTTTAGACAAAACAATGATCGAAAGAGGTTATACTACCACTACCACCACCAAAACAGCAACTGCTCTTGCGTTTTTTCCTCCTCGTTTTAGAAATTAGCATGAGCAACAAAATCACGAAATGTATATTCCAAAAGTAAAAGAAAAGCCCACAACTGGAGGGAATAACACGTAAAAATGACAAACTGCTAATAAAGTTACTATCACCAACCAATAAACAAAAGAAAAACTTTCAAAAAACTGCAAGAGAACTTACAAGATTTGATGCATTGCACCGCTTCCTCGGGTGAACACCACTTCGGATCGCGTTGAAGAGGTTGTGAGGGTTCGGGGCTGTACGTATAGAAAGATCGTGGATTTATTCTGGAGGTAACAACAGCTCCTCTGTTCAATTGTCCACAAAACAACGCCGACACTCTTTGCACAACAGCCGCCATTTGAACTCCAGAAAAAAATCTTAAAAAACAAAAACAGTGACAAAGTTTTCAGTTATCCCCCGCCCGTCGAGCTGACACAACCACGCAAACTCACCTTAGCCCCTTTACGTTACGTCAACTACTTCATTGCGAGTGATGTCAGCAGGTATCGATGCGCACTATCGATGCAACTTTCGATTCTCGATGTAGCTATGTCGAAGATATAATCAGACTCACTACTACTGGCGTTAGTTTTATCCAAACAGTGGCAAAGGCCAAAATAATAAGACTCCTGGTAGCACTTACCCAACAGAGCGCAAGCAAAATACATCACGTCGACACTACCATATCGATAAGAATCACGAAAGAAAGAGAAAGCAGATTTGGCTAGCAGAATAATATCTTTGTATTTTACAGCTAAATTTGATGCCTTGCACGATGAATTCATAACAGGCTTAAAAACTTATTTCTCGACGTCTTTACATTTAAGAAATAAAACAACTGGTAGTTTTGAACTGATAATTTGTCAGTGTTTGAAACGCTATAGTCTAGACATTCTTCAAGGTCATGATATTTAATCTGTTGCAGTTCTAGAGCAATACCAAAAATTATTGAACTTATATATATATATCATTAACTAAATTTGTAGCATTTATAGTTTCATTATGAAGACACAAATGGACAATTAAAAAGAACAGTCTCTACTATTTTAAGTTTACTCCATAAATCCTCTACATTGTTTTATTAAATTGAATCAGAACTAATTCTACAAGATGTTTAAACGGAAATGACTGCCTTTACATTGTACTCAAAGTTCACTGCCACACCTACTCTACATCTACTGGAGTAAGAAGTCATTAATTGAAGGACTTTTCCAATAGTACAGTGACCATTCACCTATTGGAGAACCATATGGTCAAATAAGCACACTTCCACAAAACACAACTCTAATAATAATATTTCACACAAGTTTGAAGTCACACTGAATGTTGTAGATGAAATCTTCTCAAGTTATCAACCAAATTACTGACTGATTGTAATATCGAAAGACACACTAAAAATAAGTAAATTCCCCAAGGGCGCTGCGGTGCCAGCATAATTTTAATGGTAACACTCATGTATAGTTGTTTTGTGATTTCACAATACTTCTTTCATACGTAATATCATATTAACAATAAGAGCTGTATGGCAGATAGAAAGAGCTGTCCATCGACTATCTAGTACGTATGGTTCACTAAACATGAGGCAAACATGACATTCCAAAACAATAACGTTCACCTCAACTAGAGAGGACTGGACGTTACACTTTTTCTTTATTGTGAGGTATGTTCACCTCAAAGTTACGTTGTTTATACATGTGTAAACTTCTGCAATCATGTGGACTGAGCTGTGGATAAGAGAGAGATTAAAACATTGCAAGAATTAATTCAGAAACTTGCTGAAAAAACTGTACCAGCTATTTTTCCAAATACATCTTCATCAACAACAAATGTGAGAGAACCTTCTGATTTATAAACAAGAAACAAGCTGAAGTCAGCTGGCACTGAATTCGTTTAATGTGTATACAATGAGTGAAAAAAATCGCAATACCAAAAAATAATTAGTGCTGAATAATGACATATCAGGGAAATACTTGTGTAGCTAACATATTTAGTGTTTAACATTGCAAGATCATAGATTAATCTAAGCACAAGAAAACCCGTTCCAAATGTGAAATGCTAGTACATTAATAATCGGTGTAACCGCCAGTATCTTGAATACAAGTAGCAAATGTGCAGACATTGTGTTGTACAGGTACCAGGTGTCAGTTTATGGGAATGAGTTCCATGCTTGTTGCACTTGGTCGGTCAAAACAGTGATGGTTAATGCTTTTTGTGGATGACACTGGAGTTCTCGTCCGATGATGTATCGTACATGTTCAATTGGAGACAGGCCTGGTGATCCAGCAGGCCAAAGCAACATGTCAACACCCTGTAGAGCATGTTGGGTTACAACAGCATTATGTTGCAGAGCGTTATCCTGTTGGATAACACCTTCTAGAACTTTATTCATTAATGGCAGCAGAACCGATCAAATAATTAGACTAACATGCAAATTTGAAGTCAAGGTGCATGGGATAACCACGATAGTGATCCTGCTGTCATATGAAATCGTACTCCAGAAAATAACTCCAGGTGTAGGTCCAGTGTGTCAAGCACACAGACAGGTTGGTTGCACACCCTCATCTGGCCTCCTTCTAACCAGCACACCGACATCACTGGGACCAAGGTAGAACCATCTTTCATCAGAAAACATAATAGATGTCCAGTCTCCCCTTCAATGTCTTCTTACTTGATATAACTGAAGACGCAAATGGAGGTGGTTTGAGGTCAGTGGAATGCAAACTACAGGGCATCTGTCCTAGAAGTAACCAATTTGTAACAGTTCGTTGTGTCACTGTTATGCAAACTGCTGGTTAGGTTGCTGCAGATGCAGTATGAAGCGCCAGAGCCACATGCTGAAGACGATGATCTTCCCTCTCGGCAGTGGTATGTAGCCGTCTGAAGCCTGTCTTCTTGTGACCGTATGTTCTCGTAACCACTGCTGCCAGTATTCATGTGCAGTGGCTACACTCTTTTTGGAATATCACAGAAGGAATCAAGCTTCTCATAGTCCTATTACTCAACTTTGTTCAAAATCAGTGAGGTTTAATAATAGTGTCTTTGTCACCTTAAAGGCATTCATGACTAATATCTGCTCACCATGTCCAATCTCAAATGCAACTAAAGCTCACAACTGTTACAGCACCTATTTGAAGCTAACCTGTTTTGCATCCTCATAGTGGCGCTACTAGCATCACAATTATGCGACTGGAGTAAAATGTGAGTAGACATCATCTTCCAGATGTAGGAACACACCTACCAACTTTCGTTTATGTGACACAACTCTTTCTTGGTGTTGCAATTTTTTTCCATCGGTGTATTCGACATTGTTCATCAAAATATCTCAAGAACATAAGTTTACTTTTAGAAACTCTGAAAATAAGTTTCAGGACTTGGTCTTTAATTAAAGAAGATAGGTAGCTATTCTAGTAGAGGAATTAAAGTGGTAGCTCATTTGATATATTTGATGAAAAGATGCTGTGCCAGACCACCAGCACACGAGAATCTCTCGAAAACGCGTCGGTATTGGTACATTTGCCGCAGTAAAATTACAAAAAATTACATATTCGTGGTTGAAGATGTACCATAAAATGTTTGTATTGTTCTGCTACCATTGATATTTTTTTTACTTACGTGTGCACCACAGCCTGGAAAGAGCACATAGAAGATTTATAAAAACATGTCGTTATTGGTATGAATTGGTTAATCAAGCTTCACATAATCATATCAGCAGCTGAAACTTTCATGAGATCTAAGTTACTGCATAAAGTCCAACATCCCATCAGATCATCATGGTGTAGTTGTGATGAGTGTAGAGTTATAAACAGTGAAGTAGTGGATTTGCATCCAATCTTTTTCAATTTTTTATGCCTTTATGTTTCTGAAAGAGTATGACACTTTATTTGTTGTTCAATACAGGTATTAAATTTAAAACATTCTTGTTTGACAGAACTAGGTCATAAATTTTCTTTTATACTTTGTAGATAAGTTATCTTTTAATTCTTTGTGGATGTGTCAGTCTTTCTTGTGATTTTAATCTGAATGCTGGTTTGTTTTCGCAGATGATCAACACGTTTTGAATATTTACTGACATTTCCGTGTTTCATGCTTAATTTGTGAATTATTGACAATACTGACTCACTCCTGAGAAAGGACTCTTATATATATACAGTATAACATCAATTATTACAGAACAAATTTCCAATGAATTAATTAGAAAGTCTCAGAATCTTTCAGAAACGGGAAAGCGAAATAAAAGCTGTTGGGAAATGCCAGGATACAAACTCACTGCTTCATGCTTCATAATTCCACACACATAACCACTACACCACTATGACCTGACAGAATGTCTTCCTTTATGCTGTAACTAAGGTCTCATGAAAGCTTTTACAGCTGATATAACATGTTTAATTACTCAAATCATACCAAGGATGATCTGTTTTTATAAATATTCTATGTGCCATTTCCTTTAAACGACATATATTTTAACAAGCGAATTATGATGATAAAATTTCCCAACTATCAAATCGAATATGGCGATTCCCAAGCACCCCACAACAAATGCTCATGGAAGTCGAAAGCTGTTCATGCTCATTCGATACTGTGTGTGATGTCAAAAATGGTGTAATGTGTGCATGAGGTCTTATGAAATGAGTACTGCCCCAATTCAGCAGCCCCGGTTTGAACTTTTGGCTGAACACCATTTTTTAGTAAGAGTCTGGTAAGTAAAGTGTTTTGTTTCCATAAAGACCACAAACCGACTACTCGCCACACCCACACAGCAATTGATATATGTAATTGTACTGTCTACACACTCCAGTTTACATAAAAAAGAATGGTAAAGAGTTGTACTGTGTTTAATTACACAAATAAATTCGAGAAAGGGATCACTATTACCTTTTACAGGTATTTGTATAGTTTTGAAAATTTCTTTACATGTTAACGTACTTGCCTGACAAACGTGTGTACTACATGATATTAATATATAGAGATCGTGCATTTAATGTGGTGTTCCTCACTTTAAAACCATAGCCTTTATGAAAATGATTAAACACTGTCAGGCGTTAAGGACTCTTACTGGCAAAAACCCAATTTCCTATGTCTGGAACATTTTGATGGGTTTTTTACCATTGTGAACTATGCAAATTGCGGAATCATGAAATGTTATACTATTCTGTTTTCTATTTCCATACCATATAAGAGCAGAAGGTAAATTATATCTGTAAATCATAAGTCCTATCATAATTTATTTTAAATATAGAACTTTAAATAGATGAAGAAGCAGACACCTGGAGATATAAGCAGGTTACCAGGCTTTTTATCGTTGTAAATACTACTAGCTGTATATGATCTTGAGCTGATTTCACAAATGCTGTAGGATGACCTGTGTTGCTGAATATTCTTTCTTCCATGTATTTTCTGAGACAAAAATAAATTCAGTACAAGAAAAAAAACGATTTAGGTATGCTATCATCAAATCATTCTCTTAAAAGTTACAAAACATTTGGATACAAAATTATTCATAGCCTACTAATTGAAATAATTTACTTCAAAAGAAAGCCTCATAGGCTTAAAAGCTGATTATGTACCTGTATAATACTTTTGAAAGATAGTAACTGAGTGTGTGAGTACATTTGTGTGTGTGTGCCTTGAATGTTTGTGGTATGTCCATAAATACTCAGCATATTGCCCTAAAGTTTTATCATAATGCTTATTAGGTTCATAAATCATGAAACAAGCAACTAACTAATAAAACTATTTTGGCCCTCGCTGTCTTCTTTTTTAATGTGGAGCAATGTTTCTGTTTTAGACAAACACACCATGAATATCAGAAATATTATATAAAGCATCTAATTCCAGTAGCATGGGTTAGTAAGAGATGGCAGCAAAGCCAACAACAAGTACTGATAGTGTCAACAATAACCACATTTATGTACAGCAAAAAAGTCCAAGGCCATGCAAAAGACAATGTAGCGAAATGCCAGATAAGCAGGACTGCGTCATTAGGAGTATGCAAAAACAGTTGTAAGCAAAGAAAGGGAAGTGAAAACTGCAGAAGCATGAGTTTACCACTATAATGGCAGACAGGGCGCTATTTTATTTGTCCTCTGTTCACAGTAGACTACTTATTCCATTGGGAGACCTTGCTTCGATCACACCTTATCAACAGTTTCCATTTCAATCATTTCATAGGTTTTTTTTTAGAAAAAGACAATAGAAGTTTCGTTGGGTGTACTTCTTCCCAGCAAACAGTTTTCTCTGTCAGAAGGTTTATCTACGAACGGACTTTAGAATTTCCTTCACCGAATTTGGAATTCGGTGCCTGGACATCAATTTTCTAAATCAAAAAGATGCATTTTTTAAAAAAGAATCGCCTTTGAAGGTTGGAATATTTTCAAGCTTTGTTAAGTAAAAAAAATATTTGTAGTGTATTAAAGTAATCATTGGTAGGTCAGCGTGTAGCAAAACTGGATAGTAATGGTTCGAAGTTCACTGGTGGTGCACATTTTTCGTGTTTTCTTTATTCTGTATTTATAAACACTGGAGATGTTAATTAGCAAATGTGGGATCACAATCTGTTATATACGTAGCACGATGTACGAATGTACATTCAGGACCTCCTTCCAAACCCCTGAATCTACTTCTGCCAAATTTAGACATAAAAAGTAGGGTTCACAAACATCAGGGTTGTTGGGTGTATAACTTTCTAGCTCAAAATAGGAGTAGAGATACAGGTAAAAACGTTTTTCAAGCCCTTGCGATATAGACTGCCTGCACAAGAGGCATGTTGTGTGGGAACAGTATTTACTTGTCAAATCAACCTAATTAACAAGGCAGCCTTCATATTAGGGGCAAGAAATGGCTTTCTGGGTCCCAACATATAGGCTGCCCTGCATGACAGTCATATAGTGTTGAAGTAGTATCAGCCTGTTTATCGACCTGTTTTGCATGGTGGTCTGTGCATCAGGGGTAAATAAACGATTTTCAAGTCCCTGAAGTGTAGCCTGTCCTGCACAATAGGTGTGTTGTAGGAATAGTATTGGCCCACTTTCTGTTTTATTGAACTGTATGACAGGGGCTGCACATGCTAATGAGCATGACTTAGGGCAGGTTGAGGTGGATAGAGGAGGAGATGGAGAGAGTGAGGGGAGGAGGAAATGGACAGAGAGAGGAGAGGGGATGCATGTGGCAGGTGGAATGTATAGAGTGGTGGTGGGTAAGTGGAAAAGGAAGAGAGCAGAGACAGAGAAATAGGCAGTGGGCAGGAGGAGACTATGGTCAGAGGAAGGGGTAGGACGATATAGTCAGAGGGAGGGGTGGAGAAAATGGATAAAGAGGGGAGGAGGAGTAGACAGATACAGGTGGAAGGATGAGGTGAAGTCAGAGATAGGAAGAGGTGGATACAGAGAGGGAGAAGAGATGTGTCCATTATATGTGCTGAACGCATAAACAGGAAAAGCTGGAGGGAAAAGGCCATTTTTTGAATAAAAACAAAACTTTTAATTTTTAATTACTGGTTACCCGAAACTGAATTTAAATTTGATGCAGATATGTGATACAATTCTTTGTTAATTGAAAAAAGCCAGCCTGGGTGGTTGAGCGGTTCTAGGCACTTCAGCCTGGAACCGCTCGACTGCTATGTTCGCAGGTTAGAATCCTGCCTCGGACATGGATATGTCTCTGATATCCTTAGGTTAGTTAGGTTTAAGTAGTTCTAAGTTCTAGGGGACTGATGACCTCAGATGTTAAGTCCCATAGTGCTCAGAGTCAGTTGAAAAAATATGTACATCTGTAATACTGAGCAGTAACCAGAAATAAAAAAGTATTTGGTTTTCTATTTGATGTTTTTGTATCAAATTGTAATGTATCGTGAATACTCCATTTTCACACAAATATTGCAGTACTAAAATGAAAACAGACATTACTTGTATAAAAACTATGGTTCCATATTTGTTAATCAACATTTCTGTTCATCAATAAACAATGAATTAAAAAAGTATGCTACTAGCAAGATTCGAACCATCGATCTGAAGTCTAAAATCCAATTGTGTTGCACTCTCAGCTACTGATGAATTCAATAACATACACCCTGTATTAGGCACTTAACAGCATACATAAATCTTTTTATCTTTGAAGGTGATTTTTTCAAGTTATTTAGAGATTTGCATAGTACTGCTTTAGTAATCTGATATACGGGAACTGACGTACAAATCCTGTGAATGTGAAGAAAATCAAAGAGGGCCAGACAGTAAGGTGCTCCTGTAAGTTTCCTGTTCGAATTACAGTATAAAATGAAAATATGCCATATGTAAACCCACAGTTAGAAATCCACAATGAAAAAAATATCTGTATGTGCCTTTAAAGTACCTCCCATATTTGGAAATCAAACTGTATTGTCACTTTAGAAAAGGAATAATAGTGGCCAAGGTAGATGTCTAAACCCCACTTTCATTCCCCCAGTGAAGTGTTACATTCTGTAATCTTTAATATCAAATAAAAATGCAGCACTCTCAGACTGACTAAAAGAATTTTGTTCCCAAACAATCTGATTGTTGTCCATTAGTCACATACTATGGTGACAGTAAATATGTATGTTTAACAGCTGAAAAATGCACATTATCACTTTTTCGAGGTTCACATACATTTACAGTGTATGTACAAAGATTTGGTGGTTTTTCTTTCCATGAGCTCTACCACTTCGAAAGTTCATTCACAGTTGAAATGTTCTACTGGTGGGCTCCTTGTAACATCATTTGAATTTCCATAGTGCATTATCTCTGTCAGTTCATCCTCACACATTTCACTGTGACAATTTCATAAAGCACCTTCTCACGTTTTGTACAGCAATGTTCTGTGCTGCATGGTACAAAAATTTATCAGTATAGTTACAAACACATTTTTTACTAGGTTTTTGTTTATCTTATGTAAATTAAAAAGTTAAAAGTCTTCTGCAACTATTGTGTAGCCTTCTAGTAGGCATTTGCTTACAGAGTCAACTATTTTTTCGCTGTAGATAGTAAAGAATTAATTTGAACTCACATCCATAACATTGTAAATGTACTTTCTGTTCCAGGCAGTTTTACTGTCACATATGCACCAAAGTTCTGTTCAGTTACTTTGGCCTTAACCTTCACACCCAATACAAGCTTTACCTTTCAATAATTTCAGATTCTAATGTATAAATCCTAAAGTCTACATGCAGAACAAAGTCCCCCGAGTAGTTGCTTAGTAGACTGTCAGTGTTAGTTGGGTAGTGGCCAATTGGTTTTATCCCATAGGTAGTAGAGGGGAAAGGGGAAGTTAATTTCACATAGTGCTAAGAATTCCGTAAGTATTACAGAATTAGTAACATAGAATTTATATCACTCTCCCCACAATATCAGTTACATAAATTTTCAGTTCATATCGACTCAATACCAGTGTTAAAAATTAGATGTAGGTCTCTCAACTCCTTGAATGTTACATATGACTGAAGAAGACATCGCTGGTCTATCAGTTGTGTGTGGTGGACATTATGAACCAAATAAAATTTCACTACTCCTGTTTATTCAAAATAATCAAAACAGGTCATAAGTAACAACACTGTTTCCATTACAGCGTGACATTAGTCTTTGTGTGGAAAATTTGTCTACGTGTAGTAAAACACCTTGTGGGGCACTGCAGTCATCATGTGAACACCTCTGCAAATTTCATGGATGTACAAAAGGTGATCAATAAGTAATGCAACACATTTTTCTGAAATTGGGTTTGTTTTATTTAGGATTCTAATACACCATATTATTCCCCTCACTTTTAGCTACAAAAAACTTTTTTTCAACACAGTCTCACTTCAATGTGACGGCCTTACGTCACTTTACTAAGAGCACATTGTGCCTGCGTGGAACCACTCTACTGGTCGAAGTCAGAGCCAACGCACTGCTGCATTAATAACCTCCCCATCATCCACATACAGCTTCCCACAAAGTGTATCCTTCATTGGGCCAAACAGATGCTTCTCAAAAGGTGCGAGATCTGAGTATTAGAACAACACCAATTGTGGAACAAAGTACCGTTATCGAAGATGGCGGCGATGATGTCACCTGACGAGAAGTTTGAATTTTGGCGGGAAAGTGCCACGCCCCCTTCTCTCCCCCCCCCCTCCCGACAAATGGCACGAAGTTCAAATTCCAACAAGATGATGCATCACACCTAGGAAAATGCCGGGAAAAATGGACCTCTCTTTATTATTTAACCAATTTCAAGCACGTATGTATGTATGTTCGCCACTGGGTCTGGACCCCAACTGGCTTAGTTCATATCATCGCCACCAGAGAGTGCCACCATGACGTCAGATCATGATGCAAGTACCGTTGTTCAAGATGGCTGCACCCAGTGTATCCACCACATGGTGTAAGATTGGATACTTGGCCTACCTCCGCTAACCTACACCCCCCCCCATAAAATGGCGGGAAGTTCAAATTCCAGTGCTATAACGGTGGTAAAAAAGGACTTGTCTTTATTATTTAACCAATTTCAAACAGATGTGTTCGCCATTGAGTCTGGACTGCAACTGGCTAAGTTCATATCTGTGCAATCAGAGATCGCCACCGTGACGGGGCGCAAGAGAGAAAGTTGATGATCTTTAGTCATCTCCTGACGTCACAGGCCCACGAGTGGCCGAGCGCTCCCCCAATATACGCTCTGGACATAGTATTTCGTAAATATTCTAACACTCACATCCCGCATCTAACGTATGAATTATCCAAGTACTTAATTCCATTTCAATTTTAATGTACCACTTCGATATTCAATGAACAACTGACAAGTTTCACGTTTTCCCACAAGGGGTGCTGTGGTCCTTCGTGATGTACCACCCCCACCCCTAGAATGCTGCTCTCCTATTCGCTACTGCACTCTTTGTCACAGAACCTATATAAACCAGACCACAACCCAACTCGCCCTCACTCTGCTCCTATACTTTGTCCAGTGCATTTATCCTCTTTAGCAAACTTTCGATATGAAGCGATCAGGATCTGCCAGCATCACTGACAGTGCCAGTGGAAGCAGCAAAAAATCCCGCTTAGAGGGAGTTCCATTACCTGGTAAGTACATTTTCAATGTTCCCATATCTGTACTCTTTAACTCTGTGTATGAGTGCTACATCTGTATTCGAGTGCTCTCTATAAACATTGAGCTTACTCGTGTTGTGTGTCTCTATGTTCTGTGTTGTATCTGTTTTGGACCACATTCTAAACTGAATGCTGTGTCATTTAACAGGTTCTATGTTTGTGTGTCTCCATCTTATATCTGT
The DNA here is from genome assembly GCF_023898315.1 of Schistocerca nitens. Classification (NCBI taxonomy): domain Eukaryota; kingdom Metazoa; phylum Arthropoda; class Insecta; order Orthoptera; family Acrididae; genus Schistocerca; species Schistocerca nitens. The sequence goes on from NC_064617.1 coordinate 497,594,926, forward strand.
TTTGTAGTGCATTCTGCCAATATTGATGTATCATTTAACACATTTTGTCTTATGTGTCATATTTGTTTTGTATGGTCTCTATAAATGTTTCATTTGTTTCGTTTTTTGCCTATATGTTCTACTCTGCTGATTTCTGTATCATTTAAGTCACTGCACATTTTCCTTTCCATACTCGATATTATACTCAGTCCTTTCCATCTTTTTAGTTTTCATTCCTCAAATGTTGACTGCTCTAGACCAGCAGCTTGAGATGGAGAGGATGCAAGCGCAGCTCGAATGTAAGTACATTTCTAATAAAAACGTAGTTCTTATATATATATATATATATATATATATATATATATATATATATATATATCCATTTTCCGTTTTTATATATTCAGTATTCATATTCTTGTCTTTCCTTTGTACATGTTCCTAATTCCTCGCACAGGGAGGGGTGTACCGACCAAAGCGTAGAAGGCGACAGCAGTGAAATGATGTCCACTCCACGGGCACCCAGTTTTTAGAGGAGGAGGAGGAAGAGGAGCTCGACGTGCCTGACTGGTTTGGGGGCCTTGTTGAATGTTGCTCATACCATGGAGCCAGAGTGCAGAGGTGCATAGTTTTGAAGATTAACGTTACTTCAAATAATTACCATTATTTACTCTTATATTATTTATCACTCTTTAAAAATGTGAATCACTAAACAATTCTTTTTTCTTATTTATGTTACAGGTATATCACATGGCGTAGTCCGTGAACCTAGAGCGGCGGTTGCAGGGGCGGGAATCCAAGGTGCACAGCCGCAAAGACACGCAGTGTCTTGTATAGCCCCAATCAGGGCAGCGCGAGAAGCGGCTGAAGGCGTGCAAGCGCCGCCCCAGCACCTCTGCAGTCACTCTGGCACCGCTTGGCCGTGACCGAGAAGAAGAAGAACAATGGCCCCCATCGATACAGGCATGTACTGGCAGTAGCAACGCACCCTGTGGGCCGTCGCCGCAGCCCGGCCCTTCAAGTCGGCTGTCACTGTCTCCTCTTACGAACCAGCTCGTTGCCGTCGTCCACGCAATGTACACGTTCCTACATGTATACCCCTCCCTGCAAATGATGATGACGCACCATCGCTGGCCCCTTTATCTACCGGGTGGACCCCTAGCTGTAGTAGTAGTAGTAATAGTAATGATCCTGTGGCTAGTGGTAGTTCTCTCCACCATCCTATCGATAATGATTTGGATCAGAATCGCGTAATGACCCCCTTAGAATAGTCAGCAGTAGCTAGGGCTTTTGAGGGCGAATCTCATTCACTAGAATTGAGAATCCGGGTGGGAGGTATCGTGACCCTGTCGGGGTTTTACAAGCGTGCCTCCCTGTCTTAGAGACCGATCTCCTCAAAGTCCTACAAGATCCGGGATTTAACGCCATTAAATGCAGCACAGTGTTATGCCGCGAAATGAGTCACTCACCTAAACATCAAGGTGAGGCGGAGGCAACGACTCTGCACTATATATGGGGTGATAATGACGTTATTCTCGGAGAACATCGATTACTGAGTGGTACCGAGAATCCACCTCGAGCGCTATTACGGCCCGATTTTCCGAGATGGAAGTATGTGGGTCCGCTAAAGCACTCAGCAGTATACCACACTTCGACATACATATAAATGTCTATGATCCAATAAATGGAGGGTCTAGTTATATTAAACTTCCTGAGGATATTAAGAACAAACACGTGTGCATTAATGTTCAAAATGAGTATGATAATGCTTGTTTTGCATGGTCAGTCCTGGCTTGTCAGAGAAATTACAAAAACAATCCCCACCGTCCACGCAGTTACAAAGTCAAAGATATTAAGAGACAGTATAACTTTGATGGAATAGAGTTCCCTGTAAAGACCCAGGACATACATAAGTTTGAGGCTCAGAATACTGGCATATCGGTCCACGTTTATGGCCTGGAGAAGAAGGACAAGTAAGATGAGCAGGACAAGCATATAGTAGTAGGCCCCCTCCATTTCTCAAAATTTGCGGGTGAGCGAGAGTTGCATGTAAACATGCTGCTCTTCTCTGAAGGTGATAATTACCACTACACCTGGATCAAGGACATGTCCCGACTCCTTTCCTCCCAACTAAATAACTATGGCCATAAAGAGCATATTTGTTTAAGGTGTTTGAATTATTTTTCATCTCAAGAGTTATTAGCGACACATCTATTAGATTGTGCTTCCAAGGACCCAGTACGTGTGATTATGCCCATTGAGGAAAATAACGTCATTAAATTTCAAAATGGTCATCACCAGCAGCGTTGTCCTTTTGTTGTGTATGACGATTTTGAATGCTTGCTGTCTCCTATTACTCGTTGTGAAGGGAATCCCCTAGCCTCACACACAAATTTCACACAAAAACACATACCTTATGCAGCAGCATTACAAGTTGTATGTGGATAAGATTCTAAACTTAACTGCTATCGGTCTCATGTAGGGAACGATCCAGCAGTTTGGCTTCTCACTGAGCTTGAAAAACTTTCATGGGAAGTTGACAGGCTCTACAGCGCCAACATTCCCATGAACAAATCAAAGGAATATGATGAAATGTATGAAAAGGCGGTTAATTGTCATATTTGTGGGCTCGCCTTAGATAGAAAAGTGGAAACTCCTCATCGAGACCACTGTCATCTTATGAGTAAGTTGTGCAGTGCAGCCCACAATGCATGCAACTTGAATTATCAGTTACCTAGACACATACCCGTCTTTTTTCATAATTTGAGCGGGTATGACGCTCATTTTCTTGTTGAACACTTGGCTAAGTTCGGTAAGAAGAATGATCAGGTCAGTGACCTCATTGAAAGTGTTGAGAAGTACATTTCTTTTTCAAAACGAATGACGCCAAAAATTAAGCTGCACTTCCTTGGCTCTTCACTCTTTATGCAGATTTCACTCCAGAAACTGGTTTAGACTTTACCTCAGAATGATATGCAAATCAGTCAATCAGCATTTTCTGATGAGGGAAGGTTCCGACTTACGACTAGGAAAGGAGTTTTCACATATGAGTATGTTGATAGTATGGCAAAACTCAATGAAACCAGGCTTCCCGACATATCTGCTTTTACCAGTACTCTTACAGGCGATGTCATAACCACCGCAGATTATGAGCATGCCATGAATGTCTGGCGGGAATTCAACATCTTCAATTTGGGAGAATATGCAAGGATATACATGGACATGGACGTGCGTTTGCTTGCAGATATTTTCGAAAAGTTCCGGAGTGTATGTATGACCACTTACTCTCTGGACCCCGCCTTTTATTACACGGCACCTGGGTTGTCCTGGGACACTATTCTCAAAAAAATGGACCACAACATTTAACTTTTGACTGATTCTGCAATGGTTCTATTTTTTGAGCGAGTGATCCGTGGTGGACTTTGTCAATGTGTTCACAGACAGGCCAAGGCAAATATCGCGCGTGTGGGTGTCGAGCTCAATGCATCCCTTGATTCTAGTTACATTTTGTACTTAGATGTTAACAACTTATACAGGCACGCCATGATGCAACCACTACTGGTTGGTGGGTTTAGGTGGCTGTCCGAAGATGAATTGAAGGGATTAGGTGTACAAATAATGGGTCTTGCGGCTGATTCTGATGTGCTTGAGGCAGACATGACATACCCTAATAATTCGCATGGAGAGACAAGCGACTTGCCATTATGTCCAGAGCAACAAATTCCACGAGGAAGCACCATCCCTAAACTCTTGGCTACTGTTGGCGATAAGCAGAGTATATCATTCATTATCGTAACCGCCAGCAGTGCCTCAGAATAAGGATGAAGCTTGTTAGAGTCACCTGGGCAATCTCCTTCAAGCAATCCCCATGGCTGATGGAGGATATTGAACTAAATATCGGAAAGAGGGCGGTAGCGAGTAATGATTTTGAAAAAGATTTTTATAAATTAAAGAATAATTCCATTTTCGGGAAAACTATGCAGAATGTGAGAAATGAACGTGATATTGTGATTAGAGCTGCATAGGAAGGGCGTTATACCGTGAGAAAATGTATAGCCATGCCAAATTTTAAGCGGGCCACAATCTTCAATGAAAACTTTGTTGCTGTGGGGATGTCGAAGACTGCAGTAGAGTTTATGAAGCCCATCTATTTGGGGATGTGCATACTGGATATCTTCAAATTCTACATGTACCGATTCCACTATGACTTTGCTAAATCTCATTTCATAGAACCAAAGTTACTTTATATGCGTACAGAGAGTTTTATCTACCGGATGAAGAACTGCGATCCATATGAAGTAATTATATGCAATGGTAAAGAATTCGACATGTCTTCTTATGGGGCCGATAAACCTTATGGTTTTGTTCCTCAGAACAAGAAGGTTATCTATCTGATGACAGACGAGTCGAATGGTTTACCAATTGTAGAATTTGTGGGATTGAGGGCCCAAATATATGCATATCGTACAATGGATGGGGGCACTCAGAGGCGGGCAAAAGGTGTTAGATGCATGGCGTCTCGTGTTCTTATGGTCGAGGACTATTTGTAATGTCTGTATGGTTGCAGTGTTCAAGGCACTCGTCCACACATGGTTCAACAAACTAGCATTCGATCACGAGGTCACGAGGTGTACACTGTGCTACAGTCTGAAATCAGATTGTCTCCTCATGACGATAAAAGAGTCATTTGTGAGGATGAGGGGGAAACCCTTCCATACTCACACTGTTTACTTGAAACGAAAGTAGGGATGGGAGACTCTGGTTGATTGATAGAGAGGGAATGAGCATGTAAATGCGGTGAATGGGGGTTATGCATGGAGATAGTATGGCTCTTTTATCATAGTGTAAATATTGGATGAGAGTGTTGTGTCGTGTGTATCACTTTGCATGCTTCCATGTATGTCTGAATGTGTGAATGAGTGTGGGAGCCTGTGTTATGCTTATGTGTGTGTGTAAGTATATTAATTATTTTTTGAAAGAAAATCATAAAAATGAAAAATTTAAAAATTTAAAAACTCAAAAAAGAGAATATTTCCAGAATGAGATTTTCACTCTGCAGCAGAGTGTGCGCTGATATGAAACTTCCTGGCAGATTAAAACTGTGTGCCCGACCGAGACTCGAACTCGGGACCTTTGCCTTTCACGGGCAAGTGCTCTACCATCTGAGCTACCGAAGCACGACTCACGCCCGGTACTCACAGCTTTACTTCTGCCAGTACCTCGTCTCCTACCTTCCAAACTTTACAGAAGCTCTCCTGCGAACCTTGCAGAACTAGCACTCCTGAAAGAAAGGATATTGCGGAGACATGGCTTAGCCACAGCCTGGGGGATGTTTCCAGAATGAGATTTTCACTCTGCAGCAGAGTGTGCGCTGATATGAAACTTCCTGGCAGATTAAAACTGTGTGCCCGACCGAGACTCGAACTCGGGAGAAGTTTCAAGAGAATATTTATGAAAATATATTTTGACCATTATTAGTACATAATATATGAACAAAAGATAAATTTTCCTACTTGACTTGTACTTTCTATATGAAGAAAAAATAAACTTTTTGCACTTCATATGTGCTTCTGTGTGAGTGGTTATATAGATTAGATTTTAGTTTGTAAGTTTCACCTACCACTAGCCATCCAGTCAGAACTATCTATAAGAATGTGACTTCCACCAATTAAATTTTTGATATATATTCACTTGCTTGTTGTAGTGGAAAAATGTTTATAGCCATCGACTTCAACGAAAAATATATATATGTTCACCTTGTTCTTGTAGTGAAAAATGTTTAGTGCCACTTACTTCAGAGAAATATATTTTCAATTGCTTGTGGTAGTGGAAAATGTTTTAGAGCCACCCACTTGAAGTAACTACCTTTGCATTTAGTTAAAAGTGTTTTCTTTTTCTTTTGCAGGTGGAACTTCACCAGCCATAGTATTTACCTTTTAAGATAGTGTAATTAGGTTGTGGTACCTCTGCATTAGTTGTAAAATTATATATATAATTTATGTGAGGAGAATGCTTATATTTCTCAATAACGTAAAATGTTAAACACGTATCTGCAAACAGCATAAGGTTGATATTTTTCATCAAAAACCAATCATTTATCTGTAAACGCATATATAAATGTGAAAACTGAATCATGTTACTGTAATCTGATATTTTGCAAACACTGTTAAAAAATCTGAATTCAGTAATAAATTCACTTATTTTATTGTAAAAATGTCGAATTTTGTTATTATTTCACCCCTCAATCACCATAATTCTTTTTATTAAAAAAATATTATAAATATATTTTTGTGTGTCTACAAGACATGGATAAAGCTACATTGCACTGCACAGACCTATAAGGTTTGCTGCTTTAAAATCAAATCATTTTTGAATGACAAATCTACACATCGTACAGCAGTCACAAACACACAGTATGCCTCAGCACTCTCTTTCAGCCCCTGGCACCAGCAGCCACGCGGCTGGCATCTGACACATCGCCACACAGTTGAGATGAAAGCTGGTCTATTACTGACTCAGGTAACGTTACTCAGCACGTCAAGGCTGAGGTATGTGTCTCAGACAGTTCCATTGAAATTCGCTTCATATACAATATCCCCCAATAAACTTACATTCTACGGATGTTGGGCGTCACACGGAAAGAAAGAAAAAGAGCAAATTTTATAAATGATTCTTTATTTGCAATCCAACTTAAAAGTAATTTTACATTCTCATATGCAGATACAAAAGCACTTTTTTGGTAAATGTTCTTCAGTCGATGGATAGATGGACATCTGTACAATTCCAGGTCTTGAATAGAAGCAAATTTAAATGTTCCACACACCCAGGTAATCTTCACATCACCTTTAACGTAGATGATTGTCTCCTTGTGATCAAATACTCGGAGCACTCGCACCAAATCTTTATAAGAGATGCCAGGGTCATCCCAGTGAATTCCATGATAGAAGTGTGTTAACCACATTGCATTTCTACATGTTTTAATGCACTTCACATCCTTGAATGATTTCGGCGATGCATCTCTTGATGGAAATGTTCCTATTATTCCATCACTTTGTGTGAGTGCTATTAATGCACAGTTTCTAATTATGAATCGCCTGCGTTCATCACAGTAAAATCCTTGAACGTCAGCTACGATCCTCACACGTTGCAGTAACATCACGATCTGCCTTAGAGCCAGCAGAGCGCCTATTAATTTATACAACTCGTTGCACTACACCAGTGAGCGGGCAGTAGTTAACAACATGCAATACGCTGCAATGTGATCTGGGAAGTTTGTTGAAGATTCAAATTCAATCTGTACATCTACAGGCCCTGTTTTAATTATCTCATTCTATTTTGAACAGTCAATCACGATTATTGGTGCTAGCTTGTTGAAACTCTGTGGACTGAGTAGGCATCCTTCATTTTCAACGCCCTTGTAGTAAGATGCTCGGAATCTCGCATACATGTCAAATGCCAGACTGTATACATTGCTGTCCCACTGCAGATGTAGATTCTCGTATGGGTAGTATTCAGAATTCAGGTAGACTCTAGCGTTAGTTAACTTGCAATGGTCAAATTCAGTTGAGCCCTTTGATACATTTCCATGCCATTCAGCTTGAAATGCGATTATGATGAATCGAGGTGCTTCCAACTGCACTGATGTTTTAATAGCCCAAGTATGTGTTGATTCTGTAGGTGTGACTGGGTATTCAAAAGTTCCCATGATCAGAAGGTTAATGGTATATAGGTGCTGGCAATCAGAACTTTTAAGAGCTTCAAGCGTTCCTTGTCACCAACAGTGATGTGAGGCATTTTCCATACTATACTAATAATCTTGATTTCAACATTCTCTGCAGCTGTTTGAAAGAATGAATTCGTGTCACTTGCACTCCGCACCAAAATAAGCTCCTGTTTAGTGTTCATAATAATTCGCTGCATGTCCTCAAAATAACCCATAAGCATTTTTAGTGGCATGCACGTGGTAAATCGGCTGTATCCCCCCTCACCATCTGGCCTATATATGAACCATCCCACATTTTCCAAGCTGTTTGAATCAGAGGCTTAGGCAGAGACGTACGTCTTAAGGGTTGATGTTATGCCGACATTGCGTGTGCAGTCGATTTCGATACCGCTAAGTTCATAACGTATCTCTTGAGACAGGAATGCTAGAGCATTTCGCGTGAGCTTCGAGAGCGTTACCACAGTCCAGATACAGGAAGCTCTTGCAAGACAGTGTTACAGCGTCTGGGTGCTGGATAACAATCCTAATTTCATCAGTTTTGTTAAATGTGCATGAAGTGTAGGGTTTGTGTGAGTGGTATTCATGACGTATAATTCCATCATCATACTCTACTGACTGAGTTACATTGAACGACGTCATTTTGCGGTTTGAAACCTGTTGAAATAAGTAATTCGTAATTAAGGCGTGTTATCACCTTGCACTTCCGTGATGCACTGACGGATTGTGAGCTCGATGTGCTAGCTTTATACCTTACCCCCATCTCGCCTTAGATGCAAGCATACAATGATCTCTTCTCCTCGAAAGTTAACAAGCTGATTATTCTGATCAACAAAACGCAGTTCTAGGTAATCCAATGTCACTGGGAGATACATAGCGTTTGTGGGGGCTTGAACTATTTTACACCCAGTACCGACTATAGGGAAGAATCCGTAAATTGAGTGAATCAACTTACCGTTGAGGTATGAGTTTGTGGCAATATTGCCCTCAATGTGGATTGTGCAGACTGGAAGTATATCTACAGCTTGATCCGATGCGTAAAATTTACTGGTGTCCTTCACCAAATCACGATCCTTTGCAAAACCTAGCAGTGGACCTATTGCATCTCTCTGTCTAAAGTCGATTCTAGCACTCTCTGTCCGTATTTCAGATTTAAGGGTATTAATGTTTGCCCGTAGTTCAATACCTTTTCCTGACTGTTTTAAGACTTCGTTTAAATCATCAATATTGTAGGCACCAGGTTGTATTTGTAGAATTTCCTTCCGACCGTCAGTTTCCAGATGCAGTTTATTGTTGTTCTTTGTGATATTTGGAATGCTGTTATACGTCTCCAGCGAAATACTCCAGTCCCTTGCACTTAAATAAAGCGGCGGAAAGTAATTTGCACCTAATACTGATCCTCGCTCTTTTGAAGTCAGAGTGTACGACATTGCATCTAAACCTCAAATGATGGGCGTGCATTCAATGATGGCTCTTTTATATATGTGGATGTTCGCACCACTGCTCTGACAAGGAGAGGAGGAAACGCATATTCCAGACTTCTCACCACTCGGTCTAAATATAGCGCGCATTCCAGAGGTTCGCTGATGCAGGCGAAGGCTAATTTGCCATGGCTGTGATGAGGAACATAACGCAGAGATGCCCACACAGGTATGTGTTAAAGTCCTGATATCACCGGAAATTGTAGAAGATACGTCTTTTGCTGGTGAAGTAGCGTTGTAATTCTTCAGGCGGCTGTAAATCTCCAAATCAAACGAAATATTGTACGGTATTTGCACTTTTCTTAACATACGCCACCCAATGGTTCCCTGGACCCCCAGCAACATCTAAATTTACAAATCCCTACTCATTACTCCACCACATGGTCTTCGGTAATGTATCCAGCATAAAGACGCCACGGAATCCAGGAATGTGAACTTTTTCTTTAACAATATTAACCAGGTCTGTATTCGTGAGCGCTCGATCAGGTAGGATAACTAATGGACTTTTTTTTTATTTATGAAGAGACCTAGTCCTTTCCTGTATGGTATCAAGTACGGACCCTTCCCGATAGCTGCTGCTTCCATGGCATGATTATGTCTTCTGGCTTCCTCTAGTTGCGCCTGTGCATTCTGTGCGTTTTTGACCGTTTTGGCTATAGCTGCAGCCCCACCTGTAAGTGAACCTACCGCCGACAGATCTGCAAGGGCTGGAACGAGGAACGGAATAAATCCACCTGATCTCTTTGGTAGTGGTAGGACCCCAGGTTGTGTAACTGCAGTCTTCTTCTTCTTCTTGTTCATCTTCCTCCGCCCTTCAACGTACGTTTAGCTGCACTCATCGAAGTGAGAATACAGTTTTTCAAACAACCGGGTTTCTTCTTCTTCGTCCCCAAAGTTGTTTGCGCTGCATTCATAATTCGTTAGAAATTCATCACCCCCTAGCCCAACTTAATTTTTTCACGCATGGTTTTATCAACTACGAATGAAGCAACGCGCTGACCTATTCCGATATCTTTTCTTCGTCTTATTTGCTTGGCTTTATCGGCTAATATTCGGTCAGCAACATGGCGTGCTGGGAGATCTTTATTTGCAGCGTATGCGAGGTCGTGTTCAAGGCAGGCTTCGTCTAGTAGGTTAATACCTTTATCACTGCGTGCCAGGCGTTTCTGAAGCTTTGTTCCAGGCCCACAGAAGTTATATCCCGGAATGGGCAGTTCAACAGGCAATTTGTCGAGAGTACCACCTCCACCTCTTATTATGCTGTGCCTCCTATCATGCATGGTACGCTCCCTGTTATATACTGACTGGTCAGCGTCAATCCAACTGTTTTCTGATGATGGAAATCCTAACCATTTAACTAGCGCTCTATTCCCGCGACGTCTTATCATGCTTTCGATGAGAACTACATCTGGTTCAGGACTCTTCTGCAATTCCTCTGTGTAAAAGGATCCTGTAATTTTTTCACCCTGGCTATCCTTTAACATATATGTCCTAGGGTTCGTTCTCTGCAATTTGGATACTGTGAATATCTCCGCCGACCAGTTTGGTAAGTACGATTTCTCGAACACTGTCTTGTGTTTTGAAATACGTACTAAGTCGCCTACATTGAGCCTCTGTTTGCGCGGGTTCAGCATTTTAATGCGGAAATATATTGAGTGAATTATCGCGAACATCGATCGGTCTCATTTTTATTGTACTATGTTTGGTTCGATTATACCTTGCAGTTATCTGTGGAATGATATCTAGCCACTTGTGCGAACCGCGAAGATTAAAACTCTCTGACTGTTCTGTTCAAACGCTCCACGATGATAGCTTTCAGGTGGGTAAACGTGGAGTAGTGGTGTATCCCGTACCGCTCCATGACAGTCTTGAAATGTTCATTGTAAAACTCACCACCATGATCGGTTTGAAGATGTGTTGGTATCGATTCGTTCCTGTCTGCAGCAAACGCTCAAACACTACAGCAGCATCTCTACCCGCTTTAGTTTTCACAGGTAGCCTAATGCCCATGCGACTTTAGAGTATATATCAATAACCATTAAAATGTATTTGAATCCATTATTCTCATGTGAATATTTATTCATACCTACAGTATTGGCTTACTATAAGTCATCCAGCCCTATAATCATAACATGCCTGCGAGGGTATGTTTTGCGCGCTGGCTTGTGCAATTCTCGAACTACTGTCTCCATACTTAATCGATGATACCTCTCTCTCGAAGCTCGGAGATTATCGAAACAACCTCATTCGAATGAGCTGTATTGCCCGCAGCAGCCGAAGCCATCAACAGTCGAAGTCTGTCTATTAGTTCATCCGGCTCATCGTAATATATATACTGCTGGAGGTGATTGCTCAAGCATTTATGCTGAAAGTCTACAACCTCATCAATGCTTTTAGGTTGCTCATTCAGTAAAGGTTTTATAATGGTTGTGAATTTAGAGTTTTGCGGGTTTCTCAGTGTTCCGTCAGGATTTTTATACAGCTCAGTCAGTTGTAGTATTTCACCATACACTCTGAGATCATTTTTTTAAGTTTTTTGAGGGCCTTAGGAAGATAAGGTTCATTAAGACAGGTGTTCTTTTAAACTCTGTATCCTCGATGCATATTGTGCCATCACATAAGCTTATAGTTTGAGAGCCTATCCTATACGGTCTCTCCCTGCTGACACCAAATGTTCTATCTATCTTACCCACCCCATACTGGTTGATAAATTCTGCGATTGAATCATTATCACGAGAAGCCATCTTACTGTTAGATTCGGTAGCAGGTTTAAAAGTTTCTCATAGTGTTTACACGTGATCCATATGTCCCAACCTCAGCAAACGTAATTCCTCTCATGCTTTGCGCGCCTGAATGGCTTCATGCTTTGTCGACATCTCGGAGCATACTAATCAGAGCTCTGCATATCACGTGGTTTTATATATGCTCTGTTGTTGTTCCTCTTCTTCTTCTTGTTTCCTACACCTCCTTCTTCAATAACAACAACCTCAGCTTCTATCTTCCCCTCAATTGCGCTAATTGTATTCTCTAGACGATTTTGGTTAAGCGCAAGAAGTTTCTGCGTGTCCTTTAATTCCCTTACAACCTTATCGAGTCTTCCCTCAAGATTCTTAAATTTCATATCGGTGTACATGCGAGCATTCTGTCTATGCACACCTAACCTCTCAGACTGTGCGTCCGCCATGCGTGCGAATTTGTCCATGGCGTAGTGTCTACTGACACACTCAGCTATTTTGTACGTTTATATACGGAGAAACTACTGGAAGTTCTGGTTACACCTAGCATAATTCAGTTTCCGACTTTTATCAATAACGAGAGACCCATATTGTGAGCGGTTCCAACAATCAGCACATATCTTTACAAATTCATTGTATGACATGTCGGTCCCTACATGAGCCTGGTAAATGTGTTTTAAATTGGGATTGTCTTGTTTGAAGGCTATAATGAGGTTGACGTTATCCCTCACCAACTGTTTTGGAATCCTGGAATATGTCTGGCCCAGATAAATTACGCAACGCCAATATGACGACCAAAGCAGAAATATCTTCTGATTTATCCTGTTTTTCAATAGCCACATCGTCAAATATGAAGACAGTGTTAGGCTTCACCTCTTCGTGTGGGGGGATGTCGTCGCTTTCACTGAATGCTCTGTACATTACACCATCTACCCCATCTAATATTTTCTGCTGTAACTGGTACTTGGGTTGAAAGAGTGTTTTGGAGAAGACGAAATGGTGCTGGAAGCGGACTCCGCCTATGTGCGTTAACAGAGCCATGAGGACATTTGTTTTACCACAGTTGGAAGGACTTACAATTATCGCTAGTATGCTGTCAGGAAGGAGTGCTCCATTCTTCTTCTTCTTATTGGTCTTCTGGTCTTGGTCATCATCACAGGACCAGTCACCTCCAACAAAGACCTTGCGGCGAGGGTGCTTCACCCAGCCTGCCACGATACCTACTGTGCTAGGTACTGGCGTGGAATAGGCTTTTATATCATAAATAATCTTCCCCCATGAACCATGGACCTTGTCGTTGGTGGGGAGGCTTGCGTGCCTCAGCGATACAGATGGCCGTACCGTAGGTGCAACCACAACGGAGGGGTATCTGTTGAGAGGCCAGACAAACATGTGGTTCCTGAAGAGGGGCAGCAGCCTTTTCAGTAGTTGCAATTGACAGGAATGGGGGAAAGAAATACAGTAGAAGAAGAATGGATAGCTCTGAGGGATGAAGTAGTGAAGGCAGCAGAGGATCAAGTAGGTAAAAAGACGAGGGCTAATACACTCCTGGAAATGGAAAAAAGAACACATTGACACCGGTGTGTCAGATCCACCATACTTGCTCCGGACACTGCGAGAGGGCTGTACAAGCAATGATCACACGCACGGCACAGCGGACACACCAGGAACCGCGGTGTTGGCCGTCGAATGGCGCTAGCTGCGCAGCATTTGTGCACCGCCGCCGTCAGTGTCAGCCAGTTTGCCGTGGCATACGGAGCTCCATCGCAGTCTTTAACACTGGTAGCATGCCGCGACAGCGTGGACGTGAACCGTATGTGCAGTTGACGGACTTTGAGCGAGGGCGTATAGTGGGCATGCGGGAGGCCGGGTGGACGTACCGCCGAATTGCTCAACACGTGGGGCGTGAGGTCTCCACAGTACATCGATGTTGTCGCCAGTGGTCGGCGGAAGGTGCACGTGCCCGTCGACCTGGGACCGGACCGCAGCGACGCACGGATGCACGCCAAGACCGTAGGATCCTACACAGTGCCGTAGGGGACCGCACCGCCACTTCCCAGCAAATTAGGGACACTGTTGCTCCTGGGGTATCGGCGAGGACCATTCGCAACCGTCTCCATGAAGCTGGGCTACGGTCCCGCACACCGTTAGGCCGTCTTCCGCTCACGCCCCAACATCGTGCAGCCCGCCTCCAGTGGTGTCGCGACAGGCGTGAATGGAGGGACGAATGGAGACGTGTCGTCTTCAGCGATGAGAGTCGCTTCTGCCTTGGTGCCAATGATGGTCGTATGCGTGTTTGGCGCCGTGCAGGTGAGCGCCACAATCAGGACTGCATACGACCGAGGCACACAGGGCCAACACCCGGCATCATGGTGTGGGGAGCGATCTCCTACACTGGCCGTACACCACTGGTGATCGTCGAGGGGACACTGAATAGTGCACGGTACATCCAAACCGTCATCGAACCCATCGTTCTACCATTCCTAGACCGGCAAGGGAACTTGCTGTTCCAACAGGACAATGCACGTCCGCATGTATCCCGTGCCACCCAACGTGCTCTAGAAGGTGTAAGTCAACTACCCTGGCCAGCAAGACCTCCGGATCTGTCCCCCATTGAGCATGTTTGGGACTGGATGAAGCGTCGTCTCACGCGGTCTGCACGTCCAGCACGAACGCTGGTCCAACTGAGGCGCCAGGTGGAAATGGCATGGCAAGCCGTTCCACAGTACTACATCCAGCATCTCTAAGATCGTCTCCATGGGAGAATAGCAGCCTGCATTGCTGCGAAAGGTGGATATACACTGTACTAGTGCCGACATTGTGCATGCTCTGTTGCCTGTGTCTATGTGCCTGTGGTTCTGTCAGTGTGATCATGTGATGTATCTGACCCCAGGAATGTGTCAATAAAGTTTCCCCTTCCTGGGACAATGAATTCACGGTGTTCTTATTTCAATTTCCAGGAGTGTAGAAATCCTTGGGTAACAGAAGAAATATTGAATTTAATTGATGAAAGGAGAAAATATAAAAATGCAGTAAATGAAGCAGGCAAAAGGGAATACAAACGTCTCAAAAATGAGATCGACAGAAAGTGCAAAGTGGCTAAGCAGCGATGGCTAGAGGACAAATGTAAGGATGTAGAGGCTTGTCTCACTAGGGGTAAGATAGATACTGCCTACAGGAAAATTAAAGAGACCTTTGGAGAGAAGAGAACCACTTGTATGAATATCAAGAGCTCAGATGGAAACCCAGTTCTAAGCAAAGAAGGGAAGGCAGAAAGGTGGAAGGAGTATATAGAGGGTTTATACAAGGACGATGTACTTGAGGACAATATTATGGAAATGGGAGAGGATGTAGATGAAGATGAAATGGGAGATAAGATACTGCGTGAAGAGTTTGACAGAGCACTTAAAGACCTGAGTCGAAACAAGGCCCCGGGAGTAGACAACATTCCATTAGAACTACTGATGGCCTTGGGAGAGCCAGTCATGACAAAACTCTACCATCTGGTGAGCAAGATGTATGAGACAGGCGAAATACCTACAGTCTTCCAGAAGAATATAATAATTCCAATCCCAAAGAAAGCAGGTGTTGACAGATGTGAAAATTACCGAACCATCAGTTTAATAAGTCACAGCTGCAAAATACTAACGCGAATTCTTTACAGACGAATGGAAAAACTGGTAGAAGCGGACCTCGGGGAAGATCAGTTTGGATTCCGTAGAAATGTTGGAACACGTGAGGCAATACTAACCTTACGACTTATCTTAGAAGAAAGATTAAGAAAAGGCAAACCTACTTTTCTAGCATATGTAGACGTAGAGAAAGCTTTTGACAACGTTAACTGGAATACTCTCTTTCAAATTCTGAAGGTGACAGGGGTAAAATACAGGGAGCGAAAGGCTATTTACAATTTTTACAGAAACCAGATGGCAGTTATAAGAGTCGAGGGGCATGAAAGGAAGCAGTGATTGGGAAAGGAGTGAGACAGGGTTGTAGCCTCTCCCCGATGTTATTCAATCTGTATATTGAGCAAGCAGTAAAGGAAACAAAAGAAAAATTTGGAGTAGGTATTAAAATCCAGGGAGAAGAAGTAAAAACTTTGAGGTTCGCCAATGACATTGCAATTCTGTCAGACACAGCAAGGGACTTGGAAGAGCAGTTGAACGGAATGGACAGTGTCTTGAAAGGAGGATATAAGATGAACATCAACAAAAGCAAAACGAGGATAATGGAATGTAGTCAAATTAAATCGGGGGATGCTGAGGGAATTAGATTGGGAAATGAGACACTTAAAGTAGTAAAGGAGTTTTGCTATTTAGGGAGTAAAATAACTGATGATGGTCGAAGTAGAGAGGATATAAAATGTAGACTGGCAATGACAAGGAAATCATTTCTGAAGAAGAGAAATTTGTTAACATCAAGTATAGATTTAAGTGTCAGGAAGTCGTTTCTGAAAGTATTTGTACGGAGTGTAGCCATGTATGGAAGTGAAACATGGACGATAACCAGTTTGGACAAGAAGAGAATAGAAGCTTTCGAAATGTGGTGCTACAGAAGAATGCTGAAGATAAGGTGGGTAGATCACGTAACTAATGAGGAGGTATTGAATAGGATTGGGGAGAAGAGAAGTTTGTGGCACAACTTGACTAAAAGAAGGGATCGGTTGGTAGGACATGTTTTAAGGCATCAAGGGATCACAAATTTAGCATTGGAGGGCAGCGTGGAGGGTAAAAATCGTAGAGGGAGACCAAGAGATCAATACACTAAGCAGATTCAGAAGGATGTAGGTTGCAGTAAGTACTGGGAGATGAAAAAGCTTGCACAGGATAGAGTAGCATGGAGAGCTGCATCAAACCAGTCTCAGGACTGAAGACCACAACAACAACAACATCATAAATAATATGTGTGTGTAGCCACTATAGCACAGTCACCTTACCAACTGAGCTACAACGGCTACACGATAGAATGAACTCCAAGCGGTACATTTAAAGGGAAGAGTGTCACATACATTGACGTACATAAACGTATACTAACATGCGTTAATGTATGTGACATTTTTGTCTAGAGAAATAAAAAAGACAAACAGAAATTTAAGATTATAAATATATTTATTTACAAGATGTACAATTATGATCAGCATGGGAAACAATAAGTTCATTCTTTTTTAAGCGGTGCAGCAGAAGTACAGTATTTCGAAAATAGCTGCTTATTGTATCCCTCAAATTCAGCACGTATATCTCGTAATGTTATAGGCGCCTTGCAATAGTTTAGTATTCCATCAGCAAATTTGAGTTCAACATTTTCAACACCTATTCGAGGAATAGTACAAGACTTCGGCACTGCAGTTACACAGGTACTAAAACAATGATCTGTATATTTTATGTGAATGCTACATGTGTGGAGCCAGTTAATGATGTCAGTGTATACAGCTTTAACATATCGGTGCCATCAATTTAGTCTCTCTATTGCACTAGTTACTGCCATGTCTAAATGAAAATACTATGACCCTGAGCACTTTCAATTCTTTGTGTAGCACCGTCATACATTGATAGAATACTTACAGTTAGACTACCGCAGTACATGTCCTGGTAGGAGTGGGATGGAGCGTATTCGGTAGTCATATGCTTCTTGATGTATGTTTCTACACGACAGAGTTCATCCCACTTGTAGCCAGAAAACATAACTTTAATATCTTTGTGCACATTTTCGAGCGCTAGCACAGTTGACAGGCTCCCGTCTTGTGAAACTTCAAGTCGTACATGAAGACGTTTTGAACCACTAACTGTTAACACACAGCATGAGGCGAACGGTAAAGGCTGTGGTGCACTGGAGGTCGGTTTCTTCTCATCCTCAACATCCACACCAGCACGCTTAGCCTGCTGTTCTTGCACTGATGGTTGTACGTCTCTTGTGCGATGATCAATGGACGGCATGTGCTAAGGAGTCCAGTACTGTGAAGCCACCTCAAACACAGTCTCTGGCACCGACACTAGCACCTCGCTATCCTGCTCTAGCATGCTGAGAAGCTGTACTACAGGATCCTGTGTGGAAGAGTCCGAGGTCACCACGTGTGCTGCTACAGAAATAATAATAATAATAGTAATTTTGCGAAATAGATACTTTTCTGCTGCTTCCTCCTCCTATTCTGCTGCTGCTGCTGCTGTGGTGCCTGACATTTCATCTTGACTGACTGACTGACTGACCTAAACAGAGATCGAGCAGCTGCTGAGTCCTCCTTATATACCATCCACCTACGTTATCATGATGCCTTATTCATATTGGCTGAATCGTGTGATTACATGATCTATTGAAGCACCCTCTAGCGGTGAGCTCGTGAACTAGATCAGTTTTCGGTCTGCTGGATCGGAGGCGACGTCTCTTGTGGACTGGGAGCTTATATGGTGCTTTTAGAAAAGGCAGACAGTTCAAACAATAGCAGATGTTTCCATGAGATGGGTAATGCATCTTTAAAGTATCTCACTGGAACGCATTTATTTACAGGACCGTATTTTTCCTCTTATTATGTTCGAGCATTAATGCGCGCTTCCATTCCACATGTAGGAGGCTATGGGGGCAGTCCTCGACTGTATGCTTACAAACAACGTAGGTGTTAAACTCACTCCGCTCAAACACCAATAACTCTTCGATAGAACACATTCGGCATGGTCAGAAGGATGGGGGGGGGGGGGGGGGGTAGCTGATCTTCAATGGTATATACAGAGTATACGAATATGCTTAGACTGAAGCGAACTGAAATCAGCTGGACGTCTTTTCAATTTTGGGAGAGTGAATGTTTCATGATGAATATCTCAGCAGTTTGGGCATGCTCATGAGTATGTGCTGGTTATGATATGCATCCTGGCTCCATCCCTCTGCATTGCCGAAATCTGCTGAACAGAATTCTTGTACTTATTCCTCCTACACACCTCCATTATCATACCATTCCATACGTGATGTAGTGAACTATAGCTACAGTCCTCCCTCGAATGTCTACATGTAATGCAACTATTGGAAGCTGCTCTATCCTTCACATTCATCTCGATGATCGAACACATGGCGATGGTTTGACAACGACAGCTCAGCAAAGACTGAATGTGCACCACCAATTCCAGTCATCTGAGTGGCGAAAAAAAAAATTATCGTCATCTTGGATAACGGTACTCGCGTCATCAGCTGACGTCAAGACAGCGTCCTCTGTGTACCATGCCACGTGGTGGATACACTG
This sequence comes from Schistocerca nitens, assembly GCF_023898315.1. Classification (NCBI taxonomy): domain Eukaryota; kingdom Metazoa; phylum Arthropoda; class Insecta; order Orthoptera; family Acrididae; genus Schistocerca; species Schistocerca nitens. The sequence goes on from NC_064617.1 coordinate 497,614,063, forward strand.
GGTGCAGCCATCTTGAATAACGGTACTTGCGTCATGATCTGACGTCACGGTGGCGCTCTCTGGTGGCGATGATATGAACTAAGCCAGTTGGAGTCCAGACCCAGTGGCGAATGCACATGCTTGAAATTGGTTAAATAATAAAGAGAAGCCCATTTTTCCCGCCATTTTCCTAGTTGTGACGCATTATCATGTTGGAATTTGAACTTCGTGTGATTTTTCTGGGGGAGAGGGGCGTGGCACTTTCCCTCCAAAATTCGAACTTCCCACCAAAATCCGCCATCTTGTATTAAGTCATCGCCGCCATGTAGGATAACGGTACTTTGTTCCACAATTGGTGTTGTTCCAATACTGATCTGGGCCACAGGGTGGATGAGGAAGAACAGCCCAATGAAGTTCCATATGCACCTCTCGGGTGTGTAGACTTCTGTGAGGCCTTGCGTCGTCATGGGGTAGGTGAAGTTCTTTTGCAATTTCCTGAGGGTAGCTCAATACACTTCAGAGTTGATCGTTGCATCATAAGGGAGAACATCAAACAGAATAACGCCTTCAGATTCCGAGAAGACCCTCAGAGTTTGCCAAGGGTGCGGATTTGAACTTTTTCTTCAGAGGAGAAGTGGTGTGGCGCCTCTCCATGGATTGCAATTTTGTTTTCGGTTCGAATTGATGAACCTGTTTTTCATTGCCTGTGTCGATGATCGATAAGAAATTACAACAATCTGCCTCGTAACGCACAAGCAATTCTGCGCAGATTCTCCTTCGTTGGTCGTTGTGGTCCTCTGTCAGGCGGCGAGAAATCTAACGGAACACACCTTTGAGCACCTCAGCTGGTGGACTAGTGTGCCAGCAGTACCAACAGAGACGTCCATTTGAGTAGCGAGGTGTTAGATTGTGATATGTCGATCAACTCGACTGGGAGTTTCCGCACATTCCAAGATTGCAGGAGTCACAGCTGTGTGCAGGTATCCAGCACACAGGAGATCGGACAGGTCGCAACGATGACAAACGCCTCGCCCAATGCCCCACCGTATTTATGTTCACTGCCAGATCTCGATGGACTTTCTATGTGCTATGCTCTGGTTTTCCACCAAAAGAAATTCAATGACAGCTCTCTGTCTGGAATGCAACTCAATTACAGACGCCATTTTGAAGGCTACTTACAGCACAGCGAACTATCTGAAACTCGTGAAACTATAGGAGCTGAAGCGAGAATATTGCAGGATGGCCCTTAATAAATTCTGCATTTTTCAACCGAAATTGGCTGAGAAAAAATGTGTTGCATTGCATATAGAACGCCCCTCTCACTTGACGACCAAGGAATGATCTGCTTACGAGCTTCGACACTACATTACTCTTCACTAAAATATCTCTTTAAGACTCCTTAGTACTCCTGACTCAACGTTTCGAGCCGCAAATCGTTGAACTTTCTGAACATGCAGTGACGACCATCTACTTGAGGTACAACAGCGAGTTTTGTGAACAGATCAGTGGAACTGCCATGGGATCCACCCTGGCTCCTGAAATTGCAAATCTCTAGATGGAACGCTTTGAAGAGTCAGACCACCAAACTGCTTAACAAAATCCCAGGCACTTCTTCCACTATGTCAACGATACTTTCGCTATGTGGAAGCATCGCAGACAGGTTCTGGATGAGTTTCTGAACCACCTTAACAGCACCCATAGGAATAAAGAAGATTGATTGTCATCCTGTCTTGGACATACTATCAAAGAAGAGCACATATGGTACACGAGGCCATGTAATCTTCAGGAAGAAGGCCCGAACAAACCATTACCTGTATACAACTTGCTGTCACCATCCAGCACAATGGCAGACAGTGCTAACCACCATGGCACATAGTGCATACGTCAACTACAATGAAAAAAGCCTCTCAGCCGAACTGCAATGCCTGATGAAAGCTTTCCATAAAAATGGGCACAGTAAAGCACAGATTAGTAAGGCACTCAAGAAAAGGTGAGCAAACCAGGAAGAGGAGGAACTAGAGAGGAGACTAATTTCCTTTCGTTAACACCGTCCTCACGAGGGATGGGGCTGCTTACGTTGACATGGAAAGGGGCAGGAAATCCAACAGCACGAAACGCAGTACAAACATCACATGGAACGTTCTAGCTATCGCGATTTGCGACTGTAGCGCTCTCCAGCGGCAATTGTTAGTTTATCTGTCTCGCAAACCTCACAGCTTGTTTACGAAAATGGATGCGTGTAAAATACCTACGTTACCTCTATTAAAATGAACTTTTCCTCCCTTGCCAATGTGCTAGCCATGTTGTGCAGTCTGTAATATAAATAAATAAAAAATTCAATATCCTATAACATATTACATTACAAAAACGAAATTTCCATGCCAGTAGTATCGTTACTTATGTTCAAGCCTGAAGTTCCAGTTTCAGCCGCTTTTGGAGGCAATTAAAAAATCGAAGCTGGTGCACACCGGGACATTAAAGAAATTCCAGGAAATTCAAAATAGACCAAATGCCCTATGTAAGAAAACGGTGAGAAATTTTAAAATTGGTCGAAAATTTAAAATATCCAGGGGGGGGGGGGGCAGGTGGTGGGAAATTAAGAAGAATTGTAAGAAATTCAAAAAATCAAAGAAGGCATTTGTGAGAAATATAAAAGTTATCAGAAAAAAATCCAACTAGCCCGTTCGTGATTTGTATACCTAATAACTAACATGTAAAATAAAAAATGTCTAAACATATAATGCATACCTCAGGTGTAATATTAACACATTAAACACTGCTGTACTTTCTCTTCTATTGCACAGGTGAACTGTGCGAATTTCTAGCAAATTTAAAGACTAATTACATAATAATCAATTATCTTAGAGGCACATATCTTGCATCATTTGAAAGCCTGTACCTTAGAAAGTAGGAAGTATACTTTCTTATACATATATATATATATATATATATGTCTGCAACAGTACTCGCGTATTAGCATTGCCAAAAAACGTGAAGAGACTCCCCCTGGAAAAAATTTACATTTCTTCACAAATATTTCAAGTACATCTACATCTACATGACTACTCTGCAATGCACACGTAAGTGCCTGGCGGAGGATTCTTTGAACCACTTCCACACTATCACTTTACCACTTCACTCTCTAACAGTGAATGGGAAAAGTGAAAACTTAAATCTTTCCGTACAAGCTCTTATTTCTAGTATTCTATTACAATGATCATTTCTCCCTATGTAGATGGAGACAATAAAATATCTCCATATTCAGAGGAGAAAATTGGTGATTGAAATTTCGTAATAAGACCTCACCACATCAAAAAAGGCCTTTGTTTTAACGATTATTACTCCTACTCGCTTATCATATACATCATTCTCTCCCTTCTATTTCGCGATAATACAAAAGGAGTTGCTTCTTTTTTGGACTTTTTCGATGTCCTCCATCAATCCTATCTGGTAAGGAACCCATATCACACAACAGTACTCTAGCAGGGATGGACAAGTGTAGTGCAGCCAGTCCCTTTAGTAGACTTGTTGCATCTCCTAAGTGTTCTGCCAATAAAATTCAATCTGTAACTTGCCTCTCTGATGACTTTATTAGACGGTAAATGACAGCATCATCTGCAAACAACTTAAAAGGGCTGTTCAGACAGTCGCCTAAATCGTTTATATGGATTATGAACAGCAGCAATCCTATAACAAGTTCCATCACTTCCTTCATACTGTGACCTTTCTGATAGGGAATCATATGGCTCAAATGGTTCAAATGGCTCTGAGCCCTACGTGACTTAACTTCTAAGTTCATCAGTCGTCTAGAACTTAGAACTAATTAAACCTAACTAACCTAAGGACATCACACACATCCATGCCCGAGGCAGGATTCGAACCTGCGACCGTAGCAGTCGCTCGGCTCAAGACTGTAGCGCCTAAAACTGCACGGCCACTACAGCCGGCTAGGGAATCGTAAATCGAGTAGCACAACTCAAGCGATACTCCATAGGCATACAATTTGATTAGAAGTCTCTTGTGAGGATCGGTGTCAAAAGAATTCTGGAAATCCAGAAATATGGAATCAGTTTTAGATTCCCTATCAACAGCACTCGTTGCTTTGTGTGAATGGATAGCTTGTTGTGTTTCACAAGAATAATATTTTTTAAATCTTTGCTGACTATGTGTCAATAGACCATTATCTTTGAGGTAACTCGTAATGTGCGAACAAAGTATATGTTCCAAAATGCTTCTACAAATGAATCTGTAATTCAGCGCTTTACTCCCATTTCCCTTCTTCCATGCTGGTGTGAAATGTGCAACTTTCCAGTCTTTTGGTATGGAGCGAGTGGCTGTGTATGATTGCTATGTATGAGGTTATTGTATCAGCATACTCCGAAAGGAACCTACTTGGTGTACTATATAGACCAGAAAATTTGCCGTTATTAGGTGATTTAAGTTGCTTTGCTACACCGTGGATATTTACTTCAGAGTTACTCATGTTGGTAACTGTTCTTAATTCAAACTTTGTAACATTTTCTTCGCCTTCTTTCATAAAGGAATTTCGGAAAATTGAGTTTAATACCTCTACTTTAGTGGTGCTATCTTCGGTAATATTATCGTTGATATCATACAGTGAAGGTGGTGGTGGTGGTTAGTGTTTAACGTCCCGTCGACAACGAGGTCATTAGAGACGGAGCGCAAGCTCGGGTTAGGGAAGGATTGGGAAGGAAATCGGCCGTGCCCTTTCAAAGGAACCATCCCGGCATTTGCCTGAAACGATTTAGGGAAATCACGGAAAACCTAAATCAGGATGGCCGGAGACGGGATTGAACCGTCGTCCTCCCGAATGCGAGTCCAGTGTGCTAACCACTGCGCCACCGCGCTCGGTACAGTGAAGGTACTGATTGCAATTGCCGCTTGTGAACTTTACTTATGATCAGAATCTCTTTGCATTTTCTGTCAAATTTCGAGCCAAAGTTTCGTTGTGAACGCTATTTAAAGCATCTGACGTTGAATCTATGCTAAATTTCGAGCTTCCGTAAAACATCAGCAAATCTTCGAGATTTTTTGTTCTTTTAAAATTGGTGTGCTTTCTTCAATGCTTATGCAACAGTGTTCTGAACAGTTTTGTGTTCTGTGGGAGATCAGTATGATCTTTTCTTAATTTATTTGGTATAAATTTCTCAAAAGTTGCAGATACTATTTCTTTGAATTTAACCCACATCTGGTTTGCACTTGCATAGTTTGGAAGGAATGAAGACTGCCACTTAGCGAGGCATCAAACGAATTTTTATCTAACTTTTTAAATAGATATATTTTACGTTTACCTTTGGTGGATTTGGACGTTGCGATGGTCAGTCTCGCTACAATGACCTCATAATCACTAACCCCTGTATCTGTCCTTACGCTCCCTATTTGCCCAGGATTATTTGTTGCTACGGGGCCAAGTATGTTTTTACAATTACTTGCCCTTAGAGTGAGCTCCTGAACTAATTACCGAAAACACATTTCGGAGGAACCATTCAGTACAATTTCTGTCAATATTTTATACCTACCACCAGCTTTCAAATTGTATTTCCGAAAAACACATCGAGGGTAAATTGAAGTCATCAACAACTGTAATAATACTGTATGAGCGGTGTACCTATTTGAGAAGATGCCCTAGTGTTCTCTGAACCGTTTTACAACTGAATCATTCGAGTTGGGGGTCAGTAAAAGGCACCAATCATTAATTTACTCCGGTTGTCAAGCAAAACCTCTACTCATACTGCATCACAGGAATTATCGAATTTAGTTTCACTACAACAAACACGCCGCCACCAGGTGCATTTAATTTACCCTTCCTGAAAATTTTGTAAAAAAATCTCTGAACTTCACGCTGGCCTTAGCCAGTCTCTGGCACGTTGCTCCTTATTAACGCCTGGAGCTCTGGTTCTTTCCTATCACAGCTATGACAGTTTACAACTACACTACTGACTGTTACTATGTCCCTCCTCTTCCTGTGTTCCACCTGCAGCCTTTGAGAGCGAAGCCCTTCCTGTACTTTCCAGAGACACTCGAAACTAAAAAAAAGTCCTAGTCCATTCCAAACAGCCCTACTACGCGTGTAGCCACCTCCTACGTAGAGCAGGCCACTGATCTGTTAAGTAAAACCAGAAATCGCACCACCCTATGGCGCAAGTCGAGGAATCTACAGCCTACATGTTAAGAGGGCATCTGAGCCTCTGATTTGGCCCCGCCATTCAGCTCCTGTATCAGAAGTATGCAATTGATCCATTTGATGATGCTAGGAATAGAAAGCTCTGTCTTCATCTTGAAAGCAATACTGGCAGTCTACCACTTCAGCTAGCCACATGAAACCAGAGAGAGTCTCTTCTTCCCCAAAGTGACTCACATCTTTAGTACCAGCATGAGCCACCACTTCCAGCTGACTACACTCTGTGCCCTTTATGGCATCCAGAAACACTCAATCTACATCCAGAATGACTCCTTCCAGTATGCAGGCAGAATGCACACTGGATTTATTCCCATATTTGACAGTCCTATACCTAAGGGGTCACATAATGCGCCTGACATTGGAGCCTGCCACTACCAATAATCCCACCCTTTGGTAATGCCCAAATCTTGTGGACCAAGAGGCATCCTATGCAACAGGGTGAGGGACTATGCCTGGACCAGAATTTTATCAGCCACAGATAGTGCCTGAAACATGTTCACCGGATGAAATGGTGAAGCCCTTTGATTGGCCCACAGAAAGTCTTCTGCTGCTTGCTGTATTAATATGGGCTCCCACTCGACCACGAGTGAGATGACATTGTCAATGCAGCAATTAATTGGGGCGGTAACAGTAGTGAACGGATTGGGGGACATGAGGGAAATGCTCATGTACATTGCATCCCCACATCCTGTTGTCCTCAGGGAAGTCCACTGGCAACAATCTCAAGATGCATGACTGAATCCAGCACCGCCAGCAGCTGTGAGCAAATGGTTATAAACTCAGCATGCATCCGAATGCAGGGATGACAGTCCCTATCCATTGGATTAAATGACTTGGGTTTTGCATGCCCCTTGTCGCAAAGGTGTATGCTGGGATGGCTCCTTCGACTGGGCCACGGTCGATTTCCTGCCCTATCCTCACCTTATCCTACCCTATTTTGTAAATGTTTTGTATGTATTTATTATTTTTGCTTGTTTCTGACATATGCGATACTCTTGTACCAAATGATCTTCGAAGGAATAAATAGTTAAAATAAAATAAAATATAATAAAATGGAAGATTCTTATAAGGCATGAAACTAGCTTTACAACTGTCTATAAAAAGTCAAACACAGGTCTAATTTTATGAAAAGGATTGTGGTTTCCCTGTCTTTTTTATGATCAGGTGCAACACATACAGAATAAATGCAAACCTATCATGATCGATGTGCAAATCCGGTTCCTAAAAATGGGTCAGCAGACCAACAGTCACAAATTTTCTGCGTTTTCACGAAATATGTACGCAGAACTGTTTTAATAAACCAATACATTTCACGTATTTTTACAGGAGACGATTTGTACCATTCAGAGTTCTTTTTTAGTTAATTCTGCCGTCTCATTGGTGCAGTTTTGTACCTGCATATCGGCTTGTCTCACTCTTTATGCTTCAAACAACATTTTCGCTAAAAAAAGTTCAGAAGAAATCCATCATGTCGCTTCCTGTTCCCAAACAAGTGGCTCCAGAGACAGTTGAAATATTGGATGTTAAGACTGTGCACATTGTTTCTGCCAGTCACCAGTATTAGTTGATGTAATACCTGTGGTCATATGGTACTTGCTGCAATAGTTTTTGCTCATTGTTAGTTGTCACAAGATTCACATAAAAGCACAGAGAAAAATAATGTTAATATATTGCATCAGAATATAAGGGGATTAAAAAACAAAGTATATGAGCTTCTTCTTTGTTTAGAAGATTTAGAAAGTAGGGTGGAACAGATGTACTATGCCTGTCTGAACATCATATAGTCACAGGTATGGGAATGGTAAATGTAAGTGGATATAAGCTTTCAGCACATGTAAGTAGAGGCACTGTGGAGAGAGGAGTAGTTGCCATATATGTTAAAATCAATCACAGTGTGAAAAATTTGGAAACTAAAAAGTTTTGCATAGAGCAACATATAGAAGCATGTGCATGTGAGCTTAAACTAAATAATGGTACTTTTATAATTGTAGGTGTGTATAGGTCCCCATTGGGAAATTTTCAACTATTTTCAAAGAACTTGGATACTTTGTTGTGCTACCTGTCAGACAAAGGAAAGTAAATTATTGTTTGTGGGGATTTCAACAAAGATTTTCTGAAAGAGTCCAAAAGAAAGCTTGGCCTTGAAGTATTACTTGGTTCTTTCAATTTGGCATCAGTCATTGATTTTCCTACTCAGGTGGTACAGGAAAGCAGCACGTTGGTAGATAATGTTTTCATAGACCAAGATAAATTTAATCAAATAAAGACTTTTCCTGTTAAGAATAGTCTGTCTGATCATGATGCACAGCTAGTTTCAGCACATGATATAGCCCCATACAGTAATCCAAAACAGTCCTCCAAAATAGTGTGTTCCATTAACGATTTAATAATTCTAAATTTTAGGGAAAGCTTGCAACAGACTGGAATGAGGTGTACAGGGAACATGATGCTAATTTAAAATTTAACCAATTTCATGATACCTTTGTGAGTATATTTGGAAACAGTTTCCCCAAGAAAACTGTGAAATATGATTGTAAGAAACCATGTAACAAGCCATGGCTTACTGAAAGGATAAAAATATTTTGTAAGCAGAAAAGGGAAATGTATGTTATAGCTAGGAGGACTATTGATCCCAAAACAGTGAAACATTATAAAAACTACTACACTGTATTCAGAAAAGTTATTAAAAAGTCCAGAAGTATGTGCATTATGTCTGAGATGGACACATCTGATAATAAAATTAAAACAATTTGGAATATTGTGAAAAGGGAAACAGGGCAACTGAGACCATAGGACGACTGTATTTCTATGAAACATAATGAAAAGTTTATTAACAAGAAGTCAGAGATAGAAAACATTTTAATAATCATTTTTAAGTGCTGTAGAGAAAATAGGATCCAGCTATTCATTAGAAAATGCAAGGTAGTATATAGAAGATGCAGTACCTCTACAATTTGATAAAACTGAATTTCAACCCACCTTTCCTACTGAAATTAGGAAAATAAGAAAATCACTCAAAAGTGAAAGCTCACATGGAACTGATGGCATTTCCAACAGAGTGCTAAAAGCTTGTTCCCAACAAATAAATAGGACTCTCAGCTACATATTTAGTAGCACACTGAAACAGGCCATTTTTCAGGCAGACTGAAATACGCTATTGTTAAACCATTGAATAAAAAAAGGATAGATCTGATGCTATCAACTACTGCTCAATCTCACTTCTGACAGCTTTATACAAAATTCTTAAAAAATTAATTTATTCAACAGTAGCATTACATATTTGTAAACATGAAGTACTAACAAAATGTCAGTTTGGTTTTCCGAAAGTCTTTTCAATAGTAAATGCTATATATGCTTTCACTGATTAAATCTTAAATGAATTGAATGACCGAACTTCACCCATTGCTATATTTTATGATCTCTCAAAGGCTTTTGGTTATGTGAATCACGAAATTCTTCTAGATAAGCGTAAGTATTGTGGTATGAGTGGGACAGTGCACAAATGGTTTAATTCATACTTAACTGGAAGAATGCAGAAGGTTGAAATTAACAGTACAGATAGTCTGCAAAAACCTGCAGAGTCCTCTAACTGGGGAGGTATCAAGAATGGTGTCCCATAGGGTTCAGTCTTGGGTCCCTTATTGTTCTTAATATATATTAAGGACTTGCCACTGTGTATTCATGAAGATGCAAAGCTAGCTCTTTTTCCTCATGATACAAGTATAGTAATCACACCCAAGAAGCAAGAATCAGCTGAGGAAATTGCAAATAACGTCTTTCAGAAAATTATTAAATGGGTCTCTGCAAATGGACTCTCACTAAATTGTGAGAAAACACAGTTTATACAATTCTGTACAGTAAATGGCATAACACCATTGATAAATATAAACCATGAACAGAAGTCTGTTGCTAAGGCAGAATACTCAAAATTTCTGGGTATGTGCATTGATGAGAAATTGAATTGGAAGAAACACATCGATGATCTGCTGAAACAGTTAGGATTAGCTACTTATGCTATTAGGGTTATTGCAAATTTTGGTGATAAGCATATCAGTAAATTAGCATACTATGCCTATTTTCATTCACTGCTTTTATATGGCATCGTATTTTGGGGCAATTAGTCGTTAAGAGAGAAACTATTCATTGCACAAACGCGTGTAATCACAATAATAGCTGGAGCCCACCCAAGATCACCTTGTAGACATTTATTTAAAGAACTCGGGATATTCACAGTACCTTCACAATACATATATTCACTTATGAAATTTGTCATTAATAAGCCATCCCAATTCAAAAACAACAGCGAAGTGCATAGCTACAACACTGGAAGAAAGTATGATTTTTCACTATTCTGGATTAAATCTCACTTTGGCACAGAAAGGGGTGAATTTTGTTGCCCCAAAAATCTTTGGTAATTTGCCAAATAGTATTAAAAGTCTGACAGATTGTCAACCAACATTTAAAAGCAAATTAAAAGAATTTCTGAATGACAGCTCCTTCTACTCAATAGATAAATTCTTAGATATGAAGAAGTAACTGCAAAAAAAGAATTAATTTTTGTAAAGAAAACTTATGTTAAAGTGAAACGTTCCACATCATTACGAAATGTTGTATTCATGATCTATGGAACGAGGATTAATGTATCGATGCCTCTAGTCAGGATTTTTACTGAACAAGCTCTCAGAGAATTATGAAGTTATAATGCTCTCAAAATAAAAATTTGCTGCTGCTGTATCTAGTGGAAAAAATGTGAAGTACAACTGTTATTCCACAGCCGGCAGTCGTGTAACATATCACACGACAGATTCGGTGAATGGAAAAGCTGCGTCTGTACAGGATATGACACTGTACGCACGGTCAATTCCTCTACTCCCATTTGGCGTATGAGCATAGTAATCAATGTGGTAAAAGGACTCCAAGCTGAAAATTGCATTTGTTACATACAATTGAGTAACATCAGAGAGATGTTGTTCACCTCAAGTCACAATCTACAGTAAACATTCTTGGTACGAAACCCATCACCCGCCATGGTTTGTGATGATTGTTGTAATACATCTAATTCTTACGAGAGAGACCATTGATTGCTGTGTTTCTCTCTGCTAACAATATAAATGGGCTTCAGCTCTTGGCAGTCTGCACTATACAGTGAATGGATAGGAAGGTGCTCCATTCAATATTAGCGAAGTATTGCCCTATCCTATGGAGCAAATGCCTATAGTCGTAATACAAGAATTATTGTACAGTCTTCCTACAAATATATGGGTGAAAACATGCCAATTCTTAGTTTAAAAACTCGTTTATGTTTTACGTCAGCTATCAGGGGGATCCTACCTTCATGTCTCTGAATTTACAATTGTGTAAAGAAATTTGTATGAGTTTCAGAAAAATAAATCTCAGACAAAAGTTACCTATTTTTACAAGATACAATACATGAAAAATGATAACTGTATTGTAATTTTTTGGAACTAATATTTGCTGTAGGATTTTATACTAGATGCATATTACTAACATGAGACAACACAGAGAGATGAGTACATTCGAGGATTATTATTCCTTAAATGTTACATTCTCAAGCTAGGAACTAAGATGAAACACTCTCTCTATGAAGTCTGGTGTTTTGTGCTTTGTGAAACATCTGACCTAAAGTGCATCGATAATTATAATGTCATCTCCTGCTGTTACATAGTGGAAAAGTGTAATATAGTATAACTTTGTTCACACATTAAAGTAAAAATTACAGTGTTTAATTCAAATCACAAAGTTGTATCTCATTAAAATAAAAAAATCAAAGAGAGGGCTTTTTTTTCATTCTTATCATATTTTCATGTACACAATAAAGTCAACCACATTCTCAGACAAATGGGTAACACCACTATTTTTAGTGTAAAAGACCTTGGGTTCGATTCGTGGTAACTCCTCAGATTTGCCTCACATAGGGAGAGCTGGAATGTATAGAAGGAGTGGATGTTGAAAAGGAAACATCTAGAATCGTCAGTCCCACTGTAATTGGTTTGTCAAAGACTACACTGATCTGCTTAGTTCAATGGCGACTAAACTTTCCTTAAAAATCACACTTCATTGAAAATTCCGTTTGATAATTAATGCAACTGTCTCATACCAACCTTTCACAATGTCTACAGCTCAGAGGCTGAAAGCGAAATCACTTTTCTGGGACTGAGCTGCTTTTTATGCCCTGTAAAATTGTGAAGAGGGTTTCCTCTTGCAGAAACTGCTTGTGAATCAGAGCCTGAGCATGTACATTCTAATTTTACATTATTGCTATACTAAGAACCAATCAAAGCGATAGACAATAATATCTATTGAATAGGAGCTTCGATTATTGGATAATGGTTATGGTGGCTCAATTGCAAAATGTACCAGGTATCTCACAAAATGTTGCATCGTCTGAGGTGCATACAGCGGAGAGCAATGTCTAGAGATAACTTCAAGACGGACACTCATTATCATATGGTTCACAAGGCCTGGGGACTACTTTTGTTGTGTTACCGCACTGTAGGAAGCACTGCTGCCTTGGGATTATTATAACGCACATTAAGGAATATTTTTAGTACTATTTTTATCGCAAAGCTGCGGAATGGAGATGTGGGTTCCGATTATCTGTTTTTTCCTCAAGAGACTAAACTCACACACATCCACAAAGAGATTGTATTTCTGGGAATATATTGAGGAGGATGAAATGATCCGCCTTAGGAAATGGGGTATTGTAAACAACAAGATATTAAAAAAACTTGCTGGTTGCTGCTTGCTAATCACGTTTTTCATGCTACCACATCACTGAGGCAAGGATATAAAAGTAGAAAGACTCACTAAGAAGCTCGCATCATTCCATTTGCTATCTTTGCAAAAATGTAAGTATTCTTATGCTTATCTAGTCTGTTATTCAATCATTTGTCATATCTATGAATACATGTTTTTCCTAATTTAACCCTCGAATGGGCGCCCCATTTTCATAACATCAGTGGGTGCGTGATGTACTTTGTACACATGCAAAGGATATCTGTCTTTCTGTTAGCAAGGTAATCATGTATAAGCAAAATCACAGTTTAATCTTAATTTAATTAAAAAACGATAAAATAAACTTACATTAAACAAGCCAAATCACTGTTTAATTATACAATAATAAAATAAACTTTCAGTACATCACCCTGTTGTCATGTGCAAGTGTTATCCCACAGTAATAACCCACTCAAAGCGTTAAACTGCACAGCTGCATCAGAGCCCTGAAAACTGCTGATTTGATTACTATTTATCTCGTAAACAACTGTGACATTGTAGGACTATGATGTTAGCTCGGAATCTGAGTCATTTTCTTGCATGAATCGTAAATTTTTCTCCACCTAACTGGCTGTTTATTTCATTTGTAAGTACGAAAACGCAACTTATCACTGTGTTAGCTGAAGCAGTAATGAAGGAAATTGTTATGAGCTCATAAGTATGAAATAACAATGCTGTGGTACAAGAGAACAAGATTTGTAATTGGCACATTTTATACTTAGGCGTGACAACTCAAGGGTTTATGTTATAGAGTCTATGGAGAATCTGTGGTGCACATGTTCTGATTTAGTACACAAAATAAGAACTCTGACTCAGCAGTAGCAGAAAGATTCTCTCAGAAGCATTTGGAAATATTCAGAAGCAATTGGAACTTTTCAGAAGGTGTAAAAACAGAGCTTCCAAAATGCTAAAACAGTTTCTATTTTCTCAACCCAACTGTCAACATCTTGATCCGTTAGGAGCTGACAAAGAAAGGGGAAAGAGAGAAAAAGAGAGAGAGAGAGAGAGGGGGGTGGGGGGGGGGGGAGGGAGAGAACATAGTTCAAAATTAGACAAAAAGTCTACATATAATTCATCTTCTTCTTCTTCTACTCTAGTCTGTCATTCAAGCATTTTTGTAAAACCTATGAATACATGATTTTTCTCATTTAATCTTACAGACCTTGCAGTCTTCCTGATCGAGTTCATGAGATAAGAATGCTGACTTGGCAGCAGCAGGAAGGCTCTCTTAGAACTATCTGGAACTTTTTCTGAGGGTATAAAAAAGGCCTTTAAACTTGCTGAAGTAATCTCTGTTTCATCTTCAGACCTGTAAAACAGTTTTGAACTCCTGGAAATCTGATCAGTAGCTAGAATATAAAATAATCTGCGAGGAGGGACAGAGTTCCCACATAAAAAGGAGCTGGGAGTCGGAAATACACCAAAAATGTAAGCCTTCTTATGTAGTCTATCACTCAAGCACTTTTTGTCATATCTACGAATAATGGTTTTTCCTTGTTTAAGATAACAGAATCTGTGGTCCTCCTGACTGTACAACAGAGATTCTGTGATATGATCGTGCAGCTCTCAAAAAATCTGAAAAAAACTGCAAAGAGACAAAACAGCAGCCACAGCAGCACGAAATCTACAGAAGACGACCTTGGTAGGCTGAACTTTCATCGATTAACCTATTATTCATACTATTGTTGTTATTATTATTATTTTATTACTATTATTAGTATGGGTGATTTGGCACAAACCACATTAAATTACATGCTATCTAATTGATTGATGCAGAGTATACATTTAGAAAACGAATACGCATTGTTGCAGTAGAAACAGTATTGGATTGAAGGAGCCTACACATTTCTTGGACGCCTGTTTTCACATTTTTAGAACAAAATTTCATCAAATTAACCAACTTGTCAATATAATTTAGTTGTTAATCTCCAACTTTCTCTTGCCAAACTCAGGCGAGGAAAAACAGACTTACCTCAATACAAAGGACACACATCTATCACTATCTGCTAATGTGAGTTAATAGTACTCAAGCAGTGACACAGAGAGATTTTTAAAAAATCTGCAAACTTTCCACGTTCACGATTCAGATTCGGCACTAAAGGAAATAATTCAATTGCAAGTTAATTTTAATGAAAAAAAAGGAATTTTATGCAGGAGCACACATGAAACGGCCTAAGGTAACAGCAAATAAAATCATGGTAATAAACGTCGAGTCATATGACAATGCCTATCTTAAGTGGTCAATTTTTGCACCATTCTGTTCTGTAAAAAAGAATGCACAATGTGCAGCTAAATACCCTGTAGAGCCATACAAACTAGTACTTCTGCCTAATATCGTGTAGGGCCCCCACACGACGTGGTATGGACTCGACTATTGTCTGATGTAGTACTGGAGGGAACTGAAAGCTTGAATCCTGCAGGGCTGTCCATAAGTCCAGAAGAGCACAAGGAGATGGAGATCTCTTTTGAGTAGCACGTTGCAAGGCATCGCAGATATGCTCAATAATGGTCATGTCTGATGAGTTTGGTGGCCAGCGAAGTGTTTAAACTCAGACGAGTGTTCCTGGAGTCACTCTGTAGCAGTTCTGGACGTTTTGGGTGTCGCATGGTCCTGCTGGAACTGCCTGAGGTCGTCGGAATGCTTAACGAACATGAATGGACGCAGGTGATCAGACAGGATGCTCACGCACGTGTTACCTGTCAGAATCGTATCTAGACGTATCAGGGGTTCCAAATCACTACGACTGCACACACACCACACCATTACAGAGCCTCCACCTGCTTGAACAGTCCCCTGCAGATGCGCAGGGGTCATGGATTCATGAGGTAGTCTCCATACCCGTACATGTCCACCTGCTATATACAACTTGAAACGAGACTCGTCCGATCAGGGAACATTTTTCTAGTTATCATCAGTCCAATGTCGGTGTTGATGGGCCCAGGCGAGGTGTAAAGCTTTGTGTCATGCAGTCATCAAGGGTATTTGAGTGGGCCTGCGGCTCCGAAAGCCCATATCGATGATGTTTCATTGAATGGTTCGCACGCTGACATTTGTTGATGGCCTAGCACTGAAATCTGCAGCAGCTTGTGGAAGGGTTGCACTTGTGTCACGCTGAACGATTCTCTTCAGTTCATTGCTCCCGTTCTTGCAGGATCTGTTTCCGGCCGCAGCGATGTCGGAGATCTGATGTTTTACCAGATTCCTGATATTCACGGTTCACTCTCGAAGTAGTCGTACGGGAAAATCCGTACCTTATCGCTACCTCGGAGATGCTGTGTCCCATCGCTCGTGCGCCGATTATAACACCACGTTCAAACTCACTGAAATCTTGATAACTTGCCATTGTAGCAGCAGTAACCGATCTAACAACTGCACCAGACACTTATTGTCTTATATAGGCACTGGCGACCGCAGCGCCGTATTCTACCCGTTTACATATCTCGGTATTTGAATACGCATACCCATACCATTTTCTTTGGCACTTCAGTGCATTTTACATATGAAGATAAATTAAACTTTGCCAATATACCGTTACCAGCAGAGCCCAATCATGTTTATATTTTCGAGAAACAGAACGAAGAATCAGTATTCAAATGGCTCTGAGCACTATGGGACTTAACATCTATGGTCATCAGTCCCATAGAACTTAGAACTACTTAAACCTAACCAACCTAAGGACATCACACAACACCCAGCCATCACGAGGCAGAGAAAATCCCTGACCCCGCCGGGAATCGAACCCGGGAACCCCGGCGTGGGAAGCGAGAACGCTACCGCACGACCACGAGATGCGAATCAGTATTCAGATTTATGAATCAATAATTGTGGAAGATCAAAGGAAAGACAAGGAATTTCGTGCTGTACCGCTGCCTATTGCAAAACACCATCGCGAGAGGTCATGTGCTTGTATTAATGTTGCAGGTTGCTACGCAGCTACGTCATTTCTATAACATTAAAGACTTGTCGAGGATCTCATAGGGTAGTATGGCTGCTTGCACTAAGTCCATTGTATTATATGAGCGTTGCCTGAGTTATTTTCGTTCACATGAATAAGTAGATGCACATTTAGTTGTCTGTGCAGAGTGTAAACAGGTTAACTGAGTATTTCGTAGTGACAAAAAAAATTTTGTGACAAACTGAACTGCCATTCTGGTTTGTGCTCATACGGAATGCATCTCAGAGCCAGTTGCTAGTTGTAATCGTACTACTGGCTGTGATTCATATTCTGATCTTATGTACTTACGTAAACCATTCAGCTCTGTTTATTACGTGCACTGCTGCTATAGCCAAGAATGTTCTGAAATTAAATTGTACAGAGGCAGTGGTTACATACAGTGATTCATTGAACAGCACTATGCAGTCGCTGAGTGTGTAAGTGACTTTTTATTACAAAATATCGCGATGATATTAAAACCTGAGGAAGAACTGGCTTGTCGCTTAACAAAATTCTGTTATGTTTGCGAGGAACCCCTGAGGCAAACAATATAAAGCTCTGAGATAATTTTCATTTCACAAGTGCATACTAGGGCTCAGCACATCTTGGGTGCAATCTGAGTTACAGACCTCACTATACAGTGCCAACCATATTCCACAATTTGCTCAATTACAATGGGAATTTCTTGATCACGATCTCGTGTGAACAAAAGACACAGATGGCAATAAAGAAACTGCATTAAATCCACATAGCGTTTCTATTCTGCCACTGAATATGGGAAAATGCAAATCACTCACAAAGACTTTTCTAGTTATGCACCAATAAAGGCACCAAAACATGAATTTCAGATTTACTGATTCATTAAACTTTTTGATGTGTTTTCTTGAAAAATGTGCATCCTATTCCAATCCAGAAGAACTCGAGGTAATTCGGACACATTTTCCTAAAAATCTTGAGTTGAGCCTTGTTAATCAGAATGGAATTTTCCCATATGAGTATGTAAGCAATAAATCGATTCTCCTGAAAGATAGCCTACCCACAACTCATAAGAATGAAAGTCTACTAACAAGCGGAACGATAACGAAGACTGAATACCAGAGAGCCTACAGTGTATTGAGCGCATTTAGTTAGAGATTACTCCATTTTGTACTTCAAAATAGATGTTCTGCTCCTTGCTGACACCTTCAGAAACTTTTGCAGGCTTTGCCTAGGACATAGAATTAGATCCTGTGCACTATGTTAACTCACTTCTCTTGGCATGGGCTGTACTGCTGAAAATAGGTAAAGCAGAATTGCACATTATTACCAATATTAAATACTTCTGTTTGTGGAACGAGGCTTCAGAAGCGGAAATATTCATTGTTCTTGTAGACATGCTGTTGATAATAATAGGTTCATTATGCTGAAAAATTGACGAATTTGAAATGATTTATCTCTATGTGAACAGCCTGTATCTAGGTGACAATGTATCCTATTTTGAATGACTTCCTCCAGAGGGTGTAAAAAGTTTGGTAGTGGATGGGGGGTGCATCAGACGATTCAAACACAGGGTAAATGCTGGAAATATATCTTGAATATCTATTCGGTTTACCCCTACGTCCGAAAAAAGTAGTGCCACTTTCAGACAGTAAATAACCACAAAAAAATGTTTTTGAGCTTGAGTGTCAAGTAAATCTAAAACAACAAACAAAATAAATTTGTTTTAAAAACGATTTATTGAATCTTAACGTTTCTTAAAGCTCCCTGGATGAAACCATACCTAGATGTTTACACACAAAATAGCATTAGTGCACACAATGAGTGTGAAAAGAGTTTCTTCAAATGCACGAATAATGCCATATTCGGCAATACTATGCAACATGTGCGAAAGATGCGGTACATTAGACTAACAAAGATTTGGGAGGGCATATTCAGACCAGCTGCATTAATTGCAGAACGTAATTCTTAACAAACATTTAGTCTAGTCTTCGATAAACCGATCATAGGTGGAATGACGATCTTAGATATTTAGAAAATGCTCCTTTTCGACTTTCGTTACGGAAATATAATGAAAAAATTCACGCCAAATTGTGTAAAAATATTGTACACAGATACTGATAAACCACATCATATACCATATAAAAACTCCAGAAATCCACAAACATATTAATTTTGATGTATATACAGGGTGTTACAGAAAGGTACGGCCAAACTTTCAGGAAACATTCCTCTCACAAAAATAAAGAAAAGATGTTATGTGGACATGTGTCCGGAAACGCTTAATTTCCATGTTAGAGCTCATTTTAGTTTCGTCAGTATGTTCTTCCACCTACGCTCAATGGAGCACGTTATCATGATTTCATACAGGATACTCTACCTGTGCTGCTAGAACATGTGCCTTTACAAGTACGACACAACATGTGGTTCATGCACGATGGAGCTCCTGCACATTTCAGTCGAAGTGTTTGTACGTTTCTCAACAACAGATTCGGTGACTGATGCATTGGTAGTGGCGGACCAATTGCATGGCCTCCACGCTCTCCTGACCTCAACCCTCTTGACTTTCATTTACGGGGGCATTTGAAAGCTCTTGTCTACGCAACCCCGGTACCAATTGTAGAGATTCTTCGTGCTCGTATTGTGGACGGCTGTGATACAATACGCGATTCTTCAGGGCTGCATCAGCGCATCAGGGATTCCATGCGACGGACTGTGGATGCATGTACCCTCGCTAACCGAGGACATTTTGAACATTTCCTGTAACAAAGTGTTTGAAGTCACGCTGGTACGTTCTGTTGCTGTGTGTTTCCATTCCATGATTAAAGTGATTTGAAAAGAAGTAATAAAATGAGCTCTAACATGGAAAGTAAGCGTTTCCGGACACATGTCCACGTAACATATTTTCTTTCTTTGTGTGTGAGGAATGTTTCCTGAAAGTTTGGCCGTTCCTTTTTGTAACACCCTGTATAAGGTTCGATAGTTTGAGATTCCCAGCGAATAATGAATACAGTATTCCGCTGGTGAATAAAAAGGTGGTGGAATAAATGAAGGATGAACTGAGTGGTGAGCCTATTACAGGATTTGTGGTCCTGTATGCAAAGATGTATGGTCTTCAGACCAAGTCTCATCACATAATGTACAGAGCAAAACGTGTAAAATAATCATCTACACATAGGCTAACTATTGATAACTGCAGACATTGCGTCTTGGATTCATTAGAAAAAACTGCTGTGCAGTATACATAAAAGTTTTCTGAAAATATGCTGCATCACACATTATGACACAGTACGATACTCACAAAACTTTTATGTCAACTGACTTTGGCCGTGAAAGCCTATGCAGTTATGCTGTACAGTTTGTCATTCAGTCAACGCAGAATAATGTTGCAACTTTCAAAAAACATAAACTTTCTTCATCTGCATAGGATGACAAAAGATATGTACCTCCCGACAATGTAAATTATCTGACTTGGGGATATCACTGCATCAAAAATGATGATACTAAGTAATGTAAATACTCGAAAAATGATGGTGAAAAAATATAAATAAAGCAAGAAAATGTACTGTGAATATTTTAAACACACACAAAATTACAAAAGAGATAAATATCTGAAAAACATAGTAAGTGAAAAACATTGTATGAGAAAACTACTTTTTATAATTAGTTTTATGTGTAGAGTATATTTTCTGTTCTTTTTATACTCCTCCCTACTTCCCATATAGTTTGTTTCCTTCACACAGCATACAACATTAGCGAGTGTCTCTGTCTTAACCGAGATGGCTAGGATATATATTATTAATGCAGCTGAGATATGTTAGAGGTAACACTCTGCACTGGGCTCTATCTCACAGCAGCAGCAGGTGAGAAGCTTCACAAACTGTTCATAGCATGTGCACTATATGCATGTCTGTGAAATACTCACGAAAAAATTTCAGGAGGTGGGCATTTGTGTGTGTGTGTGTGTGAGAGAGAGAGAGAGAGAGAGAGAGACAGAGAGAGAGAGCTAGAGGAAATTATTACTTTTCGTCAGACAAATAACTGGTGTGTTTAAGGAGTATAGCATTTGACATATGAAATTCAGAATGATATGATTACTTTGCATGAGAGAGATCACATGTGCGTTTAAGGAGTACACTATTTTTGCTGTAAGAAATACTGTCACATACCAAATGTGAGTATTGCTTGGGAATGGGGCAGGGTTTGAGAAGAAAAGAAATAGTCTGTTGGCCTAAGTGAGAGGAAGTGTTGACCTGAGTATGAAGATAAAATCCCTTATTACAATAGATAAGGCTTGGGATGAATACTGAAATGACAAACACTAAGAGTGTTTCACAATTTCTGACTTATCTCAAAAAATAATATCAACTCCTGATATACCTGCTCTAAAGGAATTGTACCCACACAAAGACCAAGTCTTTACACAGAGACCTGACTAACTAGTACCGTTCTGTCTACTTACAATGAAACTGTCAGTACTATCTGAGCCCACATCAGTGACACAAAATACAGAAGTCCCTAGCTAAATGACTGAGATTCTATCAGCTGTGTTGCAACTGCTGCAGAAAACTCTGCTTCACCCAGCTTGGCTACTCTCTCCAGCTGCCCCTTGCTGATACTAGTACAAACTTCCTATTCTGACTAATAGACGTCTCAGAGCGTCCTGTTCCTGAGTTTTATTCATCTTTTCTCTTCGCCTAGGCGACAAGTAAATCTTGTCTCCCAGCTTTCCCTTTGTTACTTTTCAAAGTCACAAGGTTTGGCCATTTCCTGTGGGTACTACATCTTCCTGTCCATGTATTTGGTGTTACTCTTCAGCATAGCGTCAACTTATAACTTTTACTCACCTTTACAATAAGTTTTTTTTTACTTTTACATCCAATTTTGTAACAGAGGTTTGCATTTTCATGTCCTTTTCTCCTTCATTAAATGAAGCAGTTATATATATACTATAAATTTGCACTTATACTTTTATAAACTGGGAAAATGACGTTTCCACTTCATATTTTTCTTTAGTTAGTCTGGAATGAGTAAATTATATACTGTCTTCTACCTCATTGTGATTTCTTCGTATATTATTACCTCCTCAGCACTGCTGTCAAGGGATGTTTATTCTATTTTATTCACTCCACCTTGATTTACAATGGCAGTTCACATACATATCCTGCCGCAGTAGTTATTGTTGTGGAAATAATTCCATATTATTCTAAAACGTTATCTACAACATTTACATTGTCTGCAATAACAGGTCATTATAACTACTTTAATTAATGTTATGTTCACATATGTAATGATGAAAGAATACATGACATATTCAGTATGTGTCATCTTTTCTTGGTGTTCAGTGATCATCTTATCTAAATCGCTAGGGCACTTCCCTTTTCTTTAATTCATCTAGTTGTATGACATGATCTAATGGTAAACTTAAGTTTAGCAAATCAATGTTTGTGTTTTCCTTATTTACTGCACAACAATCGATTTCCAGTTCTGTTGTTGTTGTTGTGGTCTTCAGTCCTGAGACTGGCTTGATGCAGCTCTCCATGCTACTCTATCCTGTGCAAGCTTCTTCATCTCCCAGTACCTACTGCAACCTACATCCTTCTGAATCCGCTTAGTGTATTCATCTCTTGGTCTCCCTCTACGATTTTTACCCTCCACGCTGTCCTCCAATGCTAAATTGGTGATCCCTTGATGCCTCAGAACATGTCCTACCAACCGATCCCTTCTTCTAGTCAAGTTGTGCCACAAACGTCTCTTCTCCCCAATCTAATTCAATACCTCCTCATTAGTTATGTGATCTACCCATCTAATCTTCAGCATTCTTCTGTAGCACCACATTTCGAAAGCTTCTATTCTCTTCTTGTCCAAACTATTTATCGTCCATGTTTCACTTCCATGCATGGCTACACTCCATACAAATGCTTTCAGAAATGACTTCCTGACACTTAAATCTCCCGACTTAATTCGAGTACATTCCATTATCCTCCTTTTGCTTTTGTTGATGTTCATCTTATATCCTCCTTTCAAGACGCTATCCATTCCGTTCAACTGCTCTTCCAAGTCCTTTGCTGTCTCTGCCAGAATTACAATGTCATCAGCGAACCTCAAAATTTTTATTTCTTCTCCATGGATTTTAATACCTACTCCGAATTTTTCTTTTGTTTCCTTCACTGCTTGCTCAGTATACAGATTGAATAACATTGGGGACAGGCTACAGCCCTGTCTCACTCCCTTCCCAACCACTGCTTCCCTTTCATGCCCCTGAACTCTTATAACTGCCATCTGGTTTCTGAACAAATTGTAAATAGCCTTTCGTTCCCTGTATTTTACCCCTGCCTCCTTCAGAATCTGAAAGAGAGTATTCCAGTCAACATTGTCAAAAGCTTTCTCTAAGTCTACAAATGCTAGAAACGTAGGTTTGCCTTTCCTTAATCTAGCTTCCAAGATAAGTCGTACGGTCAGTATTGCCTCATGTGTTACAATATTTCTATGGAATCAAAACTGATCTTCCTCGAGGTCGGCTTCTACCAGTTTTTCCATTCGTCTGTAAATAATTCGCGTTAGTATTTTGCAGCTGTGACTTATTAAACTGATAGTTCGGTAATTTTCACATCTGTCAACACCTGCTTTCTTTGGGATTGGAATTATTATATTCTTCTTGAAGTCTGAGGGTATTTCGCCTGTCTCATACATCTTGCTGACCAGATGGTAGAGTTTTGTCAGGACTGGCTCTCCAAAGGCTGTCAGTAGTTCTAATGGACTGTTGTCTATTCCTGGGGCCTTGTTTTGACTCAGGTCTTTCAGTGCTCTGTCAAACTCTTCACGCAGTATCATATCTCCCACTTCATCTTCATCTACATCCTTTTCCATTTCCATAATATTGTCCTCAAATACATCGCCCTTGTATAGACCCTCTATATACTCCTTCCACCTTTCTGCTTTCTCTTCTTTGCTTAGAACTGGGTTTCCATCTGAGCTCTTGATATTCATACATGTGGTTCTCTTTTCTCCAAAAGTCTTTTAATTTTCCTGTAGGCAGTATCTATCTTACCCCTAGTGAGATAAGCGTCTACATCCTTACATTTGTCTTCTACCCATCCCTGCTTAGCCATTTTGCACTTCCTGTCGATCTCATTTTTGAGACGTTTGTATTCCTTTTTGCCTGTCTCATTTACTGCATTTTTATATTTTCTCCTGTCATCAATTAAATTCAGTATTTCTTCTGTTACCCAAGGATTTCTACCAGCCCTCGTCTTTTAACCTACTTGATCCTCTGCTGCCTTCACTACTTCATCCCTCAAAGCTATCCATTCTTCTTCTGCTGTATTTCTTTCCCCCATTCCTGTCAATCGTTCCCTTATGCTCTCCCTGAAACTCTGTACAACCTCTGGTTTAGTCAGTTTATCCAGGTCCCATCTCCTTAAATTCCCACCTTTTTGCAGTTTCTTGAGTTTTAATCTACAGTTCATAACCAATAGATTGTGGTCAGAGTCCACATATGCCCCTGGAAATGTCTTACAATTTAAAACCTGGTTCCTAAATCTCTGTCGTACCATTATATAATCTATCTGAAACCTGTCAGTATCTCCAGGCTTTTTCCATGTATACAACCTTCTTTTATGATTCTTGAACCAACCACCGAGTGAGGTGGCGCAGTGGTTAGCACACTGGACTCGCATTGGGGAGGACGACGGTTCAATCCCGCCTCTGGCCATACTGATTTAGGTTTCCCATGATTTCCCTAAATCGTTTCAGGCAAATGTCGGGATGGTTCCTTTGAAAAGGTACGGCCGATTTCCTTCCCCATCCTTCCCTAACCTGAGCTTGCGCTCCGTCTCTAATGACCTCGTTGTCGACGGGACGTTAAACACCACTAACCTAACCTTGAACCAAGTGTTAGCTATGATTAAGTTGTGCTCTGTGGAAAATCCTACCAGGCGGCTTCCTCTTTCATTTCTTGCCCCCAATCCATATTCATCTACTACGTTTCCTTCTCTCCCTTTCCTACTACCGAATTCCAGTCACCCATGACTATTAAATTTTCGTCTCCCTTCACTATCTGAATAATTTCTTTTATTTCATCATACATTTCTTCAATTTCTTCGTCATCTGCAGAGCTAGTTGGCATATAAACTTGTACTACTGTAATAGGCGTGGGCTTCGTGTCTATCTTGGCCACAATAATGCGTTCACTATGCTGTTTGGAGTAGCTTACCGGCATTCCTATTTTTTATTCATTATTAAACCTACTACTGCAGTTCTATTTGCTGTATTACTTCCTTGTTAGTTGCGTTGGTGCATATTGTTCGGTTTTTCTGTATGAAAGCTCTTGTTCCATATCCCTTACATTTACTTCAGAAGCTTATTTTTCGAACTCCTCTTTGTAGTACATCGTTACTTCAGAAGCTTATTTTTCCAACTCTCCTTTGTAGTACATCTTTTGAGGCTTGTCTCCCACACAGTCAATCTATCCTCCATAGGCACTATGTATAACCACTCATTGTTATTTATGTGTGTCCATATTCTTTGCTGTAAAACGCTGTAAAACTACAACTCTCTTTCCGCAGTCTTTTGGCATTACACTCGTTGGCTGAAGCAATTTTCTTCATACTCTCCCGGATCGAATGTTGACAACAGTGCAAGTGTTCTTTTGAAAATTTTTGTCTCCTTACCTAATCCCTTACAATCAATAGTTTTCTGTACTGTCTTTTTGTATCGTCTATAAGTATAAATTCATTTTCTGGCTGAGTGAGAATATACTTACCTTTCGACTGTGGGGTTTATTGTGGTAAAGGAAACATTCTGTGTAAGATAAATATGTTATTATCTGCTAAGTGGCATTTATCATGTATCCTAATATGCTTCCTACTTTAAATACATCTACAACAATTAACTTTAACAAGAGGTATGCTGATGATTCAGCTAGAGGAACAATTCATCATTTGTTAGACTGAGACACTTCACAATTTGTATTGGGTTTATTGTGCAAGGCTTCAATATGACTTTCTTACTAGTTTCAATTCTTATTCATAAATGGTTAGAAACGTTAGAACTCTTTTAAATCCTATGTCTGCCTCCTTAACGTATGACTTAATGAATCTCTCTAGCCTTTCCATCCCAAATATTAAAGTGTCTTCGTTTCCTATCACACTTACTTTTCTGTTTACCCATAATGATGGGGCTATTACCACTGGCAGTTATTCCTTAGTTAACCTCAAAAGGTCTTTGCAATCCATCTCTCTTTCCTCTATTTGTTCCCTGTAACACATTGCACAGATTTCATCTAGCATACCAAATAGTACCTTACTTACCTCACCAATAAAGTTAGATATGCTTTTCTTCTTTTTTGTCTCATGCCTTTCAACTGATGTGTCGATCTCTGTAACTTCATTAGCTTTTCTGTGTCATGTGGCATCTGTTCGTATTGGAAGCGATGTTTTATTAATCATACACACATCAAAAAAGTTTTGCATCACTCCAGTTCCCAGAGTTCCTGCAGATAGACGTTGACTGTGGATATTGTATCAAAGCCATAGTACCTTTAACTTTTCAGAGACGTCACTTAACCCGCCCAAAGATGTAAACAACCATGCATCAGCAGCTCCTATTAGACGGAGGGGGCCCGACAGCCGATCAGTTCCAGGCATTCCACCAGGAAGGAGGGTCATGGCTCCTGTTGTCCAGTTCAATCATGCCTAGATGGTCAATACTGCAGTTCAATCATGTCCACATTGTTACTTTGTGCCAGGTAGGGCTCTCAACAAGGGAAATGTCCAGGCATCTCGGAGTGTACAAAAGCAATGTTTCTCGGACATGGAGGAGATACAGAGAGACAGGAACTGTCGATGAGATGCCTCACTCAGGCTGACAAAGGGCTACTACTGTAGTGGATGACCACTACCTACGGATTATGCCTTGGAGAAACCTAGACAGAGACGCCACCATGTTGAATGATGCTTTTCGTGCAGCCACAGGACGTCATGTTGCAACTCAAACTGTGCACAATAGGCTGTGTGATGCACAACTTCACTCGCGACGTCCATGACGAGGTCCATCTTTGCAACCACGACGCCAGGCAGAGTGGTATAGATTGGCCCAACAACATGCCGTATGGACACTCTGGATTGGCATCACGTTCTCTTCACCGATGAATGTCGCATATGCCTTCAACCAGACTATCGATGGAGACATGTTTGGAGGAAACCCAGTCAGGCTGAACACCTTAGACACACTGTCCAGCGACTGCAGCAAGGTGGAGGTTCTTTGCTGTTTTGGGGTGGCAACATGTGGAGCCAACGTACACCACTGGTGATCAAGGAAGGAGCCATAATGGCTGTACGATATGTGAATACGATCCTCCAATCGATAGTGCAACCATATCGGCACCATATTGGCGAGGCATTCGTCTTCGTGTATGACAATTCGCGCCCCAAGCGTGCACATCTCGTGAATGACTCCCTTAAGGATAACGACATCGCTCGACTAGAGTGGCCAGCATGTTCTCCAGACGTTAACCTCCTAACGAACATGGCTGGGATACATTGAAAACGGCTGTTTATGGACGATGTGACCCACCAACCACTCTGAGGGATCTGTGCCGAATCGCCGTTGAGGAGTGGGACAATCTGGACCAACAGTGCTTTGATGAATTTGGGGATAGTATGCCACGACGAATACAGGTATACATCAATGAAAGACGACTGGGTATTAGAGGTACCGGTATGTACAGCCATCTGGACCATCACCTATGAAGGTGTCACTGTTTGGTAGTGAAACATGTAGGGTGTGGTTTTCATAAGCAATCAAAATGGCAGAAATGATGTTTATGTTGATATCTATTCCAATTTTCTGTACAGGTTCCAGAACTCTCGGAACCGAGGTGATGCAAAACAAGTTTTTTATGTGTGTACATTAAGTTCTTTTAAAGTGTCCCTGCATCTCTGTACTGTTAGTTTTCCATACATTTGCGCCTTCTGAGAACGTTCAGTTATGGCATCTTTGTTTACATATGTTACATACCTCCATATGGTATTATATATTTCTACTTCTCCTAAATTACCATATATAATCCAGACTTACCTATTTTTTAAACTTCATAAGTATGTGTTCATTGTTGCTGCAATTGCCAATAGTAGTAATAGTCGTATTCTTCCAACCTGTGTCCCACTGATTTCTTCCTGTACTCTGTGACGAGTCGGCAGCATTGTATCGACCTTGTTGCTGCTACTTGATGAGGCTGAACCTTCACCTTGGACTTGCTGGTGACGATACGGTCTTGCACCCTCCCTTCGCTGTTCGCCTGGGATGATGTCTCTAGTGGCCACTACTGAACACTCAGTGTCAAGCTCACGGACACTTGGTTGGTCAGGCACCTTGTATCTCGTGGTTCTGCGTCATGTTGCTGTTGCCCTATGTTGACCTGCACTCTCTTCGGGCTCTGTTGCAGACTCTGCATTCGTGGAGCAAATTTTTATTTGGCTGAAAGTTACGAGTCGCCACAACTTCCTGCTATCTGCCACAATAGGTGTAGCAGTCTGACAGTAAACCTTCTATGTAACATTTTGTTTAGCCACACATCAGACACCAGTTAAGCTTTTTCTGTCGCGTCCCAAGCTTGAGTGGTGTTTGGGACTGGGCGACAGGGTTCAGGAAGAAGGGAAGTAATCAGCTGGCCGAAGTGAGAGGGAGTCTTGGCCTGATTACGCTGTTAAAATTCTCTTATTATGAATGGTGAGGCTTCGAATAAGTACTGAAATGACAAACGCTATAAGTGTTTACAGTTTCTGACTTTATTCCAAAAACAGCATCATCTCCTAATATACTTCTGTACAGGAACTGTATCCACGAACAGATTACATCTTTATGTAGAGACGGGACTAACTACCACTGTTATGTCTACTTAAAATGAAACTGTCAGTACTAACTAAACACATACCCACAACACGACATACAGAATTCCCTATCTAAATGACTAAGATTCCATCAGCTGTGTTCCCCCCTCTCTCACTCTTCCATTAGTCTCTGTCATGACACCTTCTCTTTGTCTCTAACTGTGCACTAATCTTGGGAGCTGAAGGAAGGGAGGGAGGTGCCTGTCGTTAAATCATGTCTACGTCTGCTATGGGCTCTTCATGGCGTAGAGGTTCCCTTTCCAAAGACTCTCTCCCATGCTTCCTCTCTTACCCTTGCTCCTTGTCTGCAGTTACATCACTCTTGTTTTTACAACTTATGGTGTTATCATGCCGTCAGCACCCTGAAGACTGTGGTTATCATTTTCCCCGATGCATTTAGGAGCCTCTGACATTTTATGTAATGGTCCTCTAAGTTCTGGCTGTTGTTGCGGTTAGGCGGACCAGAAGTTTCCCTATATTTTATTTCGAAGTCACAAGGTTTGGCCGTTTCCTGTAAGTACTATAAACTCGTAAACTGTTGTAGCTATATACGAACTTGTCGAGGGAATTACATAAAGTTGCGCTACTTAAAGATAAAATTAAGCTCCAGATTACTGAAGGAAACCGTTGTCCATGCCGTTTGTGCAGCCATCAGCGATAAAAAAGGTATTCAGAATACTATGTCTGTGTAGTCCTTTGCAGTCAAAATCGTATAGTACTGATCAGTTAAGAAGATAAGTACTGGAACATGTTTCTCATGAAAAATTACTCCTAGTTATAATATGTGGGATATATTTTAGAGTAATTTTTTGTGAAGTCCTTCAGTACCGTAAACTTCAGGTCCTAAAAACTGCATAAGCAGCTTAGGCAACGTATATGAGATTAAAATCTCCAGCAATTAACGTTTTGAATTTCATGCAGAATGAATCAAACAGCTCCTACTCTAAAGGCGAATGTAAGCTGTGATTCTTGCCACAAGAAAATGCTATGAGCTGCAGACCAGAGGCCAGCTGATCCCAACCAATTGACTCACTGTCTGTATACATGAGTTGAGAATTTTCGACTGATATCTCTCTGCTGAGGCAAAGGTGACACTAGGGGTGAGTGATTATGCCAACTAATGGGTTGGTTTCTGGAGTCCCAGGTTTCTGGTTGTTGTGTAGGGGCATATGGTGTCAGCAAGTATGCCAGTTAGACTTGTTCCAGGGATGCCATTAGTGGTCTGCATTGAACATAATTTGCATTGTATGTTAATCGCATTTGAGTTGTTGCAAAGGTCCAAATCATGGCGGTTGTAATGGTGGGTGCACTGCACCTGTCCTTAGCATCACATGCAAGCATGTTTTAAGATCACTGCGGGTATGAACTTTCTGTCCTTCATGGTGGGATGCTGGTAAAAATGGCTTAGAGATTTTGATCTTGATCTGTTACAGTAAAAATGGCAATTCTAGTTCAATTGATAGCTGTTATGCTGAAAAATTTCCGATGTCAGCAGTAACGGGTCCCATAAACCAATTTCGCTGGCAATGCTCTAACGACTGGTCTGATTTTTGTATGGAGACACAGTAGGACCAATGGTAATGTGGAGGTATAGCTGTTTTCTGGGCATGTAAATGCTGCTTTTAACGTCTTACGACAGACCTTGACCATCTTGTTGTCTGCAGGAACGTGGCTAGTCGTATAGTAGTGTTGGAACCAACACAACTTGTGCAGTTTGAGGAACAACATCGACTCAAATTGAAGCACTTGATCCATAGTGACATGAGCTGGACAGCCTAACTGGAAAATCCACATTGTTAATGATGTGCTTGCTGTTGTTTCCACTGAGATGTCTGTGGCTAGCATTGCATCAGCTCAACAAATGTATCTATCAATAGCCACGATACCCACCTAATGCAGGAAGTGGGCTCACAAGACCTATGCATACATGGAAGAAACAGCCTGTTGGCTTTTGCGTTGAGATGAGCGAGGTTATGAGCGCTGTCAGAATACTGCTTTCCATAGAATTTCAGGCGCAAATGGTCTGGTAGAGGGTCGAGGCACATCACATCAAATGAAGTCTTTTGTACCAGTTAACTGTATTTGTTTGAGCTTTGAGATTAATTGTAGCTCCTGCAACTGTTTGTCAATGGCCAACTGCAATATATTGTACAAGAGGCAGCACCAATCCCCTAGAAAAAATCAGTAACATCGTTTTCTGCCCATTTATGTGTCTTATGTCCATCATTAATTGACTAATGAACTCTAGTTGACACAATTATTATGGAGAACAACCCTCCTTGGATTTCTTAAAAGCAAAAGTAATAGGTTTATGATGTGTACAGACTACAAATTGTCTGGTTTTCAGATAAGGGTGGAGCTGATGCTAAGCTTCGTAGATGGCCAGCATCTCTCAGTCATATGCATCTCTCAGTCATGTGCCACCGCCAGTTTCCAGGACAAAAATCAAAAGATTTCCAACATTTCTTAGCATACTGATGGACAGCTGTACCAATAGCATGTTGGTTAGCATCTATCACTATTGCCATACAAGTGAACTACTTTTTGTAAGCTGGCTTTTATCTTCTCAAAGGTGTGTTGCATCACTGACATCTGTGGCACGGGCGTCGGTTTCTGGTGTTGTTACCTGTCACTATTGCTGTCAGTGGCGCCTGTATCCCTTGAGTTCCACGCAGGTGTTCGCAGTAGAGGTTAACGATTCCTAGGAATCTTCTTAACTGCTGAAAATCCTTTGGGTGTGAGTTGTTTGTAAAGACCACTATCTTCTCTTTGAGTGAGAAATATTGGCTGCAGAAATTGCATGGCTGAAGAATGTTACTTGCTTTGTGCAGAATACATTTTGTTTCATTCACTATCAAACAGTCTTTTTGTATCCTGTCAAACACTGCACTGAGTTGTTTTTCAAGTGATGTTGCTGCCTAGATAAACACTAAAATGATGTCCAGTTAGACAAAAGAGAAGTTCATTCCTCATAGCACTTCTTCTACAAAAGGCTGCTATGACCACACTGCATATTTAGTCTGAGTAGCTCGTATATATACTGAGAAAGACTAAAGGTGTTATCATTAAAGACTTATGGGTGTCTACTTCTGACACTGGAATCAGTTTATAAAATTTTTTACAGTCAATCACGCTAAGAATTGTAGCTTTGGCCAATACATTGGTGAAACCCCTTATATTGAGGAATGGTTAGCAGTTGGGAATGGTATGTGCATTCAAATCATGGTAATCTCCACAGGAACTCCAGATGTCTTTTTTCTTCACCAGATGTATTGGTCATGCCTATTGGCTGTCGGATATATGTATGATACTCTTTTGTAACATTTTCTCAAATTCTGCTTTTGAGATAGGAAAGCAAATGGGTGCCAATCTCCGTAACCATTGACAGACCGGCTGGGTGATTTTTGCCTTAATATAGAGCACCATCATAAGCTGTGCTTTACATTCTATCTGGCATCTGGAGAACATAATTATTGGGTGTGACGACAGTATTGATAATACATTTGTCTATTTCACCTGTGTCCACCTCAGTGGCCGTCTTGATCTGCGCCATATGGAGCTCTATTTCCATTCCTTGGTGGTGAATGAAATCTACTCCAAATATAGGATCAATAATATTTCCTAGCATGAGTCTCCATTTTAACTTTCGTCTGAAGTCCAGGACAACTTTTAATTCACATTCCCCATAAGGAGGAGAAGTGTGCCCACTGGTGTAATTTCGTTCTGTTTGTATGGTAGTGTATTTACATCTAAATCTTAATTGATAAGGTTGTAACAGTTTATTTGTCAGACAATAAAATACAAATGGCATAAAGTTGTAAACAGATAAGCTTGATTTGCAGTGTGTGTGTGGCCGTGGTCGATTTGTTGCTGATAACTGGGCCAATTCTGAGTGCGCTGTTTTGGTTAATTTTGGTTATATGATAGGCAGTGCTTCCTGTACTAATGATGGCTCCTTTGTTTATGACTTGGAACTTTTGTGGATTAGTGCGGCCTGTTGCACATACTGCAGGCCGTTTGGAACATGCACAAAGACATTGGGTGCCAATCTCTGTAGTCACTGAGAGACTGGCTGGGTGAGTGTTGCCTTAATATGGTATACTGTGATATGCTGTAGTTTACATAATAGATATATACTTCCTGCCTGGATTCTGATACAACAGAAAACGCCAAAACGCCTGCAGTACCAGCTCATCATGTGAGGTTGCATCCCTTGGGCCATTTCTGTTAACAGAATGAGCAACTGTTTTCTTTATTTGTCTGGTGTGAGTCCACTTGTTTACTGTCAGTACCAGTAACTGCTTCTAAAGTGTGTCCATTTAACATTTTAGACTTCGGAGCTGTTTGTTAATGTTTTGTGGCTGCTCAAGCCACATACCAGCAGTCTCATGTGAGCTGACATCGTTACTTTCTTGAATCATCACGAAAGTGTTTGCCTGTTTCAACATTTCATGACCTTTGTCTGTTGCTGACAGGAAAGAATTAATATCACTTTTCTCACACTTGACCACAGCTGTTTTACTAGTAATGATAGATTTGTTAGTTGAACATGATGTAATATTGTACCCGAAAATGCTTCTTCCTTGACGATGTTTTTCAAGTGACACCAGAATTCCGACGTTGTTCTACCTCTGATACGTTCAGATTGCAATATTTGTTGCCTGCATTGGCCCACTGATTAACAGATTTGGCTAACATGTTCCACAAGTAGGAATATTGCTGTTGCGAGAGTTGCTTTAATATTATGTCCAAAGCAACTGCAGTTGCTCAGGCACCTAATTTGTTAACTACCATGGCAATCTTTGTGACTCCCTAGTTAACATCGTTTTGTGTGAACACCAAATCTAACACCGCAAACCGCAGTTCTAGTTTCTCTGGTATGAATTCCAGGATTTGTACTTTCATTCCTAGAGTGGATACTACGCCGGTTTCGGCGAGCTTTTATAGGAATCTTCCATAATACCCACAGTAACATTGCACTAATACTCTCATAATCGAAAAAACTGATTTTGTATTCAGTATTCGACAACGGTAAGTAAGCAAGGAACTGCCAAAAAACTAAAAGAAAACATGGGCATCAGCAAATTTAGGTCACTAGACCAAAGAACAAAATATACTCTAAAAATCTTTGTCACAAGTCGATGCTTCTCACATTTATTTCAGCTGTTTAATAATTCAGTTGTGATAGGCTACCATTAACTTTAATTAACTGAACTGTGTGTTCCTGGTGAAACATTGTATATTGTACTGACCAATTCAAACACTGTTCTGCCTGGTTTCATAAAATTTTATTATTTTGTATCACCTTTGTTTGGGATTGTTGACCCATTTTCAAGTACACAACTGACTGGAATCTGCTTCTGGCCCGCGATCTACCGATCTATGATGGTAATTTCAGTGGCGAACGTTTACACTTCCAGAAAGAGGATTTCAATTCTACTTAAAAAGTGTTCCGTTTAGTTAATATAAGGCGACATATAACCTTTTTTCCGTTTTGGGACGTGTTTGGAACTCCGCGTATTCTAATAAATTATAGGAGACGACATGAAACATTTTTTACTTTGCTTCTGAGTCCAGGGGGATTTTTCTGTTTCCTGTCTGAGTATACTAGCAATCTTTTACAGCTTTTTAATTTATAAGCAGCTGTCATATCACTCGTTGTATTTCTTGTTCTTAAATTTCTACGAACATATATGACTCCTATATATTTAAATAAATTAATCAACTAAGCCTAATCTTAGAGCACAGAGCCATTTTTAGAATTCAATGTGAACTCACAACGGAGAAACACTAGGTCGGTGAAGAAACATACAGCTGACTCAAACACGTTTCACGCGCCAGACTGCGGCGATTTCCAGTTCACACGCTACGATTAGTCTACACTGTTTTTATCTGAGCAGACAGATCGCTGCTTTGTTCAGTCTTCATGTAAGTAGTCACAACGAGTCTCTCCAGCTGCTGCTGAGAAGTCTGCTCGCAGTTCCAATTACTTTACATAATATAATACTCGCTGGTTACATCAACCCAGAGATTATATATACAACACTCATCACGTGACGGCACGTGAAGGGTCAGGGAAAGCAGACGGGAATCATGTCGTACAACAAAGTTATAAGTCCTAATCAGGCGAATAAAGAACATGTTTTGGCAGTTTCAAGAGATTTTATATCCCAGCCTCGCCTCAGTAAGTATCGAAAACGTTCGTAACGTTAATTTCGTTAAATATCATGCTTTATTGGAAGTTTTGGAGGATCGTAGTTTGTGGGCGGGTCGATGTGCAGCTCCGAAAGAGGTCAGGTGACTGATGTTCCGCTCACTATTTCGTGTTTAAGATTTTATTCTGTCATTAGGATTACTTGCATCAATTTATGTATTTTACAAGTTCTCGTGTTTCAAGTGCCCTGTAAATCTTTCCAGCTTATAAAACTGTATCTGGTGTCAATGGACCACTGGTTATACTTGATGAAGTGAAGTTTCCGAAGTTTGCAGAAATAGTGCAGTTGAAACTAGCAGATGGGACCATCAGGTCAGGGCAGGTTTTGGAAGTCAGTGGATCCAAAGCCGTTGTGCAGGTACGTTAGATAAGTAAGGTTTTTCATGAACTTTTACAAGACTTTTCAAATGTTCTGCCTTATTCGGTAGAATTCCGTAAATATAATGTTAACAGCATAATTTATTTTAAAAAGGGGAAAAAAAACTATGTCCTTTAGCGAGGGAGGTGGGGGGGGGGGGGAGGCAGTTGAAACGACATAGGGCAATCTTGCAATAGACAAAGTGTAGGTATATGGTGCACTGAGTGTTACTGAAATTTTTGTGTATTTCTTTAAACATTGTTCTTCTTTTATAGGTCTTTGAAGGCACATCGGGTATAGATGCCAAAAATACACTATGTGAATTCACAGGAGATATTCTGCGCACACCAGTATCGGAAGATATGTTGGGAAGAGTATTCAATGGGAGTGGGAAACCCATTGATAAAGGACCACCTATTCTGGCTGAGGATTACCTTGATATTCAGGGTAACACTTGCTTAATATTTTGTATAATGGTACTCATTATCTGAATACTTGATAGGCGATTTGCCTTTAAAAAAAACGATGGAATGGATGATGTGTGACAGTATAATCTTGCCTGAATTTTGTGAAACATTTTGAATATAAAATTATTTTAGCTTTGTGTACAATAATAGTGTGAGGCCAAGTGGGTAAGTATAATTATAAATGTCAGAGTTGGAGTTCAGGGCCAGTTGATCATATGCTTTCTCTGCCAACAGCTTGAATGTGGAAAAAGAAATTGGTCAAGTGCAGGTAAGACTCACAGACTGAGGGCTCGGTACAGACTTCATTATGGATTTATGTAGTTCACCCATCCTTGGAATAGATCATCTTAATGATTTTTACCTGTTTTGATATTGATACGGGCAAGTTATCTACAGCTCGTGGTCTAGTGGCTAGCGTTGCTGCCTCTGGATCACGGGGTCCTGGGTTCAATTCCCAGTCGGGCATCATTCACGTAGCAGGGTGGCGACAGGAAGGGCATCCGGCCATCCCTTAAATTAACCATGCCAAATCTGACCATAACCATGCCAACCGTCCCTGCATAAATATTGGACAAAGACACAAGAAGAAGAAGAAGAAGATATATATGTAAAGAGAGATAATTTATTAAAACTTTTTCACTTACCTACATACATTGTATGTTAGTATGCAGTAATGTTCATCTGTTATGCTTTTGATGGATGATGAATGCAGTGTATGTTCAAGTGACGAGAGATAAGTGATATAATTAAAATTTAACAAGTTCGATTTTTTTACCAATGCTGTGAAACTTTGTTTCTCAAAATTTCATTATTCTAGGTCGATGGGAGGTACGCTATAGGTTTCTGTGAGTGGGTTTTAGAGTCAGAATGTGTGGCATAAAGGGCCATATCTTTTATGCATAAATGGCTGTATCTTTTAATCGCATTTACTTAAAAACTTTTACGTCTACAGGGGACCGTAGACCTTATGCAGCATAAATTTGAATGTGATATGTCTACCCATTGCTGATAAAAAGGGTTCTTAAGTAGGACGGACAGATGGGCAACAAAGCTATCAGATAAGGCATGGAACCCTAAGAAATAACAATTAGTGCCATGGTTTAGGATTTGTGTAAAACTAGTTTAACAAGTCAGTGGGTCAGAAGAAGACAGTGGAATACCACCCCTAATAGGCCCAAGCATGGTAAATTACTGTGATGTTCAGCAAACGTGTGTGACGGGTCTGTTGCGCAGCCTGAGGTCTAGGTTAGGTTGGAAGCTGACAGTTTTGTTGTGAGTTGGCAAAGCCAACTAATGTGACAGCAGAAAATCTGACTGTGGTAACAAATTAACCAGTAGCGAAGCCTGATATTTATATTCACACTATACTGATAATATGATGTTGAAACCAACTTTTGTGTCTAGTGTAGGTTAACATTAAGTGATGTGGGTTTTCACTTGTACAGGTACATATTACACAAATATACCCAGATCAGTTAAAACTTCAGCTCCCTATATGACACACTGTAATTGTAATTGAAAGAAATACAGCTGCAATCTGTGTTGGCCTGTTAAGTATAGAGTTTCTGTGATTTCTTAATGTCACTTGAAATATGCGCTTTACTGCTGTTCTGTTTGATTTCCTTAGTCATACTTTTAAAGTTGTGCTCCATCTGTAGTAACTTAGCACACTGAATTCTGACCATTAGTAGTCTGTGGGATGGTGCAGCAGTAGACTTGTTTGAGAGATGAAGTGATTGTATCTACTTAGGAACATGTTAACTGGATTCACTAAAGTACTTCAAATAATTTCTATCTAGTATTCTTTTAACATCAAACATCAATACAAACACTAGCAATTATTTTCTGAAAGTATTTGTTTGGAGTGTAGCATGTAGCAGAAGATACATGAACAATGAACAGTACTGGCAAGTTTGAAAGTAACATGATCTTGAAGTAGGTTGTTACAGACAAATACTGAAGATTAGATGGGTGTCTCGGTTAACCAACAAAAAGATACAGCATTGACTCTTGGGAAACATGGATTTGCGGCACATCAGTAAAACAGTCAGTGGATAAGATGCATTGCGGTGTGAAGGAATTCACTTTGGTAATGGAGGAAAATGTAAGGGGTGATCAGGCTTGTACATTAAGCATGTTCTAATGTATGTATGTAGTGGGCTAGGAGGAATATTAGATATTAATTGTTGACTTTGACCACTGACATGTAAATGGATGTTTGGTGTCACCTTCTGGTGCAGATTTTCTTACTTTGGTTAGTTGGCAAAGCCAATGAATGTGGAAGCAAAAGACCTGGTTGTGGTGACACGCTGAACTGAAGCTTAGCATTTTTGAAGAAAATTGCTACTCTTATCACCTTAAAGTTACCATGTTAACAATGTTGCATGTTTTCTCCATCATTGGACAAAACTGATGACAATATTGAGTATTTCTCTTTAGCTGGGGCAGTAGTTTTGTAGATATATGTTAAAACACCTTGAAGAGCTGCATCAAACCTTCAGGCTGAAACCAACACCTTCTTATTGATACTTTTTATTATTTTCCAAATTAAATGGGTTGATAAAATGTTACTTTAAACACATGTTGCAAAGTTTTGCATTGTGATATCCATGTCATTCTTTTTACTTTATTTCACATAATGAATAGTATGTGAACTTTTCCTTGAGTGCTAATTAAAGAGAAAAGGGAACTTAAGGATTTAAGCTGTGTCCAGCACACTTATGTCATGCAGCCACTACTAGACCCAAGGCTGGTTTAAAGCCCAACTGATACAAGCTGCTTATGGTGAGTGCAGAGTACCAGTGTTGCCAAAGTGAGAAGTTTTTCACACAGGGTGTATCATACTAATAGTGAAAATTGATATAGGTAAAAGATGATAGAAGCAAAAATCTTACAGTAATTATAAGTCCACAAATCAGCAATTTGCAATAGTTTAAGATGTGTGTTTAGGAACCACCACTAACTTCTGTTCCAAATGTTGTTGTAGTTAACGTTAATGTGTTTAAAATGTAAACTTTTTGATTTGGTACATTGACTGTTAGGGTTAAGTTCCACCCAAGAAACGATATTACTTAAGCATGTTACATGTGGTGAATTGAGTTTTAAAAGCTCAATGACGTTGATAGACATTTTGTAGGTAGACACTTTCTCAGGAAAAGTGGCACGGACAATTTACTTTAGCCACTGAAAGACACATTGAAATCACTAGATTTAGGTTTCATGAAGACAAGAATTTCAGTATGTTTTATCCAGGGGATAAATGTCAATAGAGCCTACATGTACTGAAAAACTGTAGGAATTAAATATAATTATTTAGAGTATTTTTCTTTTGTATTGGGTATTAAGTGGTTCTTTCTTCCACTTTATGTATAAAGTTTGAACACATTAATCAGTTTTAGGCTGCTTCCCCGGGAAGTTTTAAAAAACTTACTTATAGTTGGGTTTCGTTTATATGTATGAGGGCATGCTGAAAAGTAATGCCTCGGAAATCTTGAGTGTAAACTCTTGAAGCTTTTTAAGTAAAACATGTTATTAACATTTGGCCTCTTTATTCTTCACTTCTACATCTTTAATTTTCAGCATAGTCACCCTGGCAATGAACACATTTCTCCCAAAGAGAGGCCAGTTTGTTGATTCCATCACTGTAGTGTGTCAATCTTGATGGAGACAGAACTTCCTCTGCTTGCACCAATTTAGTGGCATCAGAGTGAGGCCCTCAAAAGTATTTTACGTTTTGGGGCAGATGAACTTTGAGTGGGGCCAATTTGGAACTTGGAGGGTGGTCAGTGACAGTGAGCCCAAGCTGTCAAATTTTCAGGTGCCTCGGTGCTCATATATAGTCATTTACTGTCAAGCAGAATGAGAGGATGCTCCATAAGTGAACAAATTCCTCAAATTCAAAACTATATTACAGCACATTGTTTCTCACACACTGACATAATTACTTTAAACACCATTGTGTTACACACTGCAATTTGAACCCCTCTAGCTGCAGAGGGCTGCAGATACATAGACATGAATAATATGCATGTGGAATGTGATTTGAGTGCTCATATCAATTAGGTGGCATTACTTTTCAGTGCACTCTTTTAACACGCAACTTAGTTACAGTGTCTTATTTTTAATATGTCAGTATAAAATTGGATAATACTTTCTGAATTGTTATTAAACTAAAAATATTATAGAAATGCTATATTTTCATTCTTCCTGTTCCATTTAATAGATAGTGCTATTTCATAGCAGGTTAAACAATGCAATAGGCTCAGTTTTGTCTGTTAAGGAACTCGGTAATTAGCTTAAATGGAATTGTTTTGATCACTTAAAGTGGATGCTTGTATGGAATACTGCAGGTCTGAAGTCTTGAAAAATGTACTGATTTAGCTGTAGAGCTGAGTACTCAGGAAAATAAAATGCTTTTCACTTAAGGAAGGTGTAATAAATTGGCCTATGCTAATAATGAATGGATATATCCCTTAAAATTTTAGTTAGAAAATTGAAAGAAACCAGAAAGATAAGTTTTGGTATTGGGCATAAGCACAATTTCACTGAATACTTTTGTGGTTTTCACAATTATAAAATTTGCCTGAAGCTTCTAACATCTGCAGATAAAACTGTAGGAAGCTGGGCACAAGTAAGTGTGGAATACTGCAGATGCAGTTACCCTTTAGATGTTCTGTAAATGTAAATCACTTTGATATTTTGTTAGATCTTTGAAGGGTCTCCTTCAAATGACATTTAACACTGAAATTTTTTTGTACATGCAGGTGTAAAGACACAGTCAACTATTAAGCTTTTAGGAAATTTCCATTAACACAGATCTTCTCATGTTCCCAGAATTGATGTGTTAATGGTAATTCCATTTATATGTAACACTGAATTATTCCATTTCAGTATGAACAGAAACGTAAACAGTGCTTAACAACTGAGACTTTGGGCAACATGCTTATCATCCTCTCCCTGCACCCCCCCCCCCTCCCCCACCGCCACCTCCCTACACACACATACGTATTCAGTATGCTGTATTTAGTTCATTATGCAACCAGATTTAAGTTTAGGAAATGTGATAGGTAAGCTTATGTATGTACTGTTTTGGCTGATTCTGTTGTCCTCCATACTGCCACAGTTGATATAGTGCTTAAATAGAATTTTGTACTGTCGGCTGAATCTGTGAGGGGGTGCAGCGGTAGATTTGTTTGAGAGATGAAGTGATTGTATCTAATAGCTTAGATATTCAGCATACTGCAGAGCTTTAAATTTTTTTTCCTCTACATTTCAGGTCAGCCTATTAATCCATGGTCCCGTATATACCCTGAAGAAATGATCCAGACAGGAATATCTGCCATTGATGTGATGAATTCCATTGCCCGTGGGCAAAAGATCCCAATCTTCTCTGCTGCTGGCCTGCCACACAATGAAGTATGTAGGAATAGGAATCTTGTAACACTGTCTGCTTATTTATTAATTTTGGTGTGTGTGTGTGTGTGTGTGTGTGTGTGTGTGTGTGTGTGTGTGTGTGTGTGTGTGTGAGAGAGAGAGAGAGAGAGAGAGAGAGAGAGAGAGAGAGAGAGAGAGAGAGAGAGAAGCATAATGACATCACCAGAAGGAAAAAGTTTGTAAGGCAGTGACATAAACCAAATTAAGTCTTCCTAATACAGTACACAACTAACAGTGCTCTGGCAAATGCAGTTGAAATTGTGGGGTTCAGGTACGTTCACGTATCAACTTTTCATTGGATTAAAACAATTCTTTTGTTCAAAGTAGGATTTGTGTGTGTGTTAATATAATGCACCAGATTAAAAAAATATATATATAATGCTTGTTATCGTCTCTGCAGATTGCTGCTCAGATCTGTCGTCAAGCTGGGCTTGTTAAGCTCCCAGGGAAGTCAGTCCTGGACGATCATGAGGACAACTTTGCTATTGTATTTGCAGCTATGGGTGTTAACATGGAGACAGCTCGTTTCTTCAAACAAGACTTCGAGGTACAGTATATGTGTAAATTTTATGCAAGTGTAATGTATTGAATAGCATTCCATGTGATCATTTTCACTTTATATTCTGACTTAACAAATTTTATTACTGGTCTCTAAATTAATAAATATTTCAGGAAAATGGTTCTATGGAAAATGTGTGTCTGTTCTTGAACTTGGCCAATGATCCAACAATTGAACGTATCATCACACCCCGGCTTGCATTGACAGCTGCTGAATTTCTAGCATATCAGTGTGAGAAACACGTACTGGTTATTCTCACTGACATGAGTTCATATGCTGAGGCTTTGCGAGAGGTGAGATGGTTGATGCCAGTTTTACAATGTTTGATAATAAATACTTGACATTGTATATCTCAAGTTTACACATTTTTCACAAACATTGAACTATACAAAACATGTAATTTTCCGCGTATGACTTATTTACTTAATTGTCTCATGAGATCTATTTAACAAAATTCCTTTCCTTTCTGTAGGTTTCAGCTGCTAGGGAGGAAGTACCGGGGCGAAGAGGTTTCCCTGGTTACATGTACACTGATCTTGCCACCATATACGAAAGAGCTGGGAGAGTGGAAGGTCGAAGTGGTTCCATTACACAGATACCCATTCTAACTATGCCTAATGATGGTATGGATGATACAATTTATACAGAAAAAAACAATTCCAGAGTTAGATTTGAACTTTTAAAGATATTAAATCTGAAGAAGTGAACATGGTTGATTCTAGTGTCTGAATACACTGAATTTATTTTAGATTTGTCACTGAGAGCTTTGTATTTGCTTCCCAATTTATATAGATAAGATTTGACAATTTTAAGTTCATCCTATTTAACCAAAATTGTCTTGTTGGTTGCTGCTGCGTTACAGGGGATATTTCAAAGAGCATTTGTTTCAGTGCTCCTAGTGGATACAGCTGACTCTCCCTTTTCCTTAAAACAAGTTCATGTCTTAAATCACTGTTAAAAAAATGACTAGAATTCAAAGAGAAACTAGATAAGTCACTAGCTTCAGTAACAAACTTAAATAAAAGCAGAATTGTAATATTAATTAGTAACTGTTTGTCATTTTAGAGTTGTTCTTTTGACAAAGTTCAGAAATCACACATTTTTGTACACTTGTTTTAGCAAAACTGGTAAGCAACTTTCGTTTGTTACAGATATTACACATCCTATCCCAGATCTGACAGGATACATCACAGAAGGGCAAATATACGTAGATCGTCAGTTGCACAACAGACAAATATATCCTCCAGTCAATGTGTTGCCGTCACTTAGTCGTCTCATGAAGTCGG
Source organism: Schistocerca nitens (assembly GCF_023898315.1). NCBI lineage: Eukaryota > Metazoa > Arthropoda > Insecta > Orthoptera > Acrididae > Schistocerca > Schistocerca nitens. The sequence continues at coordinate 497,657,158 of NC_064617.1, forward strand.
CTATTGGCGAAAACATGACTCGCAAGGACCATGCTGATGTATCGAACCAACTGGTCAGTTAGCAACAAAATGTCTTAATTATCTGGTTGCTGTAATCTATGTCGAAAAAAAAGAATTACATTAATTGTCTCTTGCAGTATGCCTGTTATGCAATTGGGAAAGATGTGCAAGCAATGAAGGCTGTTGTTGGTGAGGAAGCTCTTACCCCTGATGACCTTCTGTACCTTGAATTCCTCACAAAATTTGAGAAAAATTTCATATCTCAAGGTAAGACTCAAAAAGTGCTAGTTTAACAAGGATGAAAGTTACTGGTTTTGGTTTGTAAATAGATATCTTAAAAGTGCCTGTTCAGTTTGTGTCTGAGAGCCAAATGAAATGTGGATTGATTTGCACTTCCAGAACTCATGATATAGGAAACAGTTGGTTTCAGTGTCTACAATTTATAATGAACATAAATCAATGTTTACCACAAACTGGCCTGTGAACCATAATTATGGCATATGGTGATCATTTACCCCCATGCAATTTGAAATTATGTAAAACATTCTATTAGCTACAGTCCTGAACAGCATTTGTAACAACTGTTTATTTACAGGTAACTATGAAAATCGTACTGTATTTGAGTCATTGGATATTGGTTGGCAACTGCTACGAATTTTCCCGAAGGAGATGTTGAAGAGGATCCCAGCAGCAATACTTGCAGAATTCTATCCACGTGATTCACGACACCCACAAACTAAATAGATATAAGGTGTCTGGAATTCATCTTGTCATCACTGTTTTAAAATATCTTAGGGTGGTTGTGTAGAGGGAGTAGGGAACATTGAACTTTGCTGTAAGACGGAACTTTGGTCCACTAATTTCAATTGTAAGTGGCCAGGAGTAAAGATCATTCTGTACAATGAGATGAGATGTCAAGAATAGAAATGCCAGTTACATTTTTCCTTACAAATGTAGTAAGTCTCAGCATTGTTGTGTGCATTTGGAAAAATGTGATATTTTATTGCATTGTTGTTGATAGCTATTAATTACTCGTGCTGAAAAATTAAGACAATACTATACTCCTTCAGATCCTTGGGATGTTAGTACCTGCCATCATCATAGTTTGATGGATGAGTTTCCATTGCCTTGTTTGATCTCCATCATAAATCTTCATGTTAAGCATTCCATTGCATTTACATGTGGCTTACTGAACAAATGTATATAAATGTTAATATGTAATAAACATCAGTATTTATGTGTTGTAAAAATGGTAAAAGATACTGAGTTTTTTAGAGTGATTGTATTTATATGCCCAAAATCTACAGACAAGGGAACATTGTACAATGAAAGAAATTATTATACCTACACAGTATTTTTTTGTGTTCACTGTGGGTGGATGGTTTGCCCTGTTCAGAATTTGATTAATAAAAATATTTTATTTGTACATATTGTGATGTCAATAAATAAGATAAACATGATTCGTGCTTTAATTTAATGTCAGAGTAAAAATTGGTGTGCAAGTGAAGATTGATTTTGAAAATAGTGTGTTAAAAACATAAATTAATGGGAAATACCTGCAGTCTACTCATTCAGGCATTAGGTTGTTTGGATTCTACTCAAAGCTGCAATTTTTAAGGCAAAATAATTCCAGTAGCAGACAGCTCATCAACTTGGCATGGTTATGTGGTATTTCATCACCCATTTGAACAGTGATTGATCAGTTCATTAGCAAAATATCTCGAAAGTCTTATTCTGTCTTATCAATTTTGACCTCTTTGCTTGTGTATCCACAACTGAGTTGCAGTTTTTATTTCAAAGTCTTGTACAGTAATGAAAGTTAGCTTGCCCCCTTTATTCATCTTTAGCAAGAGCTAAATGTCGCAACTTCGCTTTGTTCCATCGTACAGCTCAGTTACACATCATACGTGGCTGATCCCAATTATTGATATTTTACCTTTAGTCTTCAGATTTGTATCGATTTAATATGTCCACTTTTGTCAGTATTTGAATGTTAGTTTCTTCTGCTGTTAAATGGAATTATTCTACATTGATGACACCAAAAAATGAGTAGACTTCTGTCACATCAGTGGCAATAGAATTGTGATTTTAGGTTTCTGGTAGTGAACTGCTCAGGGAATTTGCCGTTACACATACTTCAGAGTGACTTCTGCCCAGGATACACAGTGCACTACTCCCAAGGTTCAGTGTATATGTCTGAAAATTCTTGACTCGGATTGAACTGCTGTGATGCTAAATACATTGTAGCCCAATAGTCACTGAGTACATGTACCCTTTGCAGCAGTGAAGTAAGGTGGAATCCTCTCTACTACAGATATGTTCCTCACATTGTATGTTTCTCATGTTAATACATAGTTTTTGTAGAAGCTTGGCTTTTTCTCTTGAATGGTTATTTCATATTATGATCTAAGCTCACCTTTGTGCTTGACCATGGATGAAGCTCTGGCTTACAATTAAGGTTTAACAATAAAAGCTGGAAGTCTCGGACCCAGCACAGGGTCCAGTTTTATAAATAAGTGTGGTACTTCTCCAAGTAATGTGACATTCATTCTTGCAGTCAATTACAATAATCTTACAAATTAACATTTTATCACAAATAACATAATTGTTTGTTCTCATTCTAAATTTCCAGTTGACAGCTTGAGAAACAACAGAAACCCACCTACTTGACAGATAAATCCTTGTCTTACATTTTCCGGTAACATCAGTGCCACTGTCACAGAATGCCCTTTTCTGAGGGACATGACCCACTTCTCAAAGCCAGTATTCTAAACACACAAAATCCCAACTCCCAGCAGTGTTAACTCTGGCAATACTGCAGTTGCCATCCCACCTTGAAGATGCGCAACGCCCACCTGTGTTAGTTTGCATGCGCAAAAAATAAAACTTCCGAACAGCTTTCGACTAACTAATAAAAGGTTTAAACTACTGCAATTATTCATTGGTTCGGCAGACATTGGGTAACATGTGACATCACAGAAGTAACACCGCACTTGCAATTTGAATTCTAGATGAGACCTTGTTCCAAATAATTTGCTTTGAAGCTTGCTAATGTTTGATAGCTGTGGCACAAGTCTGAGTCTCGTTCCATTCCTCAAGGCGAGTTTGCATGATGGATATTTGTTTCAAATATATACGTAACTCTTCTGTATTGCTGATGCTTCGTGTTACCAGGATAGGTATTTGTAAGTGCAAAACTCATCTCCCTCTCATCAACTTCCATATTAGAGATGTGAAGTTGGCCTCCAGAATTCTGGCATTAGGGAATTGGTTATTTCTTTTGATCTTTTCAAGTGCATTGCCAGTCGACAGTCTGATTCTACATTTATAATCTGCAAACCACTGTGAAGTGCATGGCAGAGGGTACATCACATTGTAAGAGTTATTGGTTTTCCTGTTTCCATACACATTTGGAGAGCAAGAAGAAACATTATTTAAATGGCTCTGAGCATGCTATAATTAATCTCGTCAAGATCCATGCAGGATTGACATGTAAGTGGTTGTACTGTATTCCTAGAGTCATTTAAAGCCAGTGATTGAAACTTTGTAAGTAGGCTTTCTCAGGTTAGTTAATGTCTCTTTGATAGTTTGCCAGTTCAGTGTCTTCAGCATCTCTGTGACTATCTCGTGGGTCAAACCAACCTCTGAACATTTATGCTCCCTTTCTCTGCGTACCTTCAATATCCCATGTTAATACCGGGCAAGATGGTGCACTGGACTCGTATTTGGGAGGATGAAGGTTCAAACCCGTGTCCAGCCATCTTGATTTAGGTTTTCTGTGATTTGCCTAAATTTGTTTCAGGTAAATTCTGGGACGGTTCCTTTGAAAGGACACGGCAGACTTCCTTCCCTAATCCAACGGGACTGATGACCTTGCTGTTTGGCCTCCTCCCTCAAATCAACCAACCAACCCCTTGTTAGTCATATTTGCTGAAAGTCCCACATGCTTGAGCACCAGTTTGAATATAGCAATTTCTAAATGGACATTTAAATGTTGACTGTTGTTCTATCATCATTTGTGTGTCATGATCTTCCAAATATGGAAACATTCGAAATGAACGCAATACAGATGGATACATTAAACAATTAACTAATTTGTTAAGAAAAAGATATGTAGTGAGATACACACATTTGCTCAGTTCCAATAACATTACACACAGCCATAGTCATTTATAAACTAGTTGTAACTGTTAACTTTCACTACCTTTGAATACTAATGTATGACAATGTTTAAAAAGATGTTTAATGCACTTTGTTACTGACAGATAAAATAATTAGACAGAAGCGTTGAAGAAGAAAAGAAAAATAGGGCAATGGGTCACAATTTTTGTTTCAGAAGGGGGTGCAATGGAAAATGTTTAAGAAACCCTGTGCTGGCCGCATGGGGTAGCTGCTCGGTCTGAGGCACCTAGTCACAGTTCGTGCAGCTCCCCCTGTCGAAGGTTCAAGTCCTCCCTCGGACATGGATGTGTGTGTAGTTAAGTTTAAGTTAAATTAAGTATTGTGTAAGCCTAGGAACCAGTGACCTCAGCAATTTGGTCCTGTAGGAACTTACCAAATAATAAATAAAACAAACCTGTGCTGTGATGTCTGTGGTGATGGTTGTCTTCAATGTCTTCTCGACCATCTTCGAAACATTTATACCACTTGTAAACTCTTCTCGTATTTATAGCAGATTCACCAAAAGCTGCAGACAGTAATTCGAATGCAGTGCTGCACTTTACTCCATTTTTCAAGCAAAATGTAATGCAGATTCTTTGAACCATCTTTTTTTAATGTGAAAATTTTCTGAGCACTCGAAAATGCTGTAACCTTTCCAAGTGTCAATAGTAAACTAAATATTCAAAATGTAGAAAGCAAGTGTAGTTAAAAAATTCCCATTTTTTTTTTTTTATCACAACTTGTGCAGTTTGTAATCAGATTTTTGGCTCTGTAGGTTTGTTTAGCACATGGACTGTTACAAGGTCACCTCCCATCACAGCAGGGCCTTATGTCCTGCCCTGGCCACGCCTGGTATGGCGTAGCAGTGAAACATCCATTGCTATGCATGCTGCCATTGTGTTAAAACTACAATGGGGATGCCATCAAACTGCCATAGGTACCAGTATAATGTACTTACTTTAAGAGCTAAGTAAGTTTCAAATTATAACAAAACTTATGCACAGCTGAACTGCCTCCTAAACGGTAAGTGCTGCTAATTTATTCATAACTAAATTTTCTGGATCAACACTTGGCTCCATTGAGAGGTCATAGAAACTGTCAGAGCTATACTAAGACTTTCAGGTGGCCATTGGCAGAGGTAGCATTCCAGGGTTGAGAGGCCATGTGCGTGGGGGATGTTTATGTAGAGCAAGATCAAATTGCTTGTGACAAGGAGGGCTTCAGGTGGGAGAGGGTTTGGAATTGATTTGAGACATCCCCAGAAGTGGTTGGTGTTTTTTTTTTTTTATGTAGGATGTTAGTCTCTGTGTTTTGGTGTACTTTTGGAAATAACTGGAGGATGGTTGGAGAGGAAGAACTTCTATGGAAGCACCTAAGTTTTCTTACCAGGGGCCTAAGCTTTTAAAAATCGTCTACAGCTCACTGTGGATGGAAAGAATGGGGTCATTAGGCATAGTTTGACCTGGTATTCTGACAGTTTCTCCTCCATGTTTGTATGCTCCCCAAACTCCTCATAACAGAAATTTTTCTCTGTGATCTAGATCTATCTATAGATTGTGTAGTGGGCATTTCTTTTACAGGATATTCAATATCTTCAAATGTTCAGACTCCTGTTGAGACAAATGCTATAAGTTAAAAGAGTTGTCTTCTCCTCCTTGATGGTTATGTTACAGGAATATTTCCATCTCTCCATGCAGGGACCATTTTCAGGCCAAAAATGGATTTCACACTTCATGAAATTGTGTTTTCCATTTGAACAAATGTCTGGCATAAATTTATGTTGCTTTTAATCCACAATCAATGATATTCATTGTTTCATCATCTGTTGATGTCATATTTCTTGATTGCCATTATTATGATTGTGGCTTTTCCTCTTTCTTGTATCCTGTTCTCACTAGTATTTGTCCAGAACTATAATCAGTACCTACACTGGAGCTACTCTGTATGTCTAAGTACAATTCTACGTTACATTGGCCAAACAGCTGGTTTATGAAGAGAGAAAGTCATGTTATCACCAGATACAGTTGGGATGGAAGAACGAAGAGTGTAATTGATTATATTCTAGTAGATAGGGAATGGGGAGAGAAAGTAACAAATGTGAAGGTAATTCCAAGTGTGAGTGCAGATGGAGACCATAGATTACTGGTGGGACAATGGAAAATGAATCAGTGTGTGAAAAATAGAAAACAGAAGAAAGTGATGAGGATACGGGATTGGAAATTGAAGGAGAGTGAATGTGCTGAGAAGTACAGGGAATTAATAACACAAAAATTTCCAAAAGAAGTTTTCTGCGATGTAGAAAAAGAATGGAGTTTATTCAAAGACACTTTAGTCGAAGCAGCACAAAAAGTATGTGGCAGAACATCTGGAAAGGAAAAAATAAGACAGACAAGTTGCTGGGATGATACCACAATCCAAGCAGTTAGTAGAAAAAATGGAGCATGGAGAAAATGGTGGAAAACAAAAAATGATGAAGACCATAAAAGATATATAGAGGAAAAGAAGAAGTGCAAAGAAATAGTGGAAACAGCAAAGAAAAAGGCATGGGAAGAGTTTACAAAAAAACTTGAAGATGTGAAAAGCAATAAGAAAATGTTCTATAAAACGATGAAAAATAAAAGGAAGGCTTCTGAAGTACCAGTAAAGATGGAAACATAGGACGGTACCATTATTGAAGATCCAGGGAATATAAAAGATCTCTGGAAAGAACATTTTAAGAAGCTGTTAAACGCTGAGGAGCCAGGTACATGAGGAAACAACAAATAATGAAGGAATTGAGAGAAGTTGGGAAGCAGAATTAGGACAAATTACACGGGAAGAAATGGAAAAAGCTGTGAAGAAGATGAATGGGGGGAAAGCCCCAGGACCTGATGAAGTATCAGTGGACATAAGAGCAGCAGGTCCAGTGGGAATGCAGTGGCTGTATAGAGTACTATCACGTGTGTGGAGAAATAGTAAAATACCTGACGACTGGAGAACAGGAGACATTGTTCCCATCTTCAAGAAAGGCAATAAAAGACTTTGTAAAAACTACAGAGGAATAACCCTCATGAGTCATACAGCCAAGATTTTTGAAAGAATTTTACTAAATCGAATAAGTGAAAAGATAGAAAAGGAGCTGAGTGAAGAACAGCATGGGTTTAGGAAAGGAAGGAGCACGATCGACCTGATATTTTCTATCCGTCAACTGATGGAAAAAAGTTGGAAGTATAACAAAAGGATGATAATGGTTTTTATAGACATAGAAAAGGCATATGACTCAGTTGACAGGGAAAGACTCTGGGAAGAACTGAAGAAGATAGATATAGAAGATGGATACATTAATGTTATAAAGACAATGTACAGAGGCCATTAGAACACCATTGGGGAACTCTGAATACTTCGAAATAAGACAAGGACTTAAGCAAGGAATTATTCTATCTCCTGTGCTTTTTAATGTTGTGATGGAGGGAATGAATAGGGCAGTTAAAGATATAGTAAAAGAAAAAGACAAAAAGATGATTTTTGCAGATGATATGGTAATAAGGGGTGATAAAGAGGTAGATGTACAGTTACAGCTTGATGTGTGGAAGGAAATAATGAAAAGGTATGGATTAAAAATAAATAAAGATAAGAGTGAAGTAATGGTATTTGGAAGGGAGAAAGGAATCAACGGAAATATTACCTTGAATAGAGAACCCCTCAAAGTGGTAGAAAGTTTCACTTATTTAGGGAGGGAAATATCTAGGGATGGAAGAATAACTAACGAAATTAATAGGAGGTTACAGAAGGGAGGCAATTTCTACCAAACAATAAAACATCTGATTTGGAACAATGAAGTTTCAGAAAGAGCAAAACTCCTTATGTATAAGAATTATTACATCCCTATTGTCACCTATGGTGGAGAAACATGGACAATGACAGAAAGGGACTGGAGCAGACTGCAAGCAGGGGAAATGAAATTTCTCAGAGCAGTTAAGGGAAAAACAAGAATGGACAGAGTAAGGAATGTAGAGATTAGAAAGGACCTCAAACAAAAAAGTATGAGAGAAGAAATTGAAAGAAAGAGATTAAGATGGTATGGGCATGTTAAGAGGATGCATGGGCAGAGACTCCCCAAAATTATGGAAGAACTAAAGATGGATGGGAAAAGATCTAGAGGGCGCCCAAGAACACGGTGGAAAATGGGAGTGAGAATATCTGTTGAAAGGAGAGGTGTGACCTGGCAGCAAGTGGAGGAAGAAAAGTGGTGGGAGGACCGAGCCAAATGGAGAGGACTCGTCAGCACCCCGACCTGGCAGTAGCTGGAGCGGGATTCGGATATAGATAGATAGATAGATTGGCCACTGTTTTATGACCGGTTTTATCTTGTGTTTAACTGTAAAAGCTTGTCAGACACAACATTAATAGACCATAAGCAACATTGAGCTAATCAAGGAACACTACTTAATGACAGTTAAGAATAAAGAACACCAGGAGATGTAGATTGACATGCGACTTGCATCACTCTTCAAGCTAATTTACTCATATAACTGTCGTCCAGCTCTCCACTGATAAGATCATTTTGTGATAAAGTTTAATGAAACTTGGTGTCAGTTTGAACATTATTACTTCTTTTCTCATCTGATCCATTAATCAGGGTGCTAGATTTTTTGTGTGTTGTCTGTGCACATGGAAGTTACTATTTTTAACACGTTTGTTTTAGTGGCCATTTTCGCAGCAGCTGTATATAAATTGCAGTTTTTTCTACTGCAATTACTATTTTTGTCAAGAAATATCTCATGACTTGTACTATTGGACCACACTGAAGTGGCACAGAGCTTAAGAATTCACTTACATTTGAGACAATTAGGGTGCAAATCCTCATTCAAATTTGGGTTTCTCTTGGTTTTCATAAGCTGGTTGAAAGGAATGCTCGAATTATGCCTTTGAAAAGAATAATTCTTTTTTCCATCTTTGTGCTATATGAGCTGTTGTTAATTTCCAGTATTGATAAGATACTGAACGCTGATGTTACTTCATAATTCCCCAATTTAATCAAGGCATTGTGTGTCTGTAAGCCACATCTGTCATTGGAAATATCTTTCCATTGAGCAAAATCAACAATTGGAAAAACTAGGATGTAATAACAATAACTCTGTCATATTCTACATGGATATGACAACTGACAGCCTGTCTGTCTGCCTGAATGGCCACTGCTGACCTGTAGCCAAGAGACAGGTGGACCACCCATTTGCTGAACATGCCACCCAACACAATGTACTTGACTTTAATGACTGTTTCATAACCTGTACTATATGGATGCTTCCCATCCAAACCAGATTTTATGAACTGCACAGGTGGAAACTCTCCGTGCAATGTACCATTTGTTCCCATAGCTCTGACTTTCCCTAGTCCCTGTCCTCCTCCTGCCTATCCCCTTTCCTGCTTCCATTTCAGTACTACAGAGTCCTTCCCTCTGACCAACACATGTATATAGTCCTTTCTCAATCTCTATCCCCCCCTCCCCTCTCCGCTGCATAGAGGCCCCACTGCTGCATCCGCACCTAGCAGCCCTGATCGTACACTCCCTCAAGCAAAACTAGCATGTTTCCCCATACCTGTCTCGCTATCGGTCCCTCTCTCTGACCCACGCCTCTTCCTTACCCACACCACTCACCAGAGCTAGACTGCTGCTCGTGTTCGTCAGGTGCTAGTGCACAGACCCAGTGCACATGTGCGTGCGAGTAGCATTCTTAACTGTGCACCATATCTTTACTGTGTTGTTAGAAGTTCAGTTTCATTCAGTCTGTTCTTGATGTGTTGTTGATTAAAATATTGGCATAAATATCAGTTTTCTACACAGAATCCTCTCGATGGATATATCTCAACAAAGAAACTGCTACACGGGTTGGTTCTGGCACCCTTCTTTTTGCAACTTGCTATTTATGTGCCAGATGATGATCTGATAACATTATAGTACCTAAAATTATTGAGGATGGTGGCATGTAGGTATTCTTAGATTCTGTACTCTCCAAATCCTCAGGCCAGCAAATATTAACAAAAGCCCTAATGTCATTACTTGACCTTGGAGTTTAAATCCTGAAACGGGATTAAAAGTAAGCAAAAAAGAGAGTATCAGTTTGAAGTGAAAAACCTTTTCATAAGTCACCATATGTTGTATGGAATAAAATCAGTGATAAATTGAATAATCCTTTAATGGTTCATACAACAATCACTGGTTTATATTCTCTATAGCATGCCCTGGTTGTGATACAGCCATCTCCAGATCATTGTTGAGGCAAAGAAGCATAGTAACACAGAGGCACTAGCATTGTATGAAACGGCATGCACCTCTGTGCTGAAACTGTTCTTTCACCACAACAAAGATCTAAATATGGCTGTAGATGACAACCAAACAAGTTATAGTGAAAGGAAACAAGTGTCATCACATAATTTTTCTGAAATCTACGATTTCACTAAAGCACTGAGAAACCCCAGGAGTCACATTATAGAACACAGTGATCTACTTTCATCACTCGTCTAGGAAACTTTTGAAAAATACATTCAACATCTGAGTTTTTTACCATATCCCTGATCACTCAAGCTTCCAGCTGAGTGCCACTGATGAAATTTCACATTTTGATCAGTGTCGTACCCAGCATTATCTTGCAAAAACTTACTGTTCAATTGGCATTATATACTAGCATTTTTGGTTTATGAGACAGATTGGTTTACTGATGAAACAAATGCTTGCACAGCCTTGGCGACCTTGTGGGGAAAGTAATATCTATCAGTGCCTCATGAGCATACACAAAAAATTTTCCAAGAGGAGCAGGGAGGGGGGGGGGGGGAGCAAAATTCTGAAATAGCTATTTTTAATATACAGGGTGGTCCATTGATCGTGACCGGGCCAAATATCTCACGAAATAAGCGTCAAACGAAAAAACTACAAAGAATGAGACTTGTCTAGCTTGAAGGAGGAAACCAGATGGCGCTATGGTTTGCCCGCTAGGTGGCGCTGCCATAGGTCAAGCGGATATCAACTGCATTTTTTTAAATAGGAACCCCCATTTTTTATTACATATTTGTGTAGTACTTAAAGAAATATGAATGTTTTAGTTGGACCACTTTTTTCGCTTTGTGATAGATGGTGCTGTAATAGTTACAAATAAATGACTCAAAGTTTTAGACGAACAGTTGGTAATAGGTAGGTTTCTAAATTAAAATACAGAATGTAGGTACGTTTGAACATTTTATTTCGGTTGTTCCAATGAGATCCATGTACCTTTGTGAGCTTATCATTTCTGATAACGCGTGCTGTTACAGCGTGATTACCTGTAAATACCACAGTAATGCAATAAATGCTCAAAATGATGTCTGTCAACCTCAATGCATTTGGCAATACGTGTAACAATATTCCTCTCAACAGCGAGTAGTTTGCCTTCCGTAATGTTCGCATATGCATTGACAATGTGCTGACGCATGTTGTCAGGCGTTGTTGGTAGATCACAATAGCAAATATCCTTCAACTTTCCCCACAGAAAGAAATCCGGGGACATCAGATCCAGTGAACATGCGGACAATGGTATGGTGCTTCGACGACCAATGCACCTGTGAAATATGCTATTCAATACCGCTTCAACCGCACGCAAGCTATGTGCCGGACATCCATCAAGTTGGAAGTAAATCGCCATTCTATCATGCAGTGAAACATCTTGTAGTAACATCAGTAGAACATTACGTAGGAAATCAGCATACATTTAGATTACCAACGATAAAATGGGGGCCAATTATCTTTCCTCCCATAATGCCATACCATACATTAACCCGTCAAGGTCGCTGATGTTCCACTTGTCGCAGCCATCTTGGATTTTCCGTTCACCAATAGTACATATTATACCTGTTTCCATTACCGCTGTTGGTGAATGATGCTTCATCGCTAAATAGAACGCGTGCAAAAAATCTGTCATCAGCCCGTAATTTCTCATGTGTCCAGTGGCAGAGCTGTACATGACGTTCAAAGTCGTCGCCATGCATTTCCTGGTGCATAGAAATATGGTACGGGTGCAATCGATGTTGATGTAGCATTCTCAACACCGATGTTTTTGAGATTCCCGATTCTCATGCAATTTGTCTGCTACTGATGTTCGAATTAGCCACGACAGCAGCTAAAACACATACTTGGGCATCATCATTTGTTGCAGGTCGTGGTTGATGTTTCACAGCAAACGGTCCGGACACTTGGATGATCTCATCCAGGATACCGAGCAGCATACATAGCACATGCCCATTGGGCATTTTGATCACAATAGCCATACATCAACATGATATCAACCTTTTCCGCAATTGGTAAATGGTCCATTTTAACACGGGCAATGTATCACGAAGCAAATACCGTCCACACTGGCGGAATGTTACGTGATACCACGTACTTATATGTTTCTGACTATTACAGCCCCATCTATCACAAAGCGAAAAAAGTGGTACAACTAAAACATTCATTTTTCTTTACATACTACATGCATGTGTAATAAAAAATGGGGGTTCCTATTTAAAAAATGCAGTTGATATCCATTTGACCTATGGCAGCGAGCCAGCCATAGTGCCATCTGGTGTCCCCCTTCAAGCTAGACGAGTTTTGTTCTTTGTAGTTTTTTTGTATGATGCTTATTTTGTGAGATATTTGGCCCGGTCACTATCAATGGACCATACTGTATAACTGATTAGGTGAGCTATAAAACGTGCTGTGCCCCGGGAACTAAATTTTACAAGAATTACACAAAACTTATTATATTTCAAATGATTGATAATTACATAATTAGCATTCTTAAGATAGATAAAGTTGATATGTTTATGTAACCATATTTAATTGAATATGCAAAGTACATCTTTTATGTCAATTGAATATGGATGCCAGTATTTTGTTCTGACCTTCAAAAATTCCATCCTTATATAATTAAATCCAGTTTACCTGACAAGTTATGAAGTACAGCTTGAAAATGTTTGCAAAAAATTTAGTTATAGGCCCACAGTGTGCAAAATGAAAATAAAAAAAATCTGAAACGGAGAAAACCCTTTAAATATCAATAAAAAACCTTTGAAACAAGACTTTTTAGGTTTGATGTCATCTGTAACATTTTCTTAGCTTACAAAACACATTTGATTGTGTTAATGGTTTTATTTCATGACATACTTTTTTTTTTTACTGTTTGACATAAATGAAACTGAACAGAATGTGTTTTGAAAACTACGTTTTTGGGGTTTGTGATGTAAAGTGTAATCTAGGACTTATAAGTGACTAGATGAACATGAGAAATCCTTGAAAATCACACTCAGATGTCCAGTAAAACCTACTTTTAACAGCCTAGAACAGAACCAAGACACTTCTTGTTCTTAGTCTGTCACATTATTGTGCAGCCAGGCCAACTGGACCGCAGAATTCGTTGCTCCACGACTGCATTAGAAGCTGTATTACAGCCTGCAGAAAGTTCGAATTTCTGGAGAGGACATCTTTTCATCTTAAAAATTGGACTATTACTGCATAAAATGAGATTATTTCTATTTTGACAGAAGCATTTAGTGTCACAGATTTAGCACAGAACGCTGTGTTCTTCGGAGTCCACTGCGGTAGCTCTGCCATGTTAAACTCAGTTTAGAACTTGCAAGCCTTCACTGGTCACCTTTCTCCACAGACAAAACGTAATCTATTGTTGAGATCGCAATAAGGGGTGGAAACATTTTTCAAAAAGTTGATGACAGATATATGCAGTACTGCTATGCTTGTGTATTTCTTGAATCCATACCACAGAATACTGAATCAAACCCTTTCTTCTATTTGAAAAGAGCTGTAAAAAGAAGGGAAAGAAGAAACCTTTGTGACACCATTTCAGTAATGTTATGTAAAGGTTCGCATCCATCTTGACTGCAGAATAGCACTGAAACAGCTGCCATGCCTAGCTGTCAGGATGATTTCTCATGAATGGTGTGAATAATAATAATAATAATAATTCTCAAGATAGGATGTCTTTAAGGTCACAGTACATGCCGTCACAACAGGCAATAATGGCACAGTTTAGTTGTACAGCATACAATCATTGCTAAAAAAATTCTAGAGAATTCTGGAGTGAATAAAAATCCTATTCTCAGACTCCAGAAGGGGGAAAGTGCCTTCTCCTCTCCCCCCGCCCCTCCTGCCCCTGTCCACCACGACCACCATTCCCTGTGGACGCTTATGCTGTAACTTAGTAATCTGATATGCCTGGTGTCCTGAATAAGCCTTTTTGTGGGCAGGGCTTGCCACCTTGTTTTTTTAACTAACTTATTGCATCATAAATGTACAAAGTCACTGGATGAAAAGATAGTCACCACTAGAAGATATGCTAACACGTGGGCCACCATCTAACCTTGATAATGGCCTCTTCCCTCATTTGTTGAGGTGTGCCATAACCAGCTGAAACCACTCATTGACAATTAGATCTCATTGAGTTAACCAAGTTGGAGATGTTGATTGCTACATTTCACCCATTGCTCCAAATAGTCACAGACATTTTTTCTCAGATTGAGTTTGGGTGATACAGTAGGCCACTAGAGTGCAGTAGGACACCTGAGTGTGCAGCCATGTAAACTTGGTTGTCATCACCCTGGAAGACAGAAGCATCCACAGTGAACCTATCATGAAGATGTAGAAAAAACAGCAATAGTTGCTGACTGAGACTGTTGAAATAAATGTCCTGGTTCATGTTTGTGATAAACCTAATGAGTGCACTGAACTCATGGTACAAAAAGCATCACAATACTATCACCAGGGTAAACTATATATTCCACCCACTATGGGTTAAATGCCTAATTGGAATATTGGTGCACTCAGTGCCTTGAATCATTTGAAAAGTGGTGAAACCATGACTTGTTGGACCACACTGCATGCCTCCAGTCAGCTGCTGTCCAGTTTGTGTTGTTTTCCCATTGAAGATCTAAATCTTTATGTGTTGCTATTGGAAATGGTCTTACATGAACTACTGGGTTTCAAAATGCCCATTACATGCGGTTCCCTTTCCAGTGTTCACTCAAAAACTGGTTGAGATGGACCTGCATTCACTGAAAATGGTGATTAGTCTTGGCTTTGAAACTGATTCTCGCTGACAAGACTGATCGCTGTTGGTTAGACTCTTTTTACAAACACTGTTCTTACACATGGTACGCAATTAGTTGTAGACACTTTGGACTGCGTGCATTGATACACCAACAAATCAGGCAACATCATTCATGGTGTGGTCACGGGCACATCCAAACATGAGAGCTCCTTTCTGCCATTAAAACTTACATTGGTATTGCAAGGTCACATGACCATTTGGTACCAGCTGTGCACAATCTACAGTGCTCCAGAGGGACTAGTGTGCTCTCTTAACACGTTTGTGGAACGTGGTTTATAAAATTAATATGCAAAATGAGAAGTTTGGAAGGTAGGAGACGAGGTACTGTCAGAATTGAAACTGTGAGGATGGGTCGTGAGTCGTGCTTGAGTAGCTCAGTTGGTAGAGCACTTGTCCACAAAAGGCAAAGGTCCTGAGTTTGAGTCTCGGTCTGGCACACAGTTTTAATATGTCAGGAAGTTTCAGAATTCATGATTTAACAATTTGAGATTAGTATATACATCAGTTTACATCAGGAGGGAGAAATAGCCTAAAACTCACTTCTGGAATATAACACTGAACAACTTGCCTGGAACATTAAGTGGTGGTCCATCTGGGGTATGTGACTTAGTAACAACACAAATCTATCTTCTGATGCCATATACTTGAAGTCCAGCCCCATGTTGTCCATCTGTTAACCTACCTGCCCTTATCTGCGCTGCAGTTGTCCTCATGCTCAACTTCAATATGTGAACTAATTGAATATAACAGTACACCTGTGAAAGGGTCAGTACACCATTAAAGAAAGAACATGACAATTTAGTAAAATCAAATATGTTACTGAGGCTCTTTGTCCTCCAGTTAAATGGGTGTGCATATATTAGGACATTTATTCAAAACTGACCACAGTACTCATCAGAATTTAGGGAGCTTGAGTGACTGAAACTAATTCCCATTGACAAGAAAAGTAACTGATTAACTACTCGCACACAACATTATAGTTGCTCTCTTTCTCACAGTGACAAACTTTGTTATTGATCTGGTTATTCCCTTTGTTCTGCTTTTTCTCCTTGGAATCTTATTTCATTCACCACCTTTTGGCTGAAGTAATTTGTGGTCTCGTTCTGGGTTTGACTTTCATTTTACAAATTTTTAAATAGCACCTTCTGTATGCAGTGTTAAAAATCATCCGTGCACAATACCAGTGTAGACTCTTACTTGCACTTCAAAGTGGATGCAGTAGCCAATCTGATGTAGTAGGGTCCTTATGTACATTTGCTGTTGAGCCCCCATGGAACACAGGATCACACTGCTGTTGCCTAGGCTGTTAGCTCCTCATGCATGTCAAGGAGTAGATGCCCATCTTCCTGGGGCATCAGAACTCCTGGCAATGGCTATAGCGCCAGAAGGCCTTCACTGCACCTGGGTGGCCCCCTTGGGGAGAGCCTGAAACTGGGGTAGGTGGCATCAGGTGGGACATTTTGCACGTGAAACATATTAAAGTACACTGAAACATTGGCCATTCTGGCCCGGCCATCTCATCAGACAGGTATAGAAAATTCAATGCAGTTGGTTATAACCCTACTGATTTCCCTACCCTGGCTATCCCATGGAAAGAGAGACAATCCAGACATCTACTAGTGAAACAATTTATCCAATACTTAGCATGTAGTTACGCGGGGTAGCCGAGCACTCTGAGGCGCCTTGTCACGGTTCGCGCGGCTCCCCCCGTCAGAGGTTCAAGTCCTCCCTCAGGCATGGGTGTGTGTGTTGTCCTTAGCGTACGTTAGTTTAAGTTAGATTAAGTAGTGTGTAAGCTTAGGGACCGATGACCTCAGCAGTTTTGTCACATAAGACCTTACCACAAATTTCTAATTTTTACTTGGTATGTACTCAAACTGATAAAGATTCTTTTAGTACAACAAAGCCATTATTTTTGTGCAAGATATTAAAGACAAATTTGAAGAAGTTGAGTCATTGGGAAATATGTGCAATGGATTACTATTGATTAAAGCCTCCTCTGGTGGCACAGTCTACAGTTCTTTTTGCATGTGAACATCTAGGTGATATACCAGTGACCATTACCAATACAAGACTTGAATATGGTCCAAGAAATCATCTTTCACTGAGACCTTATGCTCCAAAGAAATGAGGACCTACAGGCTACTCTTGAGTGATATATTCAGAAAAGTCCAAGACTAATAAACAGGTACAGGCACATTTATCTTAGCCTTTGAGAGGAATGTTCTCCTGGAAAAAGTTAAAGTTAGGGTCTACAGCTGTGACGTGAAACTTTATATCTCACCACACATGAGGTGCTTCCAATGCTTGTGCTTTGGTCATATGTCAACACATTGCACAGCAAACTCAAAACATGGTAACTGCAGATGATCACTCCGTAAGAGTAGTTCTTGAGAACAAACATCTTTGTATGTTGTGGTGCTACAGATTTTAGTGAGCAGTATCTTCCTTATTTTCCACTTGAGCAACAGTAGGTAGGACATAAAATGTATGATTTAATTGTGTACTTTTTAATATCATGCGTGTACTAAAATGTTGCTTTCTCCATTTGTTTCATTTCACATGTGGGAGATCCTGGCAGGTGATCCACTAGTGTTGTACTGACACGGAAATCAGTAGTGTGAGTCACTTACCACAAGAAAGCTGCCAGCCCTTGGTGGTGAGAACATCATCTCACCAATTTCAGCATCTTTTCTGCATATCTCTAAAAATTGATGTTTGAAGTGAATCTAAGTAAATGTATCAGTTTACAAAAGGTCTTGAGCTCGTAATGTCCATTGTATGTTACCTCAACATTTTGTAAATAAAAAGTGTGTTATTTAAATGTGTGATAACTACATCTACTGAATAGCATAGTAATTGTACCAACAAACAGGACAGAAGTTATTGCAATTTGACTTACTTTGAGATAACATCTAAAAGTCAATGACTGATGCATTTGATGGAAGAATAGTTCTGCAGTTTTAACCTTTTCATGATGATTGAATGCTGCTTTGAAGTAGTTAATGAGAAAATTAATTTGGAAATATTAACCACATCAAAATATGTGCTGAAGTTTCATTTATTTGAGAAGAAGTGTTTGAATTAGGATTCTGAACCATTAGAAGGAGTGTAAACTTTATTTCCTTAAAGTGACTAACTTTGAACAATATGGCAAAATAGTTTAATTTTATTCCTTGAGTGTAAATTTGATCTTGATGGTAATACAAGAGCAATCTTAGAACAATACAATTACAAGAACTTTACTTTCAACAATAGACTGTGTGAAGCTTAATTAGTGATTGTTTCAGGTTAGAGATGTATTTGATAAAAAAAGTGGACATACAAGTTTTAAAGAGTAACAGATCTTACGTTCCCATTGAAGATATGTACTGTCATTTTAACAGGGACACAGTTTAAAATGATGTATTTCGGTATTACCTACCCTTGCTGTGAAATAGTATCTTTGGCTGACAGAGATGTAATCACGTGATGTGTCATTGTTTTACTGAAATTTAAAAAAAATCAATTCTTACATGACAACAATTTATTTGGAATTTATAAGGCATTCCTTCATCCACTTTCCAGGATGTAAAAAATATGAATGCCTACATTCTGTTGATATGACATCCAATTATGCACAAATCACAGGCATTGCTCCCAGTACCTCACTTTTTCTAAACTTGTTCTCCCACCAACCTACTTTCTTGTGGCACCCGTGCCCCATTTCTGGAACCAGTTCCACACCTGGCCAGAGCAGCAGCTTCCTCCTCCAGCATCTAGCAGTTACAGAGTTTTCTCTTGGGCCTCTCTCCCTGTAAACCCACAGATGAGAGGCCTGACACCAGTCAATGGCTGAAAGAACCTATGGGTTCCAGGGCTGTTCACTCTTCATCCATCCCCATGCTCATCACAGATAGAACCAGATCCCTGTCACCAAAGGGCGTCAAGGAGGAGGAGGAGGAGAAGACGAAGAAGAAATGAGCACAAGGCTACTCTGGCAATCTGGGTGCTGTCGTATTACAAGCCAGTGGTCATTGATGTGGTTCCATCCCCATTGGTGACAGGTAGTGCTCCTGGAGCCTGGCCAGTCCTGCCCCCTTCACGTCTAACCTTGAAGTCTATGACCTGATCATTCAATGGAAATATAACAGATATTACCATCACCTGCTGGAACTGCAACATCTTATTTATTTCCTTCTCTTCTGTAAATTGCGTTGCTCTACAAAAAAAAATGAACTTCACTGATGATCATCCCCCAACACACTGTGGACATTGTACATTCTTATGAGACTACATTCGCCCTGAAAGAGCATCTGGAGGGCTCTTCACTATTGTTTGCACATATGTTGTCAGAGAGTGGATTCCCCTGTGAACCTTGTTGGAAGCAATAATAGTACAAGTGTAAAAAGAAACCCAGATATCATCATTTCAATGTTTATTTACCTCCAGACAGGGCACTTACTTACCTTGAGATGACCTCCTTAATCCAATGCCTCCCTGCCCCCCTCCCCCTCCTCCCTACCTGGGGATTCAATTGGTAGCACACCCTCTGAGGAAGTACTACTTTGTTTGGTGGGGGCCTTCTGCTTGACCAACTTCTTACTGACGATGATCTGTGTCTCCTCAGTGGCAGTAATTTTACCCACTTCAGTGCTACCCATCACACCTTTTCAGCTATTGGTCTAGTCTCATTACTTCACTACATTTGTCACTATATGATGATCTTTGTGACAGTGATCCTGTCACTCCCGTGCCATCACCAGATGCACTGACTACCAGAGTGAATGCTTTGAAGAACCAGCTGGCAGCTGTTGTCTCTGCTGTTCCTCCACCTCTTGTCTGCCAGATTTCATCGACGAGATTGTGCAAGATGTCTCTGACACGATCACCCACACCACTGGAAGTGCTCCTCCTGTCTCTCTGCTGGACCCCTCCGCTACCAGCTGGTTCTGTGGTGGACCAGAGACATCATTTTAGCTGTTCAGAATCGCCAAATTGACATACTTTGCAGACCAACCTTATTACTTTTAACAAACATCATGGTAAGGCACATTACCTAATCAAACACAGTAAGAAAGAATGCTGGGAGTGCTATGTCTCCTCCCTAGGAACGTTACCTCGTCATTCCAGGTGTGGACCAAGTTCCATAGTCCTCTGGGCCATCAACAGTCAACCATTGTTTTGGATCTTGTCCTTCAGGCTGGTATTTGTACCAATGTTTTAGTTCTTGCTAAGCACCTTACTCCCTGCTTTGCAACAGCAGCAGTATCCTCTTCTTCTATGTTTCACCTCCTACCATGCCATATCATATAATCAATGATTCATTGACTGGATTGCTTCAGACTATTGCCTTGTCTCAAGATATAGCCCTAGGCCCTGATTCATTTCATAATCAGGTGGACCAACATCAGACTGTTATTTGAAGGCTATATCCGCTCAGGATCTCCAACCTTCAATGATATTTGGCTTGAAGATGTCTTCCCTTTCCAGTGGTGCAATAGTATTGTCATCACAGTCCTTAAGCCAGGCAAAAATCCAATGTCTCTCAACAGTTACCAACCAATTAGCCTAGCCAACAAGTTCTATGAATTGCTTGAAAGGATGTTGCCTGCACATTATGCTGGGTTCTCAGATCTTGGTTTTTTTTTTTTTTTTTTTCCTCTATCAGTTTGGTTTCTGGGAGGGATGATCCACAACCGACCATCTGGCCTGGTTGGAAACAGCAATCCAATGGGCTTTTTCTAATCACAGACTTCTCACTGCAGTCTTTTTAGATCTGCAAAAGGTATACAACACCACTTGGCAATATTGCCTTTTACTTACTCTCCATGAGTGGGGCTTTCAAGGCTTCCTACTGATTTTTATTGGTCAGTTTTCATCCTGTCTGTTTTTCTGGGTTCAGTCTCATGCTTCACTCAGCTTAACATGAATGCAAGAGAACAGCATCCCACAAGACACTATACTGAGTGTCACACGCTTCCTCATTTCTATCAACATACTAGTGATCTCTAAGCCATTGGCTACCCCTGTGCTACATGTCAATGACTTTTGCACCTGGTACAGTTACTGCTGAGCAGCCTTGGCAGAATGCCAGCTCCAAGGCACCATCCAATGATGCTCTCCATGGACCTTTTCCCGATACTTGCTATTCTCTCCTGCAAAAACAGAAGTCATGCATTTTTGTCATTGTACCGTGGACCATATTGATCCAGAACTCTACTTGGGTACCCAGCAGCTGAAAGTTGTTACAGAGCCCACTTTTTGTGCCTCCTCTCTGATAAAAAACTAACTTCACTGCCCTGCTTCCTTGCTCAAACATCTTGAAGTACAGATAGTGCTACTCTTCTCTGTATGTACCGGGCCCTGGTCTCATCCCAACAGGACTATGGTAGCTAGTTTACAGCTTGGCGGCATGTTTGGCTCTTAAACTGGTAGACTGAGTCTGTCATTGTGGAGTTTGTCTGGCCACTGGCACCTTCTGGACTAGTGCCGTAGACAGTCTCCTTGCCTAAGTGGGGATCTTATCTTGTCAGCAACTCTTAGTCTTCTATACAGTCACCATTCAACAATTCCTTGATCATTCAACATATCCCATTCTTTTTGTACACAAAGGGCACTGATCCAAGCCCTCCATTTTATTAAGTGGGCCTCCCTTGACTGCATCTTAATATGTGGTGGCTAATGTGCAGTCTTCAGGCCACTGACATGTTAGTCATGTCACACTGTGGTCTCTACTATTCATGGTCATTTCATTGAACTTAGTCATACTCATCGCTTGGTTGTCTTCCTCTAGGTCCCAAGTCCTGTGGGTATCCCACGGAATGAAATGGCCAATGGTTTGGCTATAGGAGCAATTGCACACTCCCAATTCACTCTGCCAATCTCAGATGTGGATTTACAGATGAAAATAAGACCTCTGCTCATTTGGACATCCAATGACATCTGGTTGGCTACTACCCCCTATAATAAACTTCACACTATTAAGGAAACTGTAGCTGCACGGTGCTGTTCCTTCTGTTCCTCCTGGAAGGAATCAACTGTCCTATGTCACCTCCACATCGGTCATACCGAGCTATCCCATAGTTTTATTTTATGTACCAAGCCACCTCCACATTGTACCTGTGGAGTCTGACAGACAAGTAGCTCATATTCCGATTGTATGCTCCCTTCTTCCAGCCTTCCGATTGTATGATCCCTTCTTCCAGCCTTCGATGCTAACCGTAGCCTTCTGAATTTTTTGTCTCAAATATTGTCAGATGATTCGTGAGTAGTTTGTTTTCATAAAAGTGGTTTTTATTTTCAGATATAAGGTTTGAAGCTACCTTTGGGGCAGGGGAGTGGTATGGTCATGTTTGGAGTGTCTCCCTCTGCATACCAGGTCCGGAGATCCCTGAACCCTACCTTGCTGACCAGCTCAACCCTTCACGCCTCAATTACTCTGTGTTAATTGTTTTAAATGCAATTTATCTCCTTTTCTGCCATGCCTTACTTTCTATTTTATAGGTAGCACTCTGTTGAATGCTCTTTAATGTCTTGAATACACTTTAGCTGGGGTGGGATGACTCCCGTCCCATGCAGAGCCTTGTTGCGTCACCTATTTCCTCCTCTTGTTTTTGTTACTGATGGCCCAGCTGATGTCCATCACATTTTTAGACCTCTCACTTTTACTGTTCTGAATCTGCTGACTAGAAGACACTGTTTGTTCCATAACTGTCTTCAGCCCTGATTGGCCTGGTGGGTGTCAGATGGAGGTGGGTCTTTTCTCACTCTAGGAACTGGGTGAGTGATGACGTATAATGTGCCATAAGCTTTGTTCATTTAACCTGTCTTTATCTAAGTCTGTAGATATTGACACCAGCAAAAATATACTTTGAAGCACCAATCAAAAGCACTGTCAATGCGACTGTACATATTCAGACTTAATCAATGCCAAATGAACAAATACACAGCTTAATGATGTAACTAAGGTGGCCTGCCATATGACATAGGGTTGCCCTCACCCAAGCCTCTTCACAATGGTTTTCGACCCCTATATATAATTTTTGGGATATCTGTGACGTCAGAAAATCCACTTTATCAAATTTTTTTGTCAAAACTGTAATGTCCTACATGGGGTCCTCCAATGGAAACTCTTGCACAACACAATCTGAAATAATTCTTCTTCATTCTTTCTTATAAAATGTGTTCTTCTGAAGGGCTATTTTTATTTTCTGAGTTGTCCATCCATTGGACCTGTCCATCTGCTTGTGGCCAAGGGAAATTACATTTAACTTTTAATTTTTTCACTTGGTATTCTTACATCAGCAATCCAAAAACATTATGTAACCTTGCTCTACTCCCCACCATGATGATTTGATGTCCTTGGGTGCTTTGTCACCCCAACTTGAAACAGTGGTTGCTTTTGACTGCTGATTTCAGTATTTAACTAAAATTTAAATATCTTGAGATCCATAACTCTAATCATCATGTGGTTTTCATCAAACACTCTTAAATAAATGATTACACTCATACACCTTCTGTTCCAACCCCTTTCTCCCGTTACTCAATTCTTGTGCTTAAAGAAACAAGTACATCGGCAATAAGTGAGGTCAATGATTGTACATATCACTGCCACATTTCATCCCACCATCACTGGTTTTGTAACTCCTGACGTTTAAACATTGTTACCTGTAACTTCATTCTGATCTCTTTCCAAAATTTTATCTTGAAATTCTGCAGCAATACCCTTAGTTACGAATTCTTTGAAAATTACTGTCAACAGTTTTAAGTATGATGACCAAAAATATGCACATGCATACAAAAAATATAAACTCTTGTGTATATTACGCACAAACACAAACATGATTCGGTAAATTACCTATTTGCCTTAATATGCCTTCTTTAGGGGTTTTAATCTCTATTTTTTCCTCTACCCTTTTGCATACACTTTTTTTACTCATTTTAACATGCAGTACATTATTTCACCACAGTTGCTTGCATGTTTGTTATTTAGAAATGAATGTGGAGGGACCCCGGGCTCTCGATTGGCTCCACTTTTTTCCTTAATGAAGTCCATTGACAGTTATGGAAAAAGCAAGGGGCCTACTGTTTGTTGCCTTGTTGTGATGATGTAGCCTCTTGCCTTGTGTTGCCACTGTCTGCTTTGTCCAACAAACTTATCTTTTTCACAACTGTGAGCTAGGTTGGCAAACTTCAGAAACTGGCCTTGCAATAATGTCTGATGGCCACCAGTTGTCTTTCCACATTACAAATACTTCTTTTTGGTATAGACCCAGTTTAGTTTCACTGGTTGATTTACCAGCCTATCATTGCCATTATTTTTATGATAATTGTAAAGACTTTGGAGTCTTTAAATTATCCCATCATAAAGTTTTTACCTCACAATAAAACCTAAATATCAACCTCTTGACTTTGTTCAGTCATATTTTGTACTGATGTATTTCTGTCTATTGAATAGTGCACTTTTCTGTTTACTTACACTTCTACTTTGTCTCTATATGTAGGCTACACTGAAGCACCAAAGAAACATGTGCAGTCAAAAACAGAGATATGTAAACAGACAGGATAAGGTGCTGCAGTCAGCAAGACCTATATAAGACAAAAAGTGTCTGGTGCAGCTGTTAGATTGGTTACTGCTGCTATAATGGCAAGTTATCAAGATTTAAATGAGTTTGAATGTGGTGTTATAGTTGGCGCAAAAGTGATGGGACACAGCATCTCCGAGGTAGCAATGAAGCTGGGATTTTCCCATATAACCATTTCATGAGTGCCCCAAGAATATCAGGAATCTGGTAAAACATCAAATCTCTGATGTAGATGTGGCCAGGAAAAGAGCCCACAAGAACAGGAACAATGATGACTGAAGAGAATCTTTCAGCATGATGGAAGTGCAACCCTCCAGCAAATTGCTGCAGATTTCAGTGCTGTGTCATCAGCAAGTGTCAGCGTGTGAACCATTCAATGAAAAATCATCGATATGGGCTTTCGGAACTGAAGGCCCACTCGTGTACCATTGATGACTGCATGACACAAAGCTTTATGTTTTGCCTGGGCCCATCAACACTGACATTAAACTGTTGATGGATGGAATCTTGTTGGCTGGTTGGACAATCTCATTTCAAATTGTATTGAGCGGATGGACATGTATGGGTAGGGAGACAACCTGATGAACCCATGGACCGTGCTTATCAGCAGGGGACTGTTCAAGCCGGTGGAGGCTCTGTAATGGAGTTGGGCATGTGCAGTTGGAGTGATATGGGACCCCTGAAATGTCTAGATACGACTCTGACAGGTGACACATACGTAAACATTATGTGTGATCAGCTGCATCCATTCATGTCCATTGTGCATTCCGATGGACTTCAGCAATTCCAGCAGGACAATGTAACAACCCACACATCCTGAATTACCACAGAGTGGCTCCAGGAACACTCGTCTGAGTTTAACCACTACCACCGTCCACCAAACTCCCCAGACATGAACATTATTGAGCGTATCTGTGATGCCTTGCAACGTGCTGTTCAAAAGAGATCTCCACCCCTTCATATTCTTACAAATTTATGGACAGCCCTGCAGGATTCATAGCGTCAGTTCCCTCCAGCACTACTTCAGACATTAGTCAAGTCCATGCCAAATCATGTTGTGGCATTTCTGCATGCTCGTGGGGCCCTACACAATATTAGGCAGGTGTACCAGTTTCTTTAGCTCTTCCGTGTATATATTACTAATATCTGTCAGGCACTGCGAGTTGCTCAATCCAGTGTTCACACAAAAACCAGAAACATCTTGACTTATTTTGAATTAACTGTACACTGGTGCTCTTACCTGTTCAGTCTCTGTTACCTATCTTAAGTAATACCAATTATGGCTTCTTTAACTGACAATGAATCAAATACCTGTTTAGTGCAAACAATAATTGCTAATACACCATATGGACTGTGGACAATTACTTGAACTTCATATCTCATGTTACTTTATTCTCCTGTTTCAACACAACTTTTCAACTTAAATTTTTCCATACTCTTTTATTTTGTGCAACTCTGAACTTATTCATAATACAGGATCCAGTGGCTTTGATACTGTCAACTCAGATTTTCTAATTTTCTTGTTACATTATCTCTTTACCTTTGTTTCCCTCTAGACTCCATATTAACTACATACTATACATACAGAAAGAAAATAGAAGAAAGAAGAGAATAGAACAAGAAAAGGAAGAATTGTTCCAGACAAGTCAAGTGCGCACAGTCACTTTACTCTGAAGTTTCCTAAAGACCAGAAAACCTCCTACACTGTTTTCCATCAGAATAACAGAATAACACTTCCTCCACCAAAATCCCTTATCCTATCTCTTAAACAAAATCTACTTTTTCTGTTTCTAATGCAGATTTACTCATATTATCATCCCTTTCCTTCCCCTCTATTCTCAGCCTTTGTAAATTAATTGCTAAATAGTTTGGTCCTTTGCCCTCCATTCATTTCTTCTGGATACGTAACATCAAAGTTTCTGAAACTTCTTGGCAGATTAAAACTGTGTGCCCGACCGAGACTCGAACTCGGGACCTTTGCCTTTCGCGGGCAAGTGCTCTACCATCTGAGCTACCGAAGCACGACTCACGCCCGGTACTCACAGCTTTACTTCTGCTAGTATCTCATCTCCTACCTTCCAAACTTTACAGAAGCTCTTCTGCGAACCTTGCAGAACTATCACTCCTGAAAGAAAGGATACAGCGGAGACATGGCTTAGCCACAGCCTGGGGGATGTTTCCAGAATGAGATTTTCACTCTGCAGTGGAGTGTGCGCTGATATGAAACTTCCTGGCAGATTAAAAAAGGTCCCGAGTTCGAGTCTCGGTCTGGCGCACAGTTTTAATCTGCCAGGAAGTTTCATATCAGCGCACACTCCGCTGCAGAGTGAAAATCTCATTCTGGAATCAAAGTTTCTGTTTTCCTCATAGTTTTACTTTACAAAAGGCACCACTATATCTTTTTCCTTTACACACAGTTTTACATAACTCATATCAAAATCTTGCCCACCTTCATAGCTGAATGGTCAGTGTAGATGGCTGCCATGCAGAGGACCCATGTTTGATTGCTAGTACTGTCAAGGATTTTTCTTTAATGGGACAAATTTTATGTGGTGCATTCAGCCTTGTGATGCCAATTGAGGAGCTACTTGAGTGAGAAGTAATGGCTCCATTGTCAGGAAGGTTGACAAAACTGACAGGGGAGCAGTGTGCTGACCACATGCCCTCCACACCACTTCTGCATGACACCACAAACCAGAGGATGACGTGGCAGCCAGCTGACATCCCTTTGGCCTACAAGGCCTGGCTGTTGTAAGTGTTTGTAACATGTATGTTCAATACATAGTCCTCCATGGTCCTGATAGTCAGGCCAGTATATGACATGCCACAATTGCTAGAAATATGATAAGACACCCATCTTATGACAACAAGATCATCCTTCAGGAAACCTAAAAGGACGCTAATCTTAGATATTGGTCAGAAAACACATTTCAGATCATATTTCCACAGAATATGACCAATCCTTTTGGAAATGCTCTCTGGATAAGGTGTTAAGGCCATAGACTTTGGTACCATCTTGGTATTATCATCAATCATGTGGTGCATGGTCGACAACATATCTGACCTATTTTGCACTGTAATCATTCTGACAAAAAGTGGCCTCAAAATGGGATCACTCAGCTGACAAACGTTCAGGGACTGAGATACGTTGGCCCTATGAACCAAGGGACAAAGAATCCCTTCATACAGAGTTGGCTGATAACTATTGGCCTGTAGAACCAAATCAGTGGGAGTAGGCTTCCTGTCAATGGAATTTCCAAAGGTAACATCAGCCTTCCTCCTGAATAACACATCAAGGAAGGGAAGACAGCCTTTGTTTCACACTTCCATTAAACTGAGCTGTTCTTAAGAGTTGTTCAAGTTCTCACTGCCATGAGGCCAAACAACAATAGTATCATCTACAAATCTGAAAAAAAAACACACACACACATGTTCAAAGCTGCCTACTCCAAGGCAAATTCCTCAAAGTCTTGTATAAACAAATTTTCAAGAATGGGCAACAACGGGCTTCCATCAAAACTTCATCTGTCCACTCATAGTACTGGAATAAATGCATTTTGGAATAGGTTCATTAATTCAACACCAAACCTAACTTCACTCTGAGGTACATGAGTGATCAAGGAACACGAGTGAAGAGAAAGACCAGTGGGCTCAACAGAGTGGCAAGGTGTTTTGCAACATGGTATGTTGGAGAACCAATGATACAATCAGCCTGAGAGGACCACCTACCCTTTGGGTCTCTGAAAGGTCATATAAGCTAAGGGAAACAGAATAATAAGAATTGAGACTCTTGATAGTCTCCTTTGATGAGAAACTTTTCTTTGGAAGGCTGTTACTATGATATGCTGAACCAGATAGTGAACACTGCATCTCTTGAATGTAATTCTGTTTATCATGAACAACTGTAGCATTGCCCTTGTCTGTTGGTAAAATAACAATATCCAGATCCACTCTAACTGAATGTAAAGCAGCCCCCTCACCTACTTTTATTTTAACCTTTGATGGATGCACCCCAGTCAATAAAGGACATGCCTCCCTTTGAATGTACTCTGCAGCCTCAGTAGATAGTGTACAAATAGTCTGTTTTCAACAGAACTTACAAAACCAACCACTGGAAAATGCTTGGGCATTTGTGCAAAATTTAAACTTTCCATAGCACTGATAAAGGTGCATTGCCAAAAGCCTTTTCCTTGAATTTTATCTCATAACATCAAGATATATTACTAGATTCCTAGACAAGGAAACATTCAAACTTTGCCAAATTTCAGGCAGTTACAAAGTGAAATTCCCAGTCAGACTGTGACCATGAAGTGTGTGAAATATATATATATATATATATATATATATATATATATATATATATATATATATATATATATATATATATATATATGGTTGATTGTCACATTTTCTGTGTGCAGTCTGTAACCCTCTTATGTTCTATGTCAACAGACCTACTTAGTAACATTTCTCGGTTGCCATTCTTGATGTTTGTTGAGGTGGTCATGTTACTCAATTCCACCGAATCATGTTGTAGCAGTCTTAACAGGATTTCATCTCCTTGTGCTTAAATGAGTGCTGAAAGAGATTGTTACATAAATGACTGAACTTTAAAAAATCTGTATTAACAGTTTCTGTTACAAAAACATCATATGTCAGTATACAGTCTCATGTAGAATGTTGGTTGTCACATCTTTTTAATGCTGATGCAGGTTGGATAAGATATAAACAAGACGTAGTCTTTGCACAAGCCAGTTTGACAGTCATATTTTGTTGTGCCCATTGCAGCAACAGTCTGCTCTTTTTCTCCTTATTTTCTTAACACCTTTGAAACATGACACAAAGGAACAAGCAGCCTCACACAGGAGATGTAGACCCTCACTCACTGCCCCCCCCCCCTCCCCCTTGTAGATGTGGTGGGTTCAAGACATTCTCACATCTGCACATATCGTAACAATATCTCCCACAGTGGGATGCCCTGACACCCATCTATTATGGAACATCACGAACTTCATTTACTTTTATCATCATGGAAGCATGGGAGTAGGACATGTCATTTCATATCCCCCCACTGAGATGAAAGATATCATGTAATTCATAACTTAGAAAGTAGCTCTCCTCTTTCAATCCCAATCTCCGTAACTTCATATCTGTCTTTATTAATCATAGACTGTTTTACAGAACTCCCTTTGTGTATTTATCAGTCATACTGCCTTTGATCACATAGTTTCATATATGTCACAACACCCGCAATATCAGTTAACAGCTCTCCGCATGCATGACTGTAACAGTTTCCACAAAAATGAACTTTCCTTTCAAGAATCAACATGAGCCCCACTCTCCACCACAATCATCATATCCCAAAATTACCTTCTACTTTTTCTTTAGGTCTGCTTATACCCATAACATTTCAGTACATGTTAATTCATCTTCTTTTAACATAACTGCAACTTTATGTTTTCTATTAGGTTAGCCAATCATTTGTACAGTTTCACTGTAGGTGCCATAATCCCTTATGAAACCTATTCCTGTTAACTTAACTTACTCCCATGCAAGGTTTGTGGATTACTTTCACTTCACTTTAGATATTACCTACATTCTACATAAGGTCATCATGCTAACTAGATGACTTACAGTGAGATATTTAGTAAACTTCCTTTTGCCTTGTCGCCTTATATTTATGATTGCACACTGTGCATATTTTGCACAACAGAGGTAGCCACAGCTACTTCATTCTAAGTCATCAAATGCTTAAATGTAAGCTCATTACACTCTTTCTTTTATGCACCCCAGGAGCTACATCCTTATCTGTAAATTCTTTCCACAACTGCTAAATGCAAATCACAGACATTTATGAAGTCAAGCATGCATATAATGCTACTGTCCTAATTTGACACTTGTCAGGTAAGTCTTTTTACTTTGTTCTATTTTGGAGAACCCTTCATGAATGGGAACAAAGATTACTTGCTTCTACTCCCATTTCTATGGGCAGATTGCTTTTCAATCTAAGAAACTAGCATCTTTTTCAAATCAAGCTCCTCTAATATGGTTCAGGCCATTCCTTCAGTGGATTTACCTCACCTATGCATAGCCCCCCTCCGTGGGTCCACCTACCCTTTACACCCCATCACATTCATTGTATCTTGTACATAACATCACAGACTCATAAATATGGGAAACATCCTACCCTTTTTCCATATTTGCTTAAATGAAGATGTTGCTCCTTAACCTTTTAGCTCTGTCTGGTTGCTATACGTTTATATTCCCATGTTTCTCTAAATTTACATTCTCACCAATACTTCTTTTCATTTGGTATCTCAGTGCTGATATTACATATAGTTTTTTATTTATATTACCATTTTTCAGACCACTGATAATTTTAGTAGAGTGTGATAACATCTGTAAATTTTTTACTCCTATGTGCTATATTAAAATATTGTTGCACTTATTTTATATATTTTAAACTCTACCAGTAGGAATGAATTACCTTAAAAAAACCCTAAGGAGTATACAAGTACTAAGTTATTGCTTCTCTTAATTTCTTGTCCCTTCATATTAATATTTTTGATTATATAAGTACCCACAACAGATGTTCCTCCAGCAGTAACTCTACATTATAGTTTCCTCATATGAGATGTCCTAAAACTTGAGCTCCTCTCTTTCAAAATGTGATTATGATAACATTATGGTAATGCCCATATCGTAAAATTTTCATAAAGTATTGGTTAACCATAAGCAATGCTCCTCCATGGATTTGACACTAGTGAAATATCATCTATGTAAATGATTAATTCCTGCAATAAATCCTTACCTAAAGTTTGATCCAGTGCTGATATGAACATGGACTGAGATGTTTAACCCAAAAGATAGCACTCTAAATTGATATGACTTTCTATCAAATAAAAATGCAGTTTACTGCCACTAATTCTCACACAGGCTTACCTGACAGTATCTGATAGATAAATCCATAGAGTTAAAATATTTTGCCTGTTAAAATTTAGCTAACAACTCATCAATACAGACAGGTCTGTCTCACACTGTTTCTATATGTTTATTAAGTGTTCATGTAATACCAAATACACCTCTCCTGTAGATTTTCTTACTACTAGTAACTACTCTTCCTATTGCTTTATTTTCCACCACTTTATTTATCTCTTTTTGTACAACAGGTCTTAAACTTAAGGGAATGGGATATGGTTTACAAAGGAAAGTTTTATTATTTTGTTTTAAATTGGCAGTCATATTCGTCAATTACTCCTGGTTTACTGGAGAATGCTCTGCTATGCTTTAACAGGATATTATGTAAATTGTGCTCTTTTTGCTGAATTAAAAGGCTGAATTCATAAGCTTTAACCCATATTTGTTCATCAAATTCATCAAAGTCTGTTACGAATTCCTCTTTGTTCATTGCTTGAGCAGTAGCAACTAAATGCATTTTATCCAATAGTATATTTTTCTTATTTGCTAGATGATTTATCTTAAATGATAAAACATAGTTAGAATCTTCAACCTTCTAGGACAATACTTTAGCATCAAAGCCTGATTTCCCCTTATATGTTAGTAACCAATCATCACCTAGCAGTATTTGCAAATTTACATTTAGTACCACCCATAAAGTTTGCATGAACTTAATTTTTTTGTATCTAGGGATAACTTTGTTTCGTCTTTTGTTAACTTTTCTTAATTTCCAATTATTTCAACAATATAGACTACAGTCACCGCTAATATGAGACAAGGATTCTTATTTTTACTTATCTATAAGAAATACGGGGATACCAAAGATACTCACTCTCCGAGTTGATGTAAATGTCTACCTATGTCTTCCCTATTATTATATGCCATTTTTGTTCTTTCTCTCATACTTTATCTTCTTCCAGTAACCATTAAGTTGTAGGGATAGCCTGAGTGAAAGCAATCAGTTTCTCTGTATATGGACCTATGATTGTTTAGTTACATACTGAATCCTGCCCCCTCTTCAAGATGTTCTCTATTTCCTGTTACCAGAATTGGATAATTGCCTTTACTATACCTTGTTTCAGAAAAGACATGTTAGGATTAACAGTAGCATTAATAGTATTTGTGGTACTGGGGACAAATACCTGGGACTCCATGTTCTTTTGCCCACAGTCTCCTTGATTTCCTCTATTATTGTTTTCACTGTTAACACGAGAGAAATTGCTTTCCTTTTTCATTATGAGTTTGTTTGCATAATAGTTCCTCCAATTAGTGTCACTTTGCAATTTTCTCATTGTGTAAAATTTCCCCTTTTCTTATTTAGTGTGTCCAGGTCCTCAATGAAGTTTAACAAATTGTTGATGAATGTTCACCTCCCCCCCCCCCCCCCCCCCCTGACACCAGACTTCTTTTGTAATATAAGTCTATGGACTAGGACTTTTCTTCTCAGGGGCTATGTATATATTTTGATCTTGTGAATACAGTACATTTCTTACAGCTTCCCCACAAACTATTAGAATATTTTGGATCTAATAATTCTAATGTCAATTATTCCTGTGTGCCTGTCAATCAGTACCTTCTTTTAATATTTTCCTGAAAATCATCCTAAGACTCAAATTCCTCCAAATGGGCTGATCCACGTTCTCCAGAGTCTCTCACCAGGTAACTGAGAGTAAAAACTATTTTCTAGATTCCTCCCATTCTCAGGTAACGATCTGGAGAATACCCTGAAAAACAGGTAGTATGTACTTCCCCATCAGTTTGAATTTAGGAAACGGTTTTGATAAATTCATACCAGTCCTGAGTTAAAGCTTTTCTAACCAATAACTCATCATCTCATTGTTACTGGTGGCTGACCTTTTGTAAAGTTCTAGATCAGTATTTTCTAGTTCTTCCTAAAACTTTTGAAACTCTTTTTGGTTTTCTGCTGTATCATCCACAGAATTAGATGTAGTGCAAGCAGATACAACTTCTTCTCTTGTACTTCCTACTCCACTAATTGCTGTGGTCATTCCTCCAAACTAGTCAATGTGTCCTGAGCACTCTGTGCCTCAGTAGATACCCTATCCTACTCTAACACCTCTACCTGCCATCAAGTATCTGAGATTTGATCATTTAATGTCTTATGCTCATTTTGTACCTCTTTAAACTGCTCATTCATTTTGTTTCTTACTATGTCACACTCTTTATTTACTTCAGTCTGTAGCTTCTTAGGCAAATTGGATATCGTTGTTACTGAACTAGAAATCTTATCACCCTGTGTATTAATGTTATTAGTTAATTCTGTCTTAGTGGTTTTAATCTCAGTCATGTCTGCCACTGTAGTTGAGTGGACAGCATGCCGGCTTGTCATGCCGGGGGGGGGGGGGGGGGGGGGTTTAATTCCCAGCTGGGTTTGAGATTTTCTCCACTCAGGGACTGGGTGTTTGTGTCTTCATCATCATCATTTCATCCTCATTGATGTCAAGCTGCCAAAGTGGTATCACCTCAAAACACTTGCACCAGGCAATCAGGTCTACCTGCTGGGAGGCCCTCACCACATGACATTTCTTTCTTTTTTATCACAGTCATCATCTTTCCAGTTTTGCAGATAAGGCCATCACATTCCTTTCCATGCCTTGCGTGACAAAGGGCATACAGTATTGACCAAAATTAAATAAGTAGATTTAAAAATACTTAAATAACATCACATTATATTGACCCCCTACATCAGTTCACTTTCTGGGAAGTTTAAATGCAAACAAAGCACCAGAAATCTAAATTCTGAGATGAGTACAGCTCACTGAATGCTATATACATCTTTTTTTACTGTTCTGTGATACTGGCAAGCAGCAGATGAAAAACTGACACTGCATGTCAATGAGCCATGCCAATCATTGGCTGCTGTGGCAGCACCTTGGATTGCTAAGACAGTTGAAGCTCTCCAACCCAAGACAGGAAATCTTCTTAGTAAGATGACAAAATCTTCTTTTACTGCCATGTCTAATTTGACTTTGATATGGCCATACTTAACACTTTTGTCTGGGTTGATATGGACAACAATGTTTTATCATGAAATTTCCTTTTTAGTTCAATTTTCTTAAATTCTTCTTTTAGATAGTAGTTGAAGTTACTTTCCTTCTTGCAGTTCAGTTTATTTTGCAACCCTGGATTTGTTTATTCTTCTTTATTGTTTGTTGCTGGTATTTTTTGTCTGTGACATTAATGTATTTTGCGAAGTTATTTTGATGAAATTTGTGTAAAATCATCTTATTCTCTCTTTTTCTAGCACTGCTAATCTGAGTCTTGCTGTAGTCGCCATATTGAAATTCAACACAGATGTTTTTGGTATGATATCAATGTTACATGACCTGTGCATGAACTGTAACCCTCCTATGTTCAATGTCAGTAGATGTACTTAGTAAAATTTCTTTTGGTTGCCATTCCTCATGTTCAATGTGGTGGATCTGTTACTCAATTCTAACAAATTGTGTTGCAGCAGTCTTCACAGAACTTCATCTACTTGTATGTGTATGGGCCCTGAAAGAGAGCATTAATTGCTTTCCAAGCTACTTGAGTGATATAAATGACTGAATTTTAAACCTTCTGTATTAACACTTTTCTTCCAAAAACATCATATCTCAGGATACAATCTCATGTACAATGCAGGTTGATGATCATTTTTAAAACTGATGTAATTTGGAAAAGATCAAGACAACAAGTGTTCTCTACATAAGCCAATTCATCAGTCATTTCCCCTGGTATTGATTGTAGCCATCGTCTTCTCTTTTTCTTCTTGTCTTCTAAACACCTTCAAACCACGACACCAAGGAACAGCAACTCAACACAGCAGGTTTAGATGCTCACTCACGGTCCCGCCTTGTAGATGTGAAGAGTTCAAGACATTCCCCCAACTGCGCATATGATAACAATATCTCCCACAATGGGATGTGCTGACACTTACTTTCTCTGGATGATCACGAACATCTTTCATTGTCCCAGAAGCATAGGAGTGGGACCAGTCATTTCTTAACAATGTTATGTCACACTTTATACTGTCTAGCCACTCCCAAGAAAGAGAGAAAATTTTTGAAGCAATCATTAAATGAAGCCAAAACAATTCCTTGATGGCAAAACCCATCTGTTGACAAGTGGAATGGATCATTTTCATGAACAAAAGCTAGGCCAATGCACTGTTTGATGTGACTTGTGCCAGAAGGATTAATATGATGAACAACTCTGGCAAACATTGTAACACTATCTTGATCATGACACCTCAACAAAAATGACAACAGCCATTGAACTCTTGCTGTACTCCTGCAGAGTTTATCCAACCTTCAGAAGCAGTAATACATGTCCTCCCCACAAAGATAAACAGTGTGTAACCTGAGTTTCTCCTGGTGTATACAATATTCAAATAAATTATGGGAATACAGTTGGGTGATGTCATCAACAACCACCAATATTTCAGCATATGTACACAATGTCATTTTCAAGGTAAAACTCAGACTGCATGTTGCTTACCTCTATGGGGAGAAAATGTACCACTGCTTGCAGAGGTTGGATAAACTTTGCAACAGTGCAGTATGACCACAATGAGCACTGTCATTTTTATTGAGGTATTATGTTGAAAATATTGTAATGTTTGTTGAAGTTGTGCATCATTCTAATACTCCTGCCACCATTTGCATCAGACAATGGATTGGCCTAGCTTTGTTCATGAAAGGATCCATTACACTTGTTGACAGTTAGATATTGTTTCCAAGGAATTGTTTTCACTTCATTCAACAATTGCTTCAAAAATTTCACGTTTGTCATGGGATTGGCTGGTTGGTGCTTCATGGTCACAGTCTGACTGAGAATTTTATTCTGTAACTGCCTAGCATTTGGTGAAGTTTGAACATTTTTGTGGCTCAGAGTTTAATACTACGTCTTGATGTTCTGTAATAAGTGTCATGGAGGAAACTTTGATGACACAGCTCTATCCATAATATGGGAAGGCTTAAAATTTGCACCAACACCCAAGCATTTGCCAGTGGTTGATTTTATTACTTCTGTTGAAGACATTGTTACTAAACCTCCTGATGCTGCAGAGGAGGTTAGGAGGGAGGCGTGTCTTGGGTTGACTGGTGTACATCCACCCAAGAGTAAAATAACAGCAGCTGAGAGGGTTGCTTTACATTCACTTACAGTTGATCCATATATTGTTATTTTATCAGCAGGCAAGGGAAGTGCTACAGTTATTATGGATAAGCAGAACTACATTCAAGAGACAGTGTTTACTGTCTGATTCAGCACATAGCAGGATTGGTGCTGACCCCATAAAAAGTATTGAGAATAAGACTAAGAGCTTCCAGAAGAAAAGTTCCTTATCACAGTAGGCTATCAAGAGTCTTAATTCTTGTTGTGCTGTTCCTCATAGGTTACACGGCCTTCCAAAGATCCACAAGGAAGCGGTTCCTCTTAGGCCAATTGTGAGCAACATAGGTGCTCCAACATATCATGTAGCAGAACAACCTGGTACTCTCTTTAGCCCACTAATAGATCAGTGCAAGCATTACATTAAGAACTAGGCACGTTTATTACATTGATTAGTCAGAATGCATTTGAATGACTCTAATATTTTGGTAAGATTTGATGCGCTCTCTCTCTTCACTCATGTCCCTCAGTCTGATTCATTAGGGTTAATTGATGTTAGGTTTGGTACTGGAGTAATGAACCTACTTCAACAGGTATTTACTTCCTCTTACTTTTTACTCAATGTCCGGTACTATGAGCAGACAAGTGGAATTGCAATCGAAGGTCTGTTGTCAGATATTACTGCCTATTTGTTTATGAAAGACTTTAAGGAATGCGCTGTATGGGGTGCCCACTCCCAGGCAGCAAACCCCTACTATTTTCCCAGGATGAAGGTTGAGGAACCTGTATAGCATCACTAGAAGCAATAAAACAGAATTAAATATTACTTCATTTATGTCTATATACACAACTTGTTGCCATATCTTTGATGGCTTAGCAAGCTGATGAAGAATCAGCTGCATCCAATGGCTGGCTCAGGCTACTGTTAAGTTTTGTGCATCAGCCCTGTGGCCAGGCTGGTAACTTCTAGCAAGTGGTTTGCTGCCCAAGGTGTGGAAGCTCTACACGGAAATGATGATGTCTACAGTGCACGTGTGTTGCGTCTCACACACCATTGTGGGAGTACTCTGTCCCTCCCAGGTCACTGCCAGTTTTGTCCTACCAGATGGACAGTGATGTCGGATGCCGTAAGTTGTGTGGAATGCTGATCCTGGGCTCCTGTTCTGTAGACCATCTGCCCAAGTGATGCTAGAATTTAGAGCAGTTAGTGTTCTAGGTTGGAATGGTGCTGGTATGACCCTGGCAAACCATCAGTGGTGGCTGGTACTGGAGGCTGCCTTCTGTCAACTGTGGCAATGGATCAGTGGTCATCTCATAAGCCAGCAGGAGTATGACCAGTACTGGAACAATCCCATACACAAGATGTTACAGTACAAAAATGAATAACATGAATACCATCAATTCCACTGATCAATTGCCTTTAGCAGTGGGGAAGCGCATTATGTCACTGAGGAGAGGCTCTGCCTTTTGATGTCATTCGTTATGACTGAATTGGTTCTGCTCTTTACAGGTTGTTACCAATCTCCTGTTCTGCTACATTTGCTTAACCAATTTGTTTCAGTGTCTTAATTGCTTTGCCAAAACCCTGATAGGTATTTTTTGCATCCTCCTTAGTGTTCCTTACCTAATGTTACAAGAGTGACAGAAACAGGTTAGTCTGCACTCATCTAACAATTTTTTACTGAGCTCACTCACAGTGATACATAGAAATGTTGATGCCACACTCCAGTGGCTGACTGACTATGTCAAAATATTTATGCCTAGCAGTTGCCACATGCTTATTCTTCTGTATGCTTGAGCAATGCCATTGTATTCAGATTCTGAAAATTTCAGTTTCCTGTTCCCTTACTTTCTTGATGCATAACATTGCCTTCCACATTAGAAAAAATCATCCTGAACTGTACTCCTCCTGATACCAGTAATGAATTACCTTGCTTATTTACATTTGTTCTGAACCTTTGGTTGCTTGTCCGGCTTTTAATATTATCTTTCTAGTTTTCCTCTTCATGTATAGTGTCCTCTCAAATCTCTTATTTACTAGTGTAAATCCACTCCATGGCAATTTTGTGAATAATTGCTTCTTTTGCACGAGTTATTTTTCTTCTTAGACAAAAATAAACTGCACTAATAAATGCTAGTATTCTGATAACACTCGTAATTAGTACACTGATCCCAAAGATATTCCACCTACATTTCTTTTGATATTTCTGTACATGCTGTAACATTCCATCTACTGAAATTTGTCCTTTCATTGAAATGATTAATTCAGCTATTGTCAGCAGTAAAGTGGTACCCAAGATACTGTTCAGGAATGTTAGGTTTTGTCTGGGTAACACATTCAAAGTTTTCTCCAGCCAGTACAACACTGGTCAAATTCCTGTAATTATCATGATAACTGTAATTGTAGCAGGAAGGTGAAACTGAGTTCTGCCAAGTCACACTTGGTTCGTTAACTAATGACTCACTCTGTCTTAACTCCAGTTTTGTCATACTTGTGAATGTTTTATTGGTGTAGCAATTTGCTATTACTGGTAAGAACAAGGAATAAATCCAGCGATTACCAATCTACTGAAAGTGTTGTTGTGGTATAGGGTTAACTGAATTTCACATGACTGCTAGTCGGTACACACCACGTGAGCTGGACAAATGGTAACTATTCTTTGACACAACTGCTAAGATCTCTTGCTGGCATAAAAACATGTGTATCCCTTTGTTCCAAAACAATTTTGAAGAAATTTGAACATGAACACACTTGTGATTTGTGAGAAGCATGTCTGGTTGTCATGAGAATAAGATTCCATTTTTCAGTGGCTGGGTCTTAATTACATCTGCTTCACATGCACATAAAAACACTATCCCCATAATAATATATTTTGCCCTCGTTTTCAATACTGCCTGGGAGAGAGAAAATATCATGAATTGCTTCCTCCTTAGAAAGAAATTGTATCTTACCAAAAACTACACATACTACAGTAAACTAAATAACCTAGGTAATCCAATAGAAAATTAACCACAGTATATTGTTACTCTATCATTTATCCCTAGACCTATGTCCATATGGTGCATTCTGTACTACTTCTGTTTCATGTTGTAACTTCTTATTTTGTGGTAGTAGTGATGGTACTTGCTGCAACATATCAATGGTATCCTTAAAAGGTTTTATCTGACTAACATATACTGCTGATGTTTTCATTGGCATCTGCAACTTAACATTGGCTGGTGAGGTCACCTCCACTACCTATACAGTCCTTGAAACCTTGTCAAGAATTTATTAGTTTTAGCCTTTGGGATAAATCATTGCCCATTGGGAGCCACTGTCCTGCTCTGTACTGAAGTAACTTACTCATACCATGCCCAATGTGTTCTTGACACTTCAATGCTTTTGTATTAGCAAGTTTTACCTGTTGCTTCATCTCTTTTGTTTCAGGAATTGCTTTACACACTCACACTGTGTAGCCATCTTTGGCTGGATCGCATCAAAATGTGAAGACACCTTTTGCCCATACACTACTTCATATGGTGAAAAGCAGTTCCTGTGTGGATTTTAGAGCTGTACACATTCATCACATGACTTAAAAACTTATCCCAGTCTAAGTGTTGGCTCTTCATGTGATGACTTAACATTTTTGCTATGGTACAGTGGTCAGGATCTGGATGACCATTTGCACGTGGGTTGAAGGGTATAGTATGTTGCTTCCTCACTTGTAACAGGCAGCATAACTGCTTCATTAGATCAGACATAAAACTAGTTCCCTGAGCTGTGACTGTAGTTTTCAGTACTCCAGATGTAAGTACCAAATTCTTAACCATGTCTTGAGCTACAGAGCTCACTTTTTGATCTGATATTGCTGTCATTACTAGGTATCTAAAAATACTATTGATCATAGTCAGTACACATTTATTACCTGCTAAACTTCTATTGAGCAATCCTAACATGTCAATTCTTACTATTTGAAAAGGTTTTTCTGAGTACAGTAACCTCTAGAGTTGTACCTTTACATGACTTAGATCTGTTCATTGAGCACAAGGAATGCCATTTCTAACATATTGATCCATATCACTATGTTGTGTTCTCTGCAATCTGTCAGTCAGTAGCTCTTTTACCTCCATGACCTGACAGTATATGGTCATGTGCATGTTGTAAACTTTGGTTTGGAGTGCTACAGAAATGTTGATGTATGGTTCACATTTTGTTGATCTACACAGTAAACTTTCATGCATAAAATACTGTGGGTGCTTGCTGTACAATTGACATTCCTTGCCTGCTGCTTGTGTCTTTTTCAAATCTATCAATTTAATTGAGATATTTGCAACACCACAATTTTCTTACTAAGCATGTCTGCATTAGTGTGTTTAGTTTCAGGCTTGGAACTACTTCATATGGAAACTCACTTTATTTCAATGTTCACCCTGATAGTCAACTTGAAGGTCTTTTAGCCCCAATAACCACTTCAAGGATGCATGATCTATAACTATTTCAATTTATGACACAAGCTGTGAAGCAGTCATTGGAATGAAGGATATCATATTTGACAGTGTGTTCAGCAACAAGGTGGTCTACTTGTTTCTTGGCTACAGTTTGTCGGTGACCATTCATGCGGACAAAGTGTTTGTCATGAGGTAAGGGATTGGGAGCAGGCGTTAAGTAAGGATGGACAAGTATATTGTGTACATTTGGTGGATGGAGGAATACCACTGTGGGAGGGATGGGAAGGATGGTGGGCAGGACCTTTCTCATTTCAGGGCACAACAAGAGGTAATCAAAACCCTGGTGGAGAAAACCCTCCTGGCCTCAACCTTCGTTAGTCACTGCCCTCACCCATCCAGCCCCTTCTCTGTTCCCATTCCAGCACTACACAGCCATCATTCCACCACCACACCCAGTCTTTTTATTTCTCTCCTTTTCTGCCACTCCCTCCCCTCACCCCCACCCCCGTCCTCCCCACCTCTCCCTTGCCCTCTGTCAACCTGCAGCACTTCACTGTCCACCACCACCCACCATACTATATCCCTCCCTCTCCCCACCCCAGCCTCCTCCTTACCCCCACCCAATCGCCACTTCCATCATGCACTGGTGCTGCTGCTCGCTGTGTGGTTTCAGTTGCCTGAAACTGCAGTCATGTGTGAGAGTTTTGTTTGCACAAGTGCGTGTGCATGTGCGTCTGTGTGACTATTGTTGACAAAGGCCTTAACGACCGAAAGCTGTAATTGTGAGTCTTTTTGTTGTACCTGTCTGCGACTCAGCATCTCTACTATATTGTGAGTAGCAACTTTCCTTCTCATAATATTGTTACATTCCATCCTGGATTTTCCATTCTTTAAATTTATGACCATATAAATAACAACAGTAATACAGAATACTGTATTTTAACACTGAAACTCTTTTTCTGTAGTTGAGTAGTTGTGCTCAGCCTTGTTCAGCTGGCGAGACACATGTACTACTAGGTGTTCCTAACCATCCACATTTTTACTTAAATGGCTCCTAAGTAGTATTGTTTGCAGCACATGATAGTATAAATTCTTTGATAAAATCAGGAAAAACTGTCACAGGATCTGAGGTTAATATCTCTTTAAATTCTGGAAGGCTGTCTGGCACTCTGATGTCCAATGTAATGTAACCCATTTAATCAGTAATCTAGTCAATGAGTGTGCAATTTCTGCAAATCTTTGATGAATTTTTGTTAATAATTTGCTAATCTAAGGAATAATCGTAACTGTTTTGCTGATAGTGGAACCACAAAATCATTCATAGTTGAAATGAGACCAAGCTCTGACCTCATTCCATCTTGGCTAATTCCCAAGGTAATTAACTTGTGAATGTGCAAAATAACATTTGTCAATTCTCAGAGAGATATGAGTTGTTCTTAATTTATCATATAATTCTCTTTGTGTTTTACATGGTAATCTAAATCTCTAGCAAAAAATTTGATGCCATCCAAATAGATGATGCATATTTGCAAATTTAATCGTTGAAGGACACCATCTAACAAGTGCTTGGATGTTGCAGGTGCATTCTTTAGCCCAAAAGGCAGTGGTCCTCCCGCCGGAGGTTCGAGTCCTCCCTCGGGCATGGGTGTGTGTGTTGTTCTTAGCATAAGTTAGTTTAAGTAGTGTGTAAGTCTAGGGACCAATGACCTCCGCAGTTTGGTCCCTTAGAAATTCACAAACACACCCAAAAGGCATCCAGCGATACTGATAATGACCAAGTGGTGCTCTAAATGCTGTATTAGGCCTGTCTTCTGGACATACTTAAATTTTATGATAACCACTCTTTAAATCTACTGTGGAAAAACAATTTACACTTCAGTAGGTTATCCATAGTTTTGGTTGTATTGTTGTTACTCTTGTGGCCTGCAGTCCAAAGACTGGTTTTATGCAGCTCTTCGTGCTACTCTATCCTGTGCAAGCCTCTGAATACTGAATAACTGTTGCAACTTACATTCTTCTGGATCTGCTTTCTGCGTTCATCTCTTGTCACCCCTCTATGATTCTTACCCCCACACCTCCCTCCAGCACTAAACTGGTGATTTTTGATATCTCACAATGTGTCCTAACAACTGATCCCTTCTTCTGGTCAGGTTGTGCCAAAAATTTCTTTTCTCACCAATTCCATTCAGTATCTCCTCGTTAGTTATGTGACATATTCATTTCATCTTCAGTATTCTTTTCTAGCATTTCCATACATGACTACATTCCATACAAATACCTTCAGGAAAACATAAATCTATATTTCTCTATATTTATCTCTATTTATATCTAAAAACAAAGATGATGTGACTTACCGAACGAAAGTGCTGGCATGTCGATAGACACACAAACAAACACAAACATACACACGAAATTCAAGCTTTCGCAACAAACGGTTGCTTCATCAGGAAAGAGGGAAGGAGAGGGAAAGACGAAAGGATATGGGTTTTAAGGGAGAGGGTAAGGAGTCATTCCAATCCCGGGAGCGGAAAGACTTACCTTAGGGGGAAAAAAGGACAGGTATTCACTCGCGCACACACACACATATCCATCCGCACATACACAGACACAAGCAGACATTTGTAAAATATTCTATATTTATCTATATTTATTTACCTATATCTATAAAACTTAAATCTATATTTAATGTCTCTTCTTCAGAAACGCTTCTCTTACCATTGACACTCTGCATTTTATATCATCTCTGCTTTGACCAATCATTAGTTATTTTACTACCCAAATAGAAAACTCATCTGTTACATTAAGTGCCTCATTTCCTAATCTAATTCCCTCAGCATTATCTGATTTAATTTGACTAAATTCCATTATCCTTGTTTTCCTTTTGTTGATGTTCATCTTGTATCATCCTTTCAAGACACTGTCCATTGTGTTCAACTGCCAAGTCCTTTGCTGTCTCTGACAAAATTACAGTTTCATCAGCAAACCTCAAAGTTCTATTTTTGTTCCCTGAAATTTAATTCCTACTCCAAATTTTTCTTTGGTTTCTTTTATTGCTTGCTCAATGTACAGATTGAAAAACACTGGGGATAGCCTGCAACCCTTCTCAACCACTGCGGTTTCTGTCTTGTTTCTGTACAAGTTGTAAGTAGCCTTTTTCTTGCTGTAATTTACCCTGCTATCTTCAGTATTTTGAAGAGTGTATGCCAGTCAATATTGTCAAAAGCTTTCTCTAAGTCTACAAAGATTGTATATGTTGATTTGTCTTTGCTTAATTTTTCTTCTAGGTATTGCCTTGAGTGTTCCTACATTTCTTCAGAATCCAAACTGATCTTCCTGGGTGTTGGCCCCTACCAGATTTTTTATTCTGCTGTAAAGAATTTGTGTTACAAGGTGTACAACTTTGTTTCCACCGTTTTTTCACCAACATTTGAGGCTTTAATGAAACGAACTGGTTACACATATATCATTCAAAGTATTTTCCATTGCTGGCCAGTACTTTCTCCCATCTTTCGGGCAGTGTATGAATCCTGCGTCGAAAAAATTGTTCATCTTTTGGAAGCGATCCACAAATCAATCCAATTTGTGACTTCTTCATGACATCGGAAGTGTTGGTCAGCCAAGC
This sequence comes from Schistocerca nitens, assembly GCF_023898315.1. Taxonomy (NCBI): domain Eukaryota; kingdom Metazoa; phylum Arthropoda; class Insecta; order Orthoptera; family Acrididae; genus Schistocerca; species Schistocerca nitens. The sequence goes on from NC_064617.1 coordinate 497,702,118, forward strand.
CATGTGCCAGTGATCTAAACAGATGGTTCAGAGGGAGCAATGTCTGGAGAATACAGCAGATGGGGTAGGACTTCCCATTTTAACGTTTTCAAGTACGTTTTGACCTCTTTTGCAATGTGGGGTTGAGCGTTGTTGTGCTGCAAAATCACTTTATGGTGCCTCTCACTGTATTGCAGCCATTTGTCTTTTAATGCTCTGCTCAAACACATTAATTGTGTTCAATAACAAGCACCTGTGATGGTTTCACTTGGTTTTAACATCTCATAGTACACGACGCCAAGCTGATCCCACCAAATGCAGAGCATGATCTTGGAGCCATGAATATTCAGTTTGGTCATCAACGTGGAAGCATGACTGGGATATCCCCATGATTTTTTGCATTTAAGGTTATCATAATGAACCCATTTTTCATCCCAAGCCACAATGCGATGCAGAAATCCCTTCCGTTTGTGCCTCTGAAGCAACTGTTCACAAACACACAAACACCTTTCAACGTCTCTTGATTTCAGCTCACATGAGACCAAAGTTCCTTCTTTCTGAATCATGACCATAGCCTTGAGACATTTTTAAATGACTTGCTGTGTCACTCCCACTAATCATGCCAAATCTTCTTGAGTTTGACGCGAGTCTTCACTCAGCAATGTCTCCAATTCTGCATCTTTGAAAACATTCTCTCTTCCACCTCTATGCTGGTCTACGACATTAAAATCACCGTTTTTGAAGTGTTGAAACCACTCGTGACACGTTTTTTCACTAATAGCGTCCTTACCACATGTACTTGAGAGCATTCGATGAGACTCAGCCACTGTATTCTGCATATTGAAACAAAACAATAACACCTCCTGCAAATGATGAGAATTAGGCTCGTAAACTGACATTTTCAATCAAGAACAACTTTATGATGCAGACATAAATCAACTAATGTTTGAATGAGGTTATGTTGACTGAGGTCCAAGCTAAATGCCTGACATCTGCTATCTGTTTCTTTTGACTGCTACTTACTGTTGTTACCACCTATCAGCAAATGGCGGAAGCAAAGTTGTACACATTTTAGTATTTTGAAACCATGACTTATTAAACTGATAGTTCAGTAACTTTGACACCTGTCAGCACCTGCTTTCTTTATTTGGAAGTATAGCATTCTTCTTGAAGTCTGAGGGTATTTCACCTGTCTTGTTCACCTGATGGAAAAATACTGTCATGGCTGGCTCTCCCAAGGCTATCACCAGTTCCGATGGAATGTCTACTCCCTGGACCTTATTTTGAATTAGGTCTTTCAGTGCTCTGTCAAATTCTTGCAGTACCATATCTCTCATCTCATCCTCATCTATGCACTCTTTCGTATCTGTAATGTTGCTTTCAGGTTCATCTCCATTGTACGAACCCTCTATATACACCTTTTACCTTTCAACTTTCCTTTCTTTGCTTAGGACTTGTTTTACATTTGATTTCTTGCTATTCATACTGCTGCTTGTCTTTTTTCCGAAGGCCTACAGGTAGGATCTACCATTATCTAGTGAAATATGCTTCTAAATCTTCACATTTGCTCTCTAGCCATTCCTGCTTAGCCATTTTGCAGTTCCAGTCAGTCCCATTTCTTATACATTTGTTTTGCCTTTTTCACTTACTGCATGTTCATATTTTTCTCCTTTCATTAATTTAATTCAATATATCCCATGTTATCCAAGGATTTCTACTAGGCCTTGGATTTTTATCTATTTGACCAGCTGCTGGCTTCAATATTTCACCTCTCAAAGCTACCCAATTATCTACTACTGCCAGCATATAGCAATAACTTGGCAGTGGGTCACAGTTACTGAATATCTCTCATTTTATATTTTCTTGCAGCCAAGAATCAAATGAAATTGTATGAACTGCCTCATATGACAACACTTTACCGAAAAAGTATATCACAATGCCCTATAAACTGTCATGCTACAGCAAAATTGCAGCAGTTTGCCCTATACATTACCACCATTAACATTAATTGTAGCAGAATTTGTAACAAATCACCGCACACATCATTATGTTACTGCAAAATTGCCTCATACAGCATCTTTGCTACACAATTTTTTTTCAAACAAGCAAAATTCTTAGTCATATTCATGATGTCACATGCACAGGTCGGCAAGCTATCCATGACATCACAAGCCACTCCCCCTTTAATATGATGTCATTATGACATTTCATGCAGGTCATTGACCTTGACCACATGACATCACAATTAAAGATGATGGAATCCATGATGTCACAGTGATGTTCTACTGGCCATGAACACAAAACAACCATTGACAGCACAGTGTTTTACTGACCCCTAAAACAAACACCACCATGACCTCATGGAATCCACCATTTGTGATTGTGATATTATGAAGTCAAGGTCAATGTCATGCACATGAAGTAATGACGATGTAGCTATGGAGGGGGTGTGACTTGTGATGTCATGGACTGGGTAATGACCTGCCCACGTACTCCATATATCTAAGTGTTTTCCTCATTGGAACAATTCTTGTCTTGCTGGCATCTATAAACCTTGACTTACTGACTAATAGCTTTCGCTTCTTAGAACAAGTCATTATTATCTGGATGAAGCCTCAAACTATGTAATTAGTGGCATACTGGACAAGTTCTTACATGTTTGTGTAATAATAGTGATTTATGGGGCAATTTTGCCATAACATGGAAGAATTGGTTAAAATTTTGATGTAACTTTGAGATATGTGGGACAATATGTTTCAATTTTTTTGCTATAACAGGGGCAATTTGTTACAATTTCAATGCAATGTGACTATGCATGTGGCAGTTTTCTTACAATTTTGTTGTAATGTGTCTATGTGTATGGATATTTGTGACAATTTTTGCTGTAACACAACAATGTATGGGAGCAAAGGACTTGGTGGCTGGCATCCACTGACAAGTTATGTCACATATACTGTCAGTGGCCTATGTTACAATAACGGTATGTGGAGTAATGGCAGCCACCATGTCAACTGACTATAGTATCTGCAATAACAATGGTCATCATATGTCAAGTGACCATCATAACCCCATTAAACAGATCATCATTGCCCAAGAACAATATCCAACATACATTTGTGGTAATGGCAGTCAGCATACCTGCTGACATTTGTATTTAGTGTACTGACAGCCACTACACCAGTTGACCAATATTGCCCTGGTGGCAACTGTGAGCACCAAACATGTGGTTATTGACTTTATAAAAGAACTACTCTGACTCATGATTCTATGTTCTTTGACTCAGTCTGGTATGAATGTCCATTGTGTTTGCTCATTTGTTTTGGTGTATATGTGCTTCATTTCTGTGTTTGATTGTGGGCTTCACCGAGGAATAGGAATTGCCACATTGGTGAACCCTGACATCTTCTGTTCAATCATGTTTTCATGGGACACATTTATGCTTTCTCACCCAAAGTTACACAAAGGACCAGCCAAAGTTTTGTGATTCGCACTCTGTCATGGACACACAGACAGCATTTTTTGATAGTGACACTCCTTCCATTCAACCTATATTGATTCTGCACTTGTGTGTGCCTACCAGCTCACATTGATCTGCGAATGCAAACTCTAAACTTCCAGGTTGCAGCCACCTTGGCAGGATCTGCATGCTGGACAATGTGTTCACTTGCACAACTTGCCTCAATATCCTGATTTAATACTATGCCAAATCAAGCAAGAGAGATCTTCACCTTTCTTAGTGCCATGGGAGCAAACGTTTGTACAGAACATGGACTTACTCCCTCCTTCCATTACATGTGTATATGTACTTTCATACATTTCTCATACCGACAAATTCCCATTTGTCAATTCGCAACTACAGTCATATCATCTGTGACAACTGTGTTCTCATCTGCAACAATCACTTGTACCGCCTCCTGGGTCCACGGCACCATTGCCTTCACAACATTGCCACTCACCTTGTCCTGCAATGCAACAACAGGCGCCCGTCATACATTCCCCTAAACTAACTCACCTGCAGAAGGAGCATCCAAAAACATGGTTCATTTTGGTCAATAACCTGTTGGACTTTCACAGAATTCTAGGTGATGACATACGCTTCATATGCCTGGTCACCCACTTACATGACAAACCAGACCTCATCAGTGACCTCCTGCTGGACCTGCCACCAGCACCTAACTCACGCTTTCCTCCTGTGGCCAAGTGAGCACACAATGCACCAGACAGCACAGGTGATGCACGGCAGGTGCCTAATCCTGCGTACTCAATATAGTGGTACCATATAACTTTTGGTGACTCCTCACAGTCTTGTCGTCCACCATGTGCATACACAAACTTCGACCCAAATTCTGCCTACATATCATGACTCACAGCAGTCCTGTAGGGCACCTCCCCTTTATTCACTTGCCAAAAATGCTGATTCTTCTACAGGTAGGCTCTACATTTTCAATCCTGCCATCACTCTTCACTTCTCATTGACACTTTGGCCAATGCCAGTGTCTTCCAACAAATTGTGTACTTCCTCAAGTCTTCTTCAAGTGTCACTTCCCTCTGTACAGCCAACAATTCCAACGTATCTGCCCACGGCTTGGTGGACTTCATCTCCAACTTGCAGTGGACCTGATATTCTCTCAAGCCTTCCAGGTGACTGATGTCGACTGCCCCTTCTTCAGGATCAACTTCCTCAAACATTTTGGCCTCTTGTCAGATCTCCATTCAGCCACTCTGCTTCACCATACATCAGGTTCTTGCATTTTGGGTATCATCGCTTCCTAGCCCCCTTCCACTGCCTCTCAGTGCATTGTGCTCATCTGTGCTACCTCTGAGTGCTCATGTCTGACAGCAGATCTTGTCAACTTGCTGGTCTTGCTTACAATTCAGTGCCAAGAGATTGACAACTTTCACAACGACAACAAAACTTGTATCAGCTGACCACTGATGCGACAGCCAACTTGGCGATGCTCTTTGCACGGTCACTGACCGCACTGCTTTACAGCCATATGATGTTGCTGAGGTCTCGCCTTCTCCTGGCCCACCCACCTCCACCTTTGCTTCAATCTCCATAGGTCAGTAGCAGTCAAACTCACAGTGTTTCATGTATCTTACCATCGTTATTCAGTGTTGTCACATGTGCACCCTCTCTGTCATCACGGGCACTATTACCAATGGCACCTGCTATAGACTAGTTACTTCCAAGCGCCACCCCCCCCCCCTCCCCCCGTCTTTTATCAAGCTTGCAGCCTCAGAGCCATCAGCCTCCACCTTGCTATGGGCACAATACAGGGCCTTCCGGGATTGTGCATCCTTCAGACAGAAATTTGTCATTACCTATACACCTTTTCCTTAAAAAACATATTTTGCACTTGTGTGGGGGACATTTGCAAACTCAATGCTTGGCCGATCCTTGACAATATTGAATTTTCACACATCCAGTATTTTGTGCAACAACTACACGGTGCTCAGATTTTCAGCATTATTGATTGCCTAAAGACTTATCATCAAATCCTTATGCACCATGATGATATACCTAAAACAACCACTATTACACTATTTGGCTTTTTTGAATACTGCTATATGTCTTACAGTCTTAAAAGCACTGTGCTGATGTGGCAGTGTTTTATTGACTCAGTCTTGTCGCTTCTCCCTTTCTGTTATGCTTACCTTGATGATATTCTCACCTATTCCCCTTCTGCTGAAGAGTTTCGTGGTGCTTGCCGACAACAGCATAATGATAAACTGTGATAAATCTCAATTATGGGCTACAGTGTCACTTTTCTGGGCCATACCATCTCCACGGATGTATTTGCCCTATGTCCAACTGCGTCGTGTTCATCCGTGATCTGCCATTACCTAAGATGTTGTGCAACCTCCGTTGTTTAATCAGCATGATCAATTCTCTCTGTCAGCATGTCCATCACACTGCATCCCTACAAGTTCCTCTGACAGATGCCTTGGCAGGCAAGAAAACTTCCAGCAGCTGCAAAGTACTATGGTCTGATGACATGTGGCATGATTTTGATACACTTAAAACTGCAGTGGTCACTGTTGTCACACTCGCTCACCCCATCACCGAAGCACAGTTTTCTATCAGCATTGACACAAGTGAGTCTTCAATCAGCACTGTCCTACAACAGTATGTAGGTTACTCAACACAACCCCTTTTTTCTTTTCCAAGAAACTATCCGCTCCACAATGTAAGTGGTCCACCTTTGACAGGGAACTGTTGGCAATTGACAAGACAGTTCAGTTCACCACTTTTGCATAGATATAGAACACCGGTCTGTAACCATTAACACAGATCACAAACATCTCGCAGTCAGCATCCATAATCCTGCTAATGACTTGTCACCTTGGAGCTTTCACCATGTGGATCTCATCTGGCAGCACCCACCTCTGATGCCCATTATATAAAATGAGTGAGAACATTGTCATCAGCTACATGTCTTGCATACACACCACCTCTTCACTGTTTGAATTGAATAAAATGGCTCCAAAAGGATGATCCTGAGATAGGCCATTTATTTTGAGGTGACACTACCTCATTAGTTATTCAGCCATACCGTCTACTTCACTTTTTGTGCTTGGTGCTGTGTGACACCTCCACAGGTACTCTCTGCCCACTCTTCCTTCTCCCCTACACCACAAAGTCTTCTCAGTGATCCACGACAGTGCCCATCTGGGTATTAAGGCAACTACTTGCTTTGTTACCGAACATTTTGTGCGGACAGGCAGTAAGTTGGATTGTCGTGCATGGCCACGCACCTGCCTCCCATGCCAACAGAAGTAACATTGGACACCATGCCCCCTCCCCTGAGTCAGTTCACTATCCCCAAAGGACAGTTTTGACATCTTCATCTCAACCTCATTGGTCCTCAGAGTGTTGCAAATGTGTTCTGTCCATTATCAATCATGTCACCAGGTAGGTCAAGGCTGTTCCTCTGCTGCACATTACTGCAGGTACTGTCACTCGTGCATTTGTTGCCTCTTGGATTACTTGCTTCAGTTTCTCTTCTTATGGTACTGCTGATCAGGGGCTCAGTTGAAATCTGTCCTTTTCAGCAGGCTGTGCAACTTGTGTGGTGCCAATACATTCCACACTAAAACTTACTATACCCAGAGTAATGGGTTGGTCGAGTGCTGGCACTGCATACTTAAGACAGCACCCACGTTCCATTCTACTTCCTGGTCTGAGGTGCTTCTCTGAGACCTGCTCAGAATTCTCATGGCACTTAAGGATAACTTACAGGCTTCCCTGGCCAACATGCTTTATAACAAACCCCTGATCTTGCCTGTTGAATTCATTGAAGGCTCTGAGCCTTCACTCCCTTCCAAGCTCTCATCTTTGGTTGAGCGTGTCCTCACTCACATTGCTCACTACCACACCCCACCTCTATGAGCCCACACTGCCCCACAGGTCTTTATCCATAAAACCTTGGAGCACTGTAACTATGTGATGCTCCATGATGGCACCATGCAGTCCGCTTTCCAACAGCCTCACATGAGACTCCACAAAGTGCTCCGTCTTTCCGCTCACACTTTCAACATCCTCTTACATGGTAAGCCACAAACCATCTCCATCAACAGACTTAAGCCAGCCTGGATGCTTCATGATGACCTCCCCACCACTGATACATCAACATCTCCTCTGGCTGCCGAGTTAGCTCCTCCCCCCTGCTCGTTGTCTCCCAGTGTTGACGATGTGTGTGGTCCCTGTGATTTGTAAGTTCTGGCTGATTTGGGTACTGCATATGCCATTCTTTCCTCCAACATTGTCTCCACGATCGCTTATCCTGAACTTTCCACATTGCCTGCTCCCTCCTATGTTGTACACTTCTATGCTGACGTCTCTTCTCTGTCAGTCAATGACTCCTCCTTGAAGTTACATGACAGCACTCTCTTCTTGCTTCACTCACCTCCCTGACAATTCCATGCATCATGTCACACTCCAGCACACTTTCAGCCTTCCTCCTGATGCAAAACAAGATGGCATCACCACCTCGATCAACGCCCTCAGCCACCTTATGATCCATGTGCCTCTTGCTGCACATGCAGCTGCCACAATGCAGAACCAATCATTTCCCATCTCCTTCACCATCCACCCTCTGGCATGGTGTGAATACTACATCATGTCAACTCTACTCTGCTCCATGGCCACCCACATTATGAGAAACAGTCCAGCTGCACTTCCCTCATGGGTCTGTTACAATGCAGCTGGTCAGGTGCACTTGCCAGACATAGCACCAAATGCCAATTGACTGCCATGTGCCTTGTTGAACTTGGCTCCACTACCTCACTTCTTCCCCCATGGTCCACAGTGCTGAGGGAAAAAGGGGGGGGGGGGTTGCCCTCTGTGAAGACCACGAACATTGGACATGTGCTTATCGACTTTGACAAGAGCTACTTTGATTCATGATTCTCTGTTCTTTGACTCAGTGTGGTACGAACATCCATTGTGTTCACTTACTTGTAACAGTGTATGTTGTTAATGGTAATAAAGTGCTCCATTTCTATTTTTGATTGTGTGTTGGTGATTTCCTCTGTCCAACAATTTGCCATGGGATAGGAACTGTCACACCCTCAAGAGTATCCAAGGTAACAACAGTCACCATACCAACTTTCCATTATTGCTCCAATAGTACCCATTATATGTTCACAATGTATGAAACAATTAGTAACAATTTAGTTGCTACATTAGCAATTTGCTAGATTTTTGCTGTACTATGGCATCATTTGTATCAATTTAGGTGTAATGTAGTGATGAGTTGGACAATTTGTTGAAGGCTGTAACAAACTGCTCTATACATCATCATTTACATCAAAATTCTAACAAATATTTCCCTACATGAGCACATAATATGGCCATATGTGATGTAACATGGCCATGTATGGAGAAATTTGTTATAATTTTGATGTTCAGTGGTGATGTATGGAGCATTTTGTTACAATTTTGCTGTAGTACATCAATATATTTGGCAATTTATTAAAATTTTTCTGTAGCAGTATTACATATGTGGCAATATCTTACAATTTTGTTCTGATGTGGTGACATATGGAGCAATTTGTTGAACTAACAGACATTAAGAACAATGTTTGATATAGGTATATTTTTACCTGAGGTATGTAAGCAGATTTGTGGTCGGTCATCTATTGAAAATAGTGGCAAGTGTTGTTCTTCTTCTTGTGTGTCTCAATATAATTATTTATTAGCCCAGCTTGATAAGACTTGGTTCTGCATATGTACAGGATGCAAAAGTGTAGAAAGAGTGGATGTCAATCAGGAGACAAAAATTTACAAACTGACTGCCTAGAGTAGACTGTTTCAGCTCATGTGCCCATTGTTGAAACTGGGCACCCATAAGCACAGGCAGGATGGGTTTTAGCAAAAATTGATGGAGAGGCAGCCAAGTAGCTGGGGTGGAACCTGTGTGACAGTCCCATATTGTCCAAGTGCACATAGGCAGGGCTGGCCAGGTGGTTGGTGTATGCACGAAATTTGTGTTATAGGGTCGCATGGTGTATATCCTATACTAGCTGCACCTGCCCATGAGCTAGCTGAGGGGCATCCAGCAGTACCCATGCTCTATGGGGCAGCACTGGAACACTCTAAGTTAGAGTTATTGTGGCCCGAGCTGCCAGAGATAGTGGTCATGTTCTGTGCTTGCTTGTGTGAATTTGTGTGTGTTTCCTTTTCTGAAAAAGGCTTTGGCTAAAAGCTAAATTTGTAATAGTCTCTTTGTTGTGCCTGTCTACAGCTTAACATATCATCTTTAAGGTAGGTAGTAATCTATCCTTTTCATAATATTGTTAGTATCCCAGTCTGGACTTTCCATTTTTAGAATTATTTCCATTAATTGGTCATTCAGTGATGGAAATACAACAACTCAACCAGTGAGCAGTACCTCAGAATTATGAGCCAATAAGTTTAGCTCACTGCTCTCTATGTTATGAGACATCAACCGTTGCCTCAATGTGCATAGAAATGTTTGGGAATTGAAAATCTTCATGCACTTTTTTCCATGTTTTATTCTGAGCTTTAAAAACACAACATATCTCTTACTTTCCAAACAGCATATATCTGATTCTTTATTTAACTAGCTTCAATATACAATATGCATTGTGTGTCTGCATAGCATTGAAGCTTAGCAAAATGTTTATCATGAATGTATTCACTGTATATGACGATACTAACCGCACAGTTATCCACTAAGTCCACCAGCCTTGCCATGTCCTCAAAAGTGTAATATAACATTTTGAATGTTTCTCACTCATGTTTATAATTGATTTCTTTTTTCTCAAATGACAGTGAAAACAAATGAATATCTTAACTTTTGAGCAACAAAATACTCCAAGTTCAATTTGCAATACCAATCTAACTAATGGAATTCTGTTCCTAGAATAGCAAACTGGGAAACAAAATAGTGTCATACAACACTTACTTCACACTGACATTAACCTATTCCATGAACTGCTGTTCATAGTTTTATACTGTGATTGTACAACTTCCAATGCTGATGATAGTAGTCAGTTCTAACCTTGAATATCCAAGTCTGCTCACAGTGAAGTAAAGTTCTTCAGACACCAGGTAATGCAAAAAGGGGGAGGGGGGGGGGGGCTGGGATTTTTGGGGAAGGAGACCAGACAGCCAGGTCATTGGTCTCATCGGATTAGGGAAGGATGGGGAAGGAAGTCGGCCGTGCCCTTTGAAAGGAACCATCCTGGCATTTGCCTGGAGCAGTTTAGGGAAATCACGGAAAACCTAAATTAGGATGACCGGACGCAGAATTGAACCGTCATCCTCCCGAATGCAAAAAGACATTAGTAGTATAGCAGTGTACTATCTGGTAAAATTGCACTGTGCTTGAATGCTCACAATGCCATTTGCTTGGCCATTTACCTTGACAGAAAGCTGTTATGTGCAGGTTTCCTATCTGTAGAGGCAATGATGTCGCAACCCAAGACGATGAAATAGTAGATTCCCATGGCAGGAAAATAAAAAATGCAAGATAACAAAACTAGCCATATGTCCTAAGATTAACTCCATGGCAATGTAAGGTTAAGCCAGATAATAGGGGATTCTACCTTTATTTTCTTTCAAAAAGTTTATTTCGTTTTCTTGTTACGGTCAAGTATTAGCCGGTAGCTTCAGCTGCCTGTAATTTTCTTGTCCCATGGTCTGGCAGCAGCAAGTCAGCAAGGAAGTGGGCAATCTCAATCATGTACCTCCCTCGTGTGCTGACGAGGTAAGGCCACTTAGGCAAAGCTGACCAGGCCATGCTTCGCAACTTTCCATGCCACCCCCGTGGTTTTCTTGGCTCCTGGCCAATCAGGGTGGAGGAAATCGCGTGGCCGTTGTAAATAATTAAATTAAAAAAAATGTAAAAATGATTATTTATATTATTTTAATTATTTGTTGAACTGAATTGAGATGGATGGAAATATTTAAAAATCAGTGAATATATTTAAACCTTGATAAGGTGGCATCGGACATATACTTTGAGAATTTCATCACCGTGAGAAGGAGGTTTGTGGGCCATGTTATTTCAGAGCTAAAATGAGATAAATACTGAAAATACACTTTACATATAATGTTGAAATTTTAGGATCATGGATTAAACAAATAATGAAATCACAATAGCGTTAATCATAACTATAATTACTGAAGTGCACTATGCTACTTACATTGGGAATACAATATTAATCACTAGTGATATGTTGATTATCCGCACGTCGGTATCTCATTCGTCCACAGTGGAAATTTCCTTATATAATTACTAGTATGTGCGAGTATGCGCCCTGCAGTATGCACTGACTTTTTATAAAATTAAAGAGTTGAACAGTTGCATACCAATGGGTGGGGTCAGTAACTGACCCCAACGAAGTTTTTAGGCTAAAACTCCTGACGTGTTCAGTAGTTTATTTAATAAATACATGACATTTATCATAATTATAATAGCTACAATCGACAATAAGAACAGCTTTTGGTTTACACTCATTGTTGAGTTACAGCGATTGTTATAACTGAAGGTGTATATGGTCAACAATCACCACTCACAGTCAACCGGTAAACAGTGTGGTGAGTGGAAGGTAATATCTTTGTGGCATTTGACAGAATGTACAAGAACATTAAATTGATAGATGACGGAATTAGGAATGTGCTTGAGAGTTCAGACAATGAATTTAGTGGTGAACTATCCGAAAGCTCAAAGAGTACTGGAAGAAAGAAGTACTTGAAAGATCTTGCTTGTGAACGTTGTGACCTCAACATGAAAAGACGTGTCAAAATGCTGTAGGCCTACACTCAAAATACACTACAGTGTTATCAACTTTTGGGTATGACTGTAATCAAAATCAAGGTGCTGTGAGCCGAGGAAACAACGTTACGGAGCCGCGACGGAAAGTAACACTTGCAGCTGTGCATAATCTTCCAAAGAAAGGACGCTGTTACTTATGCGCCAGAAGCAAAGACCGTAAGTACATGAAGGGTTGCACTTTTTGCAGGAAGTATATCTGCCCTGCAGGAAGTAGTTCGTATTGTAAAGTGTTCTGAATGTGAACTGAGTAATCCTTGTAATTGTGAAATTACTACAAATAAATGTAAAAAACTATTTATTTTTTACTAAAAATGTCCCAGAAACCCTTTTCCAGTAATAATAGTGAACATTTTAATCTTCTAATCTGCCAAAATTATGGAAATACATGAGTAATGTGATTTATCCTAGATAGAGAATGTGTGATGGTTGTGGGGTCAGTTGCTGACCCCTCCCATTGGCGTTGGCCAGTGCAACATACAGCATTGGTATGCAACTGTTAAATTAGAGTGGCCAGTCTAACGCGCGAGGTTCTCCCTTGACTCCATTCCAGAACAGATAACAGAAGAAGTAATTAACAAAGGACTAGACATCCTTTCTGTGTCTCACCAGCAATCACATGCGACCGTGCACAAGATAACTTGCATTGGCTTTCATGCTTTATTAAACAGCGTTCTCTGATTAAGAAAAAATAGATTTACATGCTATGGCTAAAAATGTGCCATTAAACTGTGCTGGAGGTACACTGCCGCCCGTCTGCTGAAACTGCTCTCTGCCATGCGCCCAATGGCTGTGAACATCATCTTCTCTTCCCAGTGCTGCAGTGCCGAGGACTTTGTTTCTGTAGCTGCCATGACATTTGGACTTGTCCGAATGGCAACCAACACTTTTCTTTAACTTCGCCTAAGTTTCCTGCAAAATATGTTTCGCCCACCACTACATCTTGGCTCACCCTTGCCTCCCCAGACGTGACTCATGTTGCCCATTTGAATTCACATCTGTTGGTTTTTCTGCCAATTAATGGCCTCATCTCAAGAAAAGGTGTCAGAACAATTTCTTCCAACATATTCGCCCACCACCTTAGCCACTCCTAACAGAGCTGTTTCTGCACAAACTGCTGTCAGAATTGGGATTCATTCCCATAGCGACTTTGTCACTAATTTAAATTCTTCTGACAAGGGTATCTTGCCAGTAGCTCCATGCCATAACATCATTAGCACTTTTCTATGGACAATGAGTGGTACTCCATGGCGGAGCGCCTCCACTTCATTATGGTTTTAGCGCCGAGCATTTCGTGCATATAGAATGCACCAGCCGGCCGCCACATTCTCACTGCACGGGACATGGCTGTGTCAGTAGAAACACACAGGGTGTGCACTGCGTGCCACAGCCACTTGAGTCTGAGAAAACCAGCGACGCGAGATGGACATCGTCGCGCCATCCGCCGCTGCATGAGGGGGATGCAGCCGAGTGCCGGGCGAGCCACTGTCATCAGCGGCCAACACATCCGCCGCTGCCCGAGGGTCCATTAGCAGCCAGCCTGCATCTATGGCAGCTGCCGACGAACCTGCCATCTGCCACTCCATCATGCTGTCGCCACCGCCAGCACGTTGCACCGACTCAACTTCAACGTAAGTTGCGGCATCACTTCAAACCTTAACATCGCTGGCCGTCCACCACTGGACTTGGTTATTTTGTGGCTCCTCTTATGTTTTAACATTCGTTTCATGGTCACTAGAGCCCCCTGATTTTCTAAACATGCTGGTAGGAACTTGAGCAATGGAACGGGATACTCCCGGAGAGGCAGCTGCCTTGTAAGACCCACTCGAGGCTATCAATGCTAGAATGAACCAATTGTTCATACAAAATCAAGAGTTAATGAAGCAAAACCATGTCTTGAAACAGACGCTGGAAGCCAGCATGCAAACTTCTGTACCTGTGGCTAGCTCCACACCCATAACAACTGTACAACCCATGACAGCTAATACTAATTTTGTCACTAATACAATTACCATAACCTCAGCTAACATGGCAAGTGTAAGCAATTTTCCTGCGGCTTCTTTCATTTCCACCTT